>NC_090301.1:102928756-103283888 GCF_039906515.1 Pseudorca crassidens | reverse complement strand
TGAAAGCATAGGAAAAGAGGCTGAACGTCCACAATGATGCACTTGGCCAAAAAGGGCGTATGCGTTTTTTCCTGAATATATTCAGGAAAAAACGCATACGCCCTTTTTGGCCAACCAAGCAAGCTTGCAAAGGAAATCTGCACTACAATGAAGTCTCACTTCCCCCCGGTCAAAAGGGCCATCTGAAAAAAGTGTAAAATCCAGAAAGGCAGGACAGGCCATGGAGAACTGGGAGCCTTGTTATGCTGATGGGCGGGATGTAAATTGCCAACAGACACTCGGGAGAAGTGTATGGTGTTTCCTGAAACATCTAAAAAACAAAGCAACAGAACCTAGGGCACTTCCACTTATGGTCCTATAGCTTAGGGAAATTAAAATCAAAAAGACACAGCCACCCCAAAGTTTGGGACGCCTCTGTTTACAAGAACCTCGTTTACCGTACAAGTTCAACATCACAGAATGTGAAAAATGGATAAAGAACTTGTGGTACTTACGTACAATGCAGTATCACTCAGCAATGAAATCTATGTCATCAGGCCCGTAGCAGCATAATGAGTGGATTCAGGTATGATGATTCTAACTGAAATAAGTCACACAGAAAAAGAAACATCATAAGATATCACTAATACACGGAATGTAAACTTGGCTACACAGGAACTGAATTCCAAAACAGAACAGGGTCTCAAATTTAGAAAACCAACTTATGCTTGCTTAAGGGGAAAGGAGAGTTGGGGTGCTGCATAAAACCAGAGATTGAAATGAGCACAGATAAAGTTCCTTAAGCCAAATATGGAATAGACAAGAGCTACTCCTTGCTCAACAAAATGGACTCAACACCCCATATTAAACGCCTAAAAATGTACCTGACTAGTAAGTATCTTAAAACCTATGGATTGCTAAGTCTCCAAAAGAGAATCAAGCGTGTGTACAGGGGCATAAACGCAGCAGTGATAGGATTGGAGAGGTTCGGTGAGCAAATGAAGACCCTTTGAAATCATATTGCATGGTACCCATTCCACGGGTCTCAACTCTCCAGGTTTAAGGTATTCTTCCTTCAGCTAAAACATGCATGTGGAACCCAGAGTATGATCAACCGTGTGAACGGGAGACGTGTTCAAATATGTCTCAGTTTTCCTCCCCTGGTACTCGGGTGCAACATTCCAGACGCTTTACTAACACTCTCCCCACTTGGAGAGTCAGCGCCTTTAACCTCCTGTTTGGCCCAGTTTGCAATTTCTGCGGAAGATGAACAGGAATAGGGAGAACCAATGAGAGACTAGCTGGAGGTGTCTGAACGGGCAAATTTAACTCTCATTTCCCACCAGGAAGAGGAAATAACCAAAGGCTCAGCGTGCCGTGCCAGAACCAGATTAGGGCCTGAAGCCATCCTGCGGTGTTGCGGCCAGCTCACAAGAAAGCGAGTTGAAGAAAGGAGCTCAGGGGCACTGTAATTCACAAAGCTGCAGAGTTATAAATGACAGCTATCGTCCAAAAATATACTGAAGTAAGGCTGCCAAGAGGACTTGAAAGCGGGGCAGAATTGCAGGAAACCGATTTCAGGAGGTAGACTGGAATTGCATTGAAAGCATAGGAAAAGAGGCAGAACGTCCACAATGATGCACTTGGCCAAAAAGGGCGTATGCGTTTTTTCCTGAATATATTCAGGAAAAAACGCATACGCCCTTTTTGGCCAACCAAGCAAGCTTGCAAAGGAAATCTGCACTACAATGAAGTCTCACTTCCCCCCGGTCAAAAGGGCCATCTGAAAAAAGTGTAAAATCCAGAAAGGCAGGACAGGCCATGGAGAACTGGAAGCCTTGTTATGCTGATGGGCGGGATGTAAATTGCCAACAGACACTCGGGAGAAGTGTATGGTGTTTCCTGAAACATCTGAAAAACAAAGCAACAGAGCCTAGGGCACTTCCACTTATGGTCCTATGGCTTAGGGAAATTAAAATAAAAAAGACACAGGCACCCCAAAGGTTGGAATGGCCCTGTTTACAAGAACCTCGTTTACAGTACAAGTTCAACATCGCAGAAAGTGAAAAATGGATAAAGAAGTTGTGGTATTTACTTACAAAGCAATATCACTCAGCAATGAAATCTATGTCATCAGGCCCATAGCAGCACAATGAGTGGATTCAGGTATGATGATTCTAACTGAAATAAGTCACACAGAAAAAGAAACATCATAAGATATCAGTAATACATGGAATGTAAACTTGGCTACACAGGAACTGAATTACAGAACAGAACAGGGTCTCAAATTTAGAAAACCAACTTATGCTTGCTTAAGGGGAAAAGTGAGTTGGGGTGCTGCATAAAACCAGAGATTGAAATGAACACAGATAAAGTTCCTTAAGCCAAATATGGAATAGACAAGAGCTACTCCTTGCTCAACGAAATGGACTCAACACCCCATATTAAACGCCTAAGAATGTACCTGACTAGTAAGTATCTTGAAACTTATGGATTGCTATGTCTCCGAAAGAGAATCAAGCATATGTACAGGGGCATAAACGCAGCAGTGATAGGATTGGAGAGGTTCGGTGAGCAAATGAAGACCCTTTGAAGTCATATTGCATGGTACCCATTCCACGTGTTTCAACTACCCAGGTTTAAGGTATTCTTCCTTCAGCTAAATCATGCATGTGGAACCCAGAGTATGATCAACCGTGTGAACGGGAGACGTGTTCAAATATGTCTCAGTTTTCGTACCCTGGTACTCGGGTGCAACATTCCAGACGCTTTACTAACACTCTCCCGACTTGGAGAGTCAGTCCCTTTAACCTCCTGTTTGGCCCAGTTTGCAATTTCTGCGGAAGATGAACAGGAATAGTGAGAACCAATGAGAGACTAGCTGGAGGTGTCTGGACGGGCAAATTTAACTCTCATTTCCCACCAGGAAGAGGAAATAAGCAAAGGCTCAGCGTGCCATGCCGGAACCAGATTAGGGACTGAAGCCATCCTGCGGTGTTGCGGCCAGCTCACAAGAAAGCGAGTTGAAGAAAGGAGCTCAGGGGCACTGTAATTCACAAACCTGCAGAGTTATAAATGACAGCTATCGTCCAAAAATATACTGAAGTAAGGCTGCCAAGAGGACTTGAAAGCGGGGCAGAATTGCAGGAAACCGATTTCAGGAGGTAGACTGGAATTGCATTGAAAGCATAGGAAAAGAGGCGGAACGTCCACAATGATGCACTTGGCCAAAAAGGGCGTATGCGTTTTTTCCTGAATATATTCAGGAAAAAACGCATACGCCCTTTTTGGCCAACCAAGCAAGCTTGCAAAGGAAATCTGCACTACAATGAAGTCTCACTTCCCCCCGGTCAAAAGGGCCATCTGAAAAAAGTGTAAAATCCAGAAAGGCAGCACAGGCCATGGAGAACTAGAAGCCTTGTTATGCTGATGGGCGGGATGTAAATTGCCAACAGACACTCGGGAGAAGTGTATGGTGTTTCCTGAAACATCTAAAAAACAAAGCAACAGAGCCTAGGGCACTTCCACTTATGGTCCTATAGCTTAGGGAAATTAAAATCAAAAAGACACAGCCACCCCAAAGGTTGGAACGGCTCTGTTTACAAGAACCTCGTTTACAGTACAAGTTCAACATCGCAGAAAGTGAAAAATGGATAAAGAGGTTGTGGTATTTACTTACAAAGCAATATCACTCAGCAATGAAATCTATGTCATCAGGCCCTTAGCAGCACAATGAGTGGATTCAGGTATGATGATTCTAACTGAAATAAGTCACACAGAAAAAGAAACATCATAAGATATCAGTAATACACGGAATGTAAACTTGGCTACACAGGAACTGAATTACAGAACAGAACAGGGTCTCAAATTTAGAAAACCAACTTATGTTTGCTTAAGGGGAAAGGTGAGTTGGGGTGCTGCATAAAACCAGAGATTGAAATGAGCACAGATAAAGTTCCTTAAGCCAAATATGGAATAGACAAGAGCTACTCCTTGCTCAACGAAATGGACTCAACACCCCATATTAAACGCCTAAGAATGTACCTGACTAGTAAGCATCTTAAAACTTATGGATTGCTATGTCTCCGAAAGAGAATCAAGCATGTGTACAGGGGCATAAACGCAGCAGTGATAGGATTTGAGAGATTCGGTGAGCAAATGAAGACCCTTTGAAGTCATATTTTATGGTACCCATTCCACGGGTTTCAACTACCCAGGTTTAAGGTATTCTTCCTTCAGCTAAAACATGCATGTGGAACCTAGAGTATGATCAACCATGTGATTGGGAGACGTGTTCAAATCTGTCTCAGTTTTCGTACCCTGGTACTCGGGTGCAACATTCCAGACGCTTTACTAACACTCTCCCGACTTGGAGAGTCAGTCCCTTTAACCTCCTGTTTGGCCCAGTTTGCAATTTCTGCGGAAGATGAACAGGAATAGGGAGAACCAATGAGAGACTAGCTGGACGTGTCTGAACGGGCAAATTTAACTCTCATTTCCCACCAGGAAGAGGAATTAACCAAAGGCTCAGTGTGCCGTGCCGGAACCACATTAGGGCCTGAAGCCATCCTGCGGTGTTGCGGCCAGCTCACAAGAAAGCGAGTTGAAGAAAGGAGCTCAGGGGCACTGTAATTCACAAAGCTGCAGAGTTATAAATGACAGCTATCGTCCAAAAATATACTGAAGTAAGGCTGCCAAGAGGACTTGAAAGCGGGGCAGAATTGCAGGAAACCGATTTCAGGAGGTAGACTGGAATTGCATTGAAAGCATAGGAAAAGAGGCGGAACGTCCACAATGATGCACTTGGCCAAAAAGGGCGTATGCGTTTTTTCCTGAATATATTCAGGAAAAAACGCATACGCCCTTTTTGGCCAACCAAGCAAGCTTGCAAAGGAAATCTGCACTACAATGAAGTCTCACTTCCCCCCGGTCAAAAGGGCCATCTGAAAAAAGTGTAAAATCCAGAAAGGCAGGACAGGCCATGGAGAACTGGAAGCCTTGTTATGCTGATGGGCGGGATGTAAATTGCCAACAGACACTCGGGAGAAGTGTATGGTGTTTCCTGAAACATCTGAAAAACAAAGCAACAGAGCCTAGGGCACTTCCACTTATGGTCCTATGGCTTAGGGAAATTAAAATAAAAAAGACACAGGCACCCCAAAGGTTAGAATGGCTCTGTTTACAAGAACCTCGTTTACAGTACAAGTTCAACATCGCAGAAAGTGAAAAATGGATAAAGAAGTTGTGGTATTTACTTACAAAGCAATATCACTCAGCAATGAAATCTATGTCATCAGGCCCATAGCAGCACAATGAGTGGATTCAGGTATGATGATTCTAACTGAAATAAGTCACACAGAAAAAGAAACATCATAAGATATCAGTAATACATGGAATGTAAACTTGGCTACACAGGAACTGAATTACAGAACAGAACAGGGTCTCAAATTTAGAAAACCAACTTATGCTTGCTTAAGGGGAAAAGTGAGTTGGGTTGCTGCATAAAACCAGAGATTGAAATGAACACAGATAAAGTTCCTTAAGCCAAATATGGAATAGACAAGAGCTACTCCTTGCTCAACGAAATGGACTCAACACCCCATATTAAACGCCTAAGAATGTACCTGACTAGTAAGTATCTTGAAACTTATGGATTGCTATGTCTCCGAAAGAGAATCAAGCATATGTACAGGGGCATAAACGCAGCAGTGATAGGATTGGAGAGGTTCGGTGAGCAAATGAAGCCCCTTTGAAGTCATATTGCATGGTACCCATTCCACGGGTTTCAACTACCCAGGTTTAAGGTATTCTTCCTTCAGCTAAAACATGCATGTGGAACCTAGAGTATGATCAACCATGTGATCGGGAGACGTGTTCAAATATGTCTCAGTTTTCGTACCCTGGTACTCGGGTGCAACATTCCAGACGCTTTACTAACACTCTCCCGACTTGGAGAGTCAGTCCCTTTAACCTCCTGTTTGGCCCAGTTTGCAATTTCTGCGGAAGATGAACAGGAATAGCGAGAACCAATGAGAGACAAGCTGGAGGTGTCTGGACGGGTAAATTTAACTCTCATTTCCCACCAGGAAGAGGAATTAACCAAAAGTTCAGCGTGCCGTGCCGGAACCAGATTAGGGCCTGAAGCCATCCTGCGGTGTTGCGGCCAGCTCACAAGAAAGCGAGTTGAAGAAAGGAGCTCAGGGGCAATGTAATTCACAAACCTGCAGAGTTATAAATGACAGCTATCGTCCAAAAATATACTGAAGTAAGGCTGCCAAGAGGACTTGAAAGCGGGGCAGAATTGCAGGAAACCGATTTCAGGAGGTAGACTGGAATTGCATTGAAAGCATAGGAAAAGAGACAGAACGTCCACAATGATGCACTTGGCCAAAAAGGGCGTATGCGTTTTTTCCTGAATATATTCAGGAAAAAACGCATACGCCCTTTTTGGCCAACCAAGCAAACTTGCAAAGGAAATCTGCACTACAATAAAGGCTCACTTCCCCCCGGTCAAAAGGGCCATCTGAAAAAAGTGTAAATTCCAGAAAGGCAGGACAGGCCAAGGAGAACTGGGAGCCTTGTTATGCTGATGGGCGGGATGTAAATTGCCAACAGACACTCGGGAGAAGTGTTTGGTGTTTCCTGAAACATCTAAAAAACAAAGCAACAGAGCCTAGGGCACTTCCACTTATGGTCCTATAGCTTAGGGAAATTAAAATCAAAAAGACACAGCCACCCCAAAGTTTGGGACGCCTCTGTTTACAAGAACCTCGTTTACCGTCCAAGTTCAGTATCACAGAAAGTGAAAAATGGATAAAGAAGTTGTGGTATTTACTTACAAAGCAATATCACTCAGCAATGAAATCTATGTCATCAGGCCCTTAGCAGCACAATGAGTGGATTCAGGTATGATGATTCTAACTGAAATAAGTCACACAGAAAAAGGAACATCATAAGATATCACTAATACACGGAATTTAACTTGGCTACACAGGAACTGAATTACAGAACAGAACAGGGTCTCAAATTTAGAAAACCAACTTATGCTTGCTTAAGGGGAAAGGTGAGTTGGGGTGCTGCATAAAACCAGAGATTGAAATGAGCACAGATAAAGTTCCTTAAGCCAAATATGGAATAGACAAGAGCTACTCCTTGCTCAACGAAATGGACTCAACACCGCATATTAAACGCCTAAGAATGTACCTGACTAGTAAGTATCTTAAAACCTATGGATTGCTATGTCTCCGAAAGAGAATCAAGCATGTGTACAGGGGCATAAACGCAGCAGTGATAGGATTGGAGAGGTTCGGTGAGCAAATGAAGACCCTTTGAAGTCATATTGCATGGTACCCATTCCACGGGTTTCAACTACCCAGGTTTAAGGTATTCTTCCTTCAGCTAAAACATGCATGTGGAACCTAGAGTATGATCAACCATGTGATCGGGAGACGTGTTCACATATGTCTCAGTTTTCGTACCCTGGTACTCGGGTGCAACATTCCAGACGCTTTACTAACACTCTCCCGACTTGGAGAGTCAGTCCCTTTAACCTCCTGTTTGGCCCAGTTTGTAATTTCTGCGGAAGATGAACAAGAATAGCGAGAACCAATGAGAGACTAGCTGGAGGTGTCTGGACGGGCAAATTTAACTCTCATTTCCCACCAGGAAGAGGAATTAACCAAAGGCTCAGTGTGCCGTGCCGGAACCAGATTAGGGCCTGAAGCCATCCTGCGGTGTTGCGGCCAGGTCACAAGAAAGCGAGTTGAAGAAAGGAGCTCAGGGGCACTGTAATTCACAAACCTGCAGAGTTATAAATGACAGCTATCGTCCAAAAATATACCGAAGTAAGGCTGCCAAGAGGACTTGAAAGCGGGGCAGAATTGCAGGAAACCGATTTCAGGAGGTAGACTGGAATTGCATTGAAAGCATAGGAAAAGAGACAGAACGTCCACAATGATGCACTTGGCCAAAAAGGGCGTATGCGTTTTTTCCTGAATATATTCAGGAAAAAACGCATACGCCCTTTTTGGCCAACCAAGCAAACTTGAGAAGGAAATCTGCACTACAATAAAGTCTCACTTCCCCCCGGTCAAAAGGGCCATCTGAAAAAAGTGTAAATTCCAGAAAGGCAGGACAGGCCAAGGAGAACTGGGAGCCTTGTTATGCTGATGGGCGGGATGTAAATTGCCAACAGACACTCGGGAGAAGTGTATGGTGTTTCCTGAAACATCTAAAAAACAAAGCAACAGAGCCTAGAGCACTTCCACTTATGGTCCTATAGCTTAGGGAAATTAAAATCACAAAGACACAGCCACCCCAAAGTTTGGGACGCCTCTGTTTACAAGAACCTCGTTTACCGTCCAAGTTCAGTATCACAGAAAGTGAAAAATGGATAAAGAAGTTGTGGTATTTACTTACAAAGCAATATCACTCAGCAATGAAATCTATGTCATCAGGCCCTTAGCAGCACAATGAGTGGATTCAGGTATGATGATTCTAACTGAAATAAGTCACACAGAAAAAGAAACATCATAAGATATCACTAATACACGGAATTTAACTTGGCTACACAGGAACTGAATTACAGAACAGAACAGGGTCTCAAATTTAGAAAACCAACTTATGCTTGCTTAAGGGGAAAGGTGAGTTGGGGTGCTGCATAAAACCAGAGATTGAAATGAGCACAGATAAAGTTCCTTAAGCCAAATATGGAATAGACAAGAGCTACTCCTTGCTCAACGAAATGGACTCAACACCGCATATTAAACGCCTAAGAATGTACCTGACTAGTAAGTATCTTAAAACCTATGGATTGCTATGTCTCCGAAAGAGAATCAAGCATGTGTACAGGGGCATAAACGCAGCAGTGATAGGATTGGAGAGGTTCGGTGAGCAAATGAAGACCCTTTGAAGTCATATTGCATGGTACCCATTCCACGGGTTTCAACTACCCAGGTTTAAGGTATTCTTCCTTCAGCTAAAACATGCATGTGGAACCTAGGGTATGATCAACCATGTGATCGGGAGACGTGTTCAAATATGTCTCAGTTTTCCTCCCCTGGTACTCGGGTGCAACATTCCAGACGCTTTACTAACACTCTCCCGACTTGGAGAGTCAGTGCCTTTAACCTCCTGTTTGGCCCAGTTTGCAATTTCTGCGGAAGATGAACAGGAATAGCGAGAACCAATGAGAGATTAGCTGGAGGTGTCTGGACGGGCAAATTTAACTCTCATTTCCCACCAGGAAGAGGAATTAACCAAAGGCTCAGCGTGCCGTGCCGGAACCAGATTAGGGCCTAAAGCCATGCTGCGGTGTTGCGGCCAGCTCACAAGAAAGCGAGTTGAAGAAAGGAGCTCAGGGGCAATGTAATTCACAAACCTGCAGAGTTATAAATGACAGCTATCGTCCAAAAATACACTGAAGTAAGGCTGCCAAGAGGACTTGAAAGCGGGGCAGAATTGCAGGAAACCGATTTCAGGAGGTAGACTGGAATTGCATTGAAAGCATAGGAAAAGAGGCAGAACGTCCACAATGATGCACTTGGCCAAAAAGGGCGTATGCGTTTTTTCCTGAATATATTCAGGAAAAAACGCATACGCCCTTTTTGGCCAACCAAGCAAGCTTGCAAAGGAAATCTGCACTACAATGAAGTCTCACTTCCCCCCGGTCAAAAGGGCCATCTGAAAAAAGTGTAAAATCCAGAAAGGCAGGACAGGCCATGGAGAACTGGGAGCCTTGTTATGCTGATGGGCGGGATGTAAATTGCCAACAGACACTCGGGAGAAGTGTTTGGTGTTTCCTGAAACATCTAAAAAACACAGCAACAGAGCCTAGGGCACTTCCACTTATGGTCCTATAGCTTAGGGAAATTAAAATCAAAAAGACACAGCCACCCCAAAGTTTGGGACGGCTCTGTTTACAAGAACCTCGTTTACAGTACAAGTTCAACATCGCAGAAAGTGAAAAATGGATAAAGAAGTTGTGGTATTTACTTACAAAGCAATATCACTCAGCAATGAAATCTATGTCATCAGGCCCTTAGCAGCACAATGAGTGGATTCAGGTACGATGATTCTAACTGAAATAAGTCACACAGAAAAAGAAACATCATAAGATATCAGTAATACACGGAATGTAAACTTGGCTACACAGGAACTGAATTACAGAACAGAACAGGGTCTCAAATTTAGAAAACCAACTTATGCTTGCTTAACGGGAAACGTGAGTTGGGGTGCTGCATAAAACCAGAGATTGAAATGAGCACAGATAAAGTTCCTTAAGCCAAATATGGAATAGACAAGAGCTACTACTTGCTCAACGAAATGGACTCAACACCGCATATTAAACGCCTAAGAATGTACCTGACTAGTAAGTATCTTAAAACCTATGGATTGCTATGTCTCTGAAAGAGAATCAAGCATGTGTACAGGGGCATAAACGCAGCAGTGATAGGATTGGAGAGGTTCGGTGAGCAAATGAAGACCCTTTGAAGTCATATTGCATGGTACCCATTCCACGGGTTTCAACTACCCAGGTTTAAGGTATTCTTCCTTCAGCTAAAACATGCATGTGGAACCTAGAGTATGATCAACCATGTGATCGGGAGACGTGTTCAAATATGTCTCAGTTTTCGTACCCTGGTACTCGGGTGCAACATTCCAGACGCTTTACTAACACTCTCCCGACTTGGAGAGTCAGTCCCTTTAACCTCCTGTTTGGCCCAGTTTGCAATTTCTGCGGAAGATGAACAGGAATAGCGAGAACCAATGAGAGATTAGCTGGAGGTGTCTGGACGGGTAAATTTAACTCTCATTTCCCACCAGGAAGAGGAATTAACCAGAAGTTCAGCGTGCCGTGCCGGAACCAGATTAGGGCCTGAAGCCATCCTGCGGTGTTGCGGCCAGCTCACAAGAAAGCGAGTTGAAGAAAGGAGCTCAGGGGCAATGTAATTCACAAACCTGCAGAGTTATAAATGACAGCTATCGTCCAAAAATACACTGAAGTAAGGCTGCCAAGAGGACTTGAAAGCGGGGCAGAATTGCAGGAAACCGATTTCAGGAGGTAGACTGGAATTGCATTGAAAGCATAGGAAAAGAGGCAGAACGTCCACAATGATGCACTTGGCCAAAAAGGGCGTATGCGTTTTTTCCTGAATATATTCAGGAAAAAACGCATACGCCCTTTTTGGCCAACCAAGCAAGCTTGCAAAGGAAATCTGCACTACAATGAAGTCTCACTTCCCCCCGGTCAAAAGGGCCATCTGAAAAAAGTGTAAAATCCAGAAAGGCAGGACAGGCCATGGAGAACTGGGAGCCTTGTTATGCTGATGGGCGGGATGTAAATTGCCAACAGACACTCGGGAGAAGTGTTTGGTGTTTCCTGAAACATCTAAAAAACACAGCAACAGAGCCTAGGGCACTTCCACTTATGGTCCTATAGCTTAGGGAAATTAAAATCAAAAAGACACAGCCACCCCAAAGTTTGGGACGGCTCTGTTTACAAGAACCTCGTTTACAGTACAAGTTCAACATCGCAGAAAGTGAAAAATGGATAAAGAAGTTGTGGTATTTACTTACAAAGCAATATCACTCAGCAATGAAATCTATGTCATCAGGCCCTTAGCAGCACAATGAGTGGATTCAGGTACGATGATTCTAACTGAAATAAGTCACACAGAAAAAGAAACATCATAAGATATCAGTAATACACGGAATGTAAACTTGGCTACACAGGAACTGAATTACAGAACAGAACAGGGTCTCAAATTTAGAAAACCAACTTATGCTTGCTTAACGGGAAACGTGAGTTGGGGTGCTGCATAAAACCAGAGATTGAAATGAGCACAGATAAAGTTCCTTAAGCCAAATATGGAATAGACAAGAGCTACTACTTGCTCAACGAAATGGACTCAACACCGCATATTAAACGCCTAAGAATGTACCTGACTAGTAAGTATCTTAAAACCTATGGATTGCTATGTCTCTGAAAGAGAATCAAGCATGTGTACAGGGGCATAAACGCAGCAGTGATAGGATTGGAGAGGTTCGGTGAGCAAATGAAGACCCTTTGAAGTCATATTGCATGGTACCCATTCCACGGGTTTCAACTACCCAGGTTTAAGGTATTCTTCCTTCAGCTAAAACATGCATGTGGAACCTAGAGTATGATCAACCATGTGATCGGGAGACGTGTTCAAATATGTCTCAGTTTTCGTACCCTGGTACTCGGGTGCAACATTCCAGACGCTTTACTAACACTCTCCCGACTTGGAGAGTCAGTCCCTTTAACCTCCTGTTTGGCCCAGTTTGCAATTTCTGCGGAAGATGAACAGGAATAGCGAGAACCAATGAGAGACTAGCTGGAGGTGTCTGGACGGGTAAATTTAACTCTCATTTCCCACCAGGAAGAGGAATTAACCAGAAGTTCAGCGTGCCGTGCCGGAACCAGATTAGGGCCTGAAGCCATCCTGCGGTGTTGCGGCCAGCTCACAAGAAAGCGAGTTGAAGAAAGGAGCTCAGGGGCAATGTAATTCACAAACCTGCAGAGTTATAAATGACAGCTATCGTCCAAAAATATACTGAAGTAAGGCTGCCAAGAGGACTTGAAAGCGGGGCAGAATTGCAGGAAACCGATTTCAGGAGGTAGACTGGAATTGCATTGAAAGCATAGGAAAAGAGACAGAACGTCCACAATGATGCACTTGGCCAAAAAGGGCGTATGCGTTTTTTCCTGAATATATTCAGGAAAAAACGCATACGCCCTTTTTGGCCAACCAAGCAAACTTGCAAAGGAAATCTGCACTACAATAAAGTCTCACTTCCCCCCGGTCAAAAGGGCCATCTGAAAAAAGTGTAAATTCCAGAAAGGCAGGACAGGCCAAGGAGAACTGGGAGCCTTGTTATGCTGATGGGCGGGATGTAAATTGCCAACAGACACTAGGGAGAAGTGTATGGTATTTCCTGAAACATCTAAAAAACAAAGCAACAGAGCCTAGGGCACTTCCACTTATGGTCCTATAGCTTAGGGAAATTAAAATCAAAAAGACACAGCCACCCCAAAGTTTGGGACGCCTCTGTTTACAAGAACCTCGTTTACCATCCAAGTTCAGTATCACAGAAAGTGAAAAATGGATAAAGAAGTTGTGGTATTTACTTACAAAGCAATATCACTCAGCAATGAAATCTATGTCATCAGGCCCTTAGCAGCACAATGAGTGGATTCAGGTATGATGATTCTAACTGAAATAAGTCACACAGAAAAAGGAACATCATAAGATATCACTAATACACGGAATTTAACTTGGCTACACAGGAACTGAATTACAGAACAGAACAGGGTCTCAAATTTAGAAAACCAACTTATGCTTGCTTAAGGGGAAAGGTGAGTTGGGGTGCTGCATAAAACCAGAGATTGAAATGAGCACAGATAAAGTTCCTTAAGCCAAATATGGAATAGACAAGAGCTACTCCTTGCTCAACGAAATGGACTCAACACCGCATATTAAACGCCTAAGAATGTACCTGACTAGTAAGTATCTTAAAACCTATGGATTGCTATGTCTCCAAAAGAGAATCAAGCGTGTGTACTGGGGCATAAACGCAGCAGTGATAGGATTGGAGAGGTTCGGTGAGCAAATGAAGACCCTTTGAAGTCATATTGCATGGTACCCATTCCACGGGTTTCAACTACCCAGGTTTAAGGTATTCTTCCTTCATCTAAAACATGCATGTGGAACCCAGAGTATGATCAACCATGTGAACGGGAGACGTGTTCAAATATGTCTCAGTTTTCGTACGCTGGTACTCGGGTGCAACATTCCAGACGCTTTACTAACACTCTCCCCACTTGGAGAGTCAGTCCCTTTAACCTCCGGTTTGGCCCAGTTTGCAATTTCTGCGGAAGATGAACAGGAATAGCGAGAACCAGTGAGAGACTAGCTGGAGGTGTCTGGACGGGAAATTTAACTCTCATTTCCCACCAGGAAGAGGAATTAACCAAAGGCTCAGCGTGCCGTGCCGGAACCAGATTAGGGCCTGAAGCCATCCTGCGGTGTTGCGGCCAGGTCACAAGAAAGCGAGTTGAAGAAAGGAGCTCAGGGGCACTGTAATTCACAAACCTGCAGAGTTATAAATGACAGCTATCGTCCAAAAATATACCGAAGTAAGGCTGCCAAGAGGACTTGAAAGCGGGGCAGAATTGCAGGAAACCGATTTCAGGAGGTAGACTGGAATTGCATTGAAAGCATAGGAAAAGAGGCAGAACGTCCACAATGATGCACTTGGCCAAAAAGGGCGTATGCGTTTTTTCCTGAATATATTCAGGAAAAAACGCATACGCCCTTTTTGGCCAACCAAGCAAACTTGAGAAGGAAATCTGCACTACAATAAAGTCTCACTTCCCCCCGGTCAAAAGGGCCATCTGAAAAAAGTGTAAATTCCAGAAAGGCAGGACAGGCCAAGGAGAACTGGGAGCCTTGTTATGCTGATGGGCGGGATGTAAATTGCCAACAGACACTCGGGAGAAGTGTATGGTGTTTCCTGAAACATCTAAAAAACAAAGCAACAGAGCCTAGGGCACTTCCACTTATGGTCCTATAGCTTAGGGAAATTAAAATCAAAAAGACACAGCCACCCCAAAGTTTGGGACGCCTCTGTTTACAAGAACCTCGTTTACCGTCCAAGTTCAGTATCACAGAAAGTGAAAAATGGATAAAGAAGTTGTGGTATTTACTTACAAAGCAATATCACTCAGCAATGAAGTCTATGTCATCAGGCCCTTAGCAGCACAATGAGTGGATTCAGGTATGATGATTCTAACTGAAATAAGTCACACAGAAAAAGAAACATCATAAGATATCACTAATACACGGAATTTAACTTGGCTACACAGGAACTGAATTACAGAACAGAACAGGGTCTCAAATTTAGAAAACCAACTTATGCTTGCTTAAGGGGAAAGGTGAGTTGGGGTGCTGCATAAAACCAGAGATTGAAATGAGCACAGATAAAGTTCCTTAAGCCAAATATGGAATAGACAAGAGCTACTCCTTGCTCAACGAAATGGACTCAACACCGCATATTAAACGCCTAAGAATGTACCTGACTAGTAAGTATCTTAAAACCTATGGATTGCTATGTCTCCGAAAGAGAATCAAGCATGTGTACAGGGGCATAAACGCAGCAGTGATAGGATTGGAGAGGTTCGGTGAGCAAATGAAGACCCTTTGAAGTCATATTGCATGGTACCCATTCCACGGGTTTCAACTACCCAGGTTTAAGGTATTCTTCCTTCAGCTAAAACATGCATGTGGAACCTAGGGTATGATCAACCATGTGATCGGGAGACGTGTTCAAATATGTCTCAGTTTTCGTACCCTGGTACTCGGGTGCAACATTCCAGACGCTTTACTAACACTCTCCCGACTTGGAGAGTCAGTGCCTTTAACTTCCTGTTTGGCCCAGTTTGCAATTTCTGCGGAAGATGAACAGGAATAGCGAGAACCAATGAGAGATTAGCTGGAGGTGTCTGGACGGGCAAATTTAACTCTCATTTCCCACCAGGAAGAGGAATTAACCAAAGGTTCAGCGTGCCGTGCCGGAACCAGATTAGGGCCTGAAGCCATCCTGCGGTGTTGCGGCCAGCTCACAAGAAAGCGAGTTGAAGAAAGGAGCTCAGGGGCACTGTAATTCACAAACCTGCAGAGTTATAAATGACAGCTATCGTCCAAAAATATACTGAAGTAAGGCTGCCAAGAGGACTTGAAAGCGGGGCAGAATTGCAGGAAACCGATTTCAGGAGGTAGACTGGAATTGCATTGAAAGCATAGGAAAAGAGGCAGAACGTCCACAATGATGCACTTGGCCAAAAAGGGCGTATGCGTTTTTTCCTGAATATATTCAGGAAAAAACGCATACGCCCTTTTTGGCCAACCAAGCAAGCTTGCAAAGGAAATCTGCACTACAATGAAGTCTCACTTCCCCCCGGTCAAAAGGGCCATCTGAAAAAAGTGTAAAATCCAGAAAGGCAGGACAGGCCATGGAGAACTGGGAGCCTTGTTATGCTGATGGGCGGGATGTAAATTGCCAACAGACACTCGGGAGAAGTGTTTGGTGTTTCCTGAAACATCTAAAAAACACAGCAACAGAGCCTAGGGCACTTCCACTTATGGTCCTATAGCTTAGGGAAATTAAAATCAAAAAGACACAGCCACCCCAAAGTTTGGGACGGCTCTGTTTACAAGAACCTCGTTTACAGTACAAGTTCAACATCGCAGAAAGTGAAAAATGGATAAAGAAGTTGTGGTATTTACTTACAAAGCAATATCACTCAGCAATGAAATCTATGTCATCAGGCCCTTAGCAGCACAATGAGTGGATTCAGGTACGATGATTCTAACTGAAATAAGTCACACAGAAAAAGAAACATCATAAGATATCAGTAATAAACGGAATGTAAACTTGGCTACACAGGAACAGAATTACAGAACAGAACAGGGTCTCAAATTTAGAAAACCAACTTATGCTTGCTTAACGGGAAACGTGAGTTGGGGTGCTGCATAAAACCAGAGATTGAAATGAGCACAGATAAAGTTCCTTAAGCCAAATATGGAATAGACAAGAGCTACTCCTTGCTCAACGAAATGGACTCAACACCGCATATTAAACGCCTAAGAATGTACCTGACTAGTAAGTATCTTAAAACCTATGGATTGCTATGTCTCTGAAAGAGAATCAAGCATGTGTACAGGGGCATAAACGCAGCAGTGATAGGATTGGAGAGGTTCGGTGAGCAAATGAAGACCCTTTGAAGTCATATTGCATGGTACCCATTCCACGGGTTTCAACTACCCAGGTTTAAGGTATTCTTCCTTCAGCTAAAACATGCATGTGGAACCTAGGGTATGATCAACCATGTGATCGGGAGACGTGTTCAAATATGTCTCAGTTTTCGTACCCTGGTACTCGGGTGCAACATTCCAGACGCTTTACTAACACTCTCCCGACTTGGAGAGTCAGTGCCTTTAACCTCCTGTTTGGCCCAGTTTGCAATTTCTGCGGAAGATGAACAGGAATAGCGAGAACCAATGAGAGATTAGCTGGAGGTGTCTGGACGGGCAAATTTAACTCTCATTTCCCACCAGGAAGAGGAATTAACCAAAGGCTCAGCGTGCCGTGCCGGAACCAGATTAGGGCCTAAAGCCATGCTGCGGTGTTGCGGCCAGCTCACAAGAAAGCGAGTTGAAGAAAGGAGCTCAGGGGCAATGTAATTCACAAACCTGCAGAGTTATAAATGACAGCTATCGTCCAAAAATACACTGAAGTAAGGCTGCCAAGAGGACTTGAAAGCGGGGCAGAATTGCAGGAAACCGATTTCAGGAGGTAGACTGGAATTGCATTGAAAGCATAGGAAAAGAGGCAGAACGTCCACAATGATGCACTTGGCCAAAAAGGGCGTATGCGTTTTTTCCTGAATATATTCAGGAAAAAACGCATACGCCCTTTTTGGCCAACCAAGCAAGCTTGCAAAGGAAATCTGCACTACAATGAAGTCTCACTTCCCCCCGGTCAAAAGGGCCATCTGAAAAAAGTGTAAAATCCAGAAAGGCAGGACAGGCCATGGAGAACTGGGAGCCTTGTTATGCTGATGGGCGGGATGTAAATTGCCAACAGACACTCGGGAGAAGTGTTTGGTGTTTCCTGAAACATCTAAAAAACACAGCAACAGAGCCTAGGGCACTTCCACTTATGGTCCTATAGCTTAGGGAAATTAAAATCAAAAAGACACAGCCACCCCAAAGTTTGGGACGGCTCTGTTTACAAGAACCTCGTTTACAGTACAAGTTCAACATCGCAGAAAGTGAAAAATGGATAAAGAAGTTGTGGTATTTACTTACAAAGCAATATCACTCAGCAATGAAATCTATGTCATCAGGCCCTTAGCAGCACAATGAGTGGATTCAGGTACGATGATTCTAACTGAAATAAGTCACACAGAAAAAGAAACATCATAAGATATCAGTAATAAACGGAATGTAAACTTGGCTACACAGGAACTGAATTACAGAACAGAACAGGGTCTCAAATTTAGAAAACCAACTTATGCTTGCTTAACGGGAAACGTGAGTTGGGGTGCTGCATAAAACCAGAGATTGAAATGAGCACAGATAAAGTTCCTTAAGCCAAATATGGAATAGACAAGAGCTACTCCTTGCTCAACGAAATGGACTCAACACCGCATATTAAACGCCTAAGAATGTACCTGACTAGTAAGTATCTTAAAACCTATGGATTGCTATGTCTCTGAAAGAGAATCAAGCATGTGTACAGGGGCATAAACGCAGCAGTGATAGGATTGGAGAGGTTCGGTGAGCAAATGAAGACCCTTTGAAGTCATATTGCATGGTACCCATTCCACGGGTTTCAACTACCCAGGTTTAAGGTATTCTTCCTTCAGCTAAAACATGCATGTGGAACCTAGGGTATGATCAACCATGTGATCGGGAGACGTGTTCAAATATGTCTCAGTTTTCGTACCCTGGTACTCGGGTGCAACATTCCAGACGCTTTACTAACACTCTCCCGACTTGGAGAGTCAGTGCCTTTAACCTCCTGTTTGGCCCAGTTTGCAATTTCTGCGGAAGATGAACAGGAATAGCGAGAACCAATGAGAGATTAGCTGGAGGTGTCTGGACGGGCAAATTTAACTCTCATTTCCCACCAGGAAGAGGAATTAACCAAAGGCTCAGCGTGCCGTGCCGGAACCAGATTAGGGCCTAAAGCCATGCTGCGGTGTTGCGGCCAGCTCACAAGAAAGCGAGTTGAAGAAAGGAGCTCAGGGGCAATGTAATTCACAAACCTGCAGAGTTATAAATGACAGCTATCGTCCAAAAATACACTGAAGTAAGGCTGCCAAGAGGACTTGAAAGCGGGGCAGAATTGCAGGAAACCGATTTCAGGAGGTAGACTGGAATTGCATTGAAAGCATAGGAAAAGAGGCAGAACGTCCACAATGATGCACTTGGCCAAAAAGGACGTATGCGTTTTTTCCTGAATATATTCAGGAAAAAACGCATACGCCCTTTTTGGCCAACCAAGCAAGCTTGCAAAGGAAATCTGCACTACAATGAAGTCTCACTTCCCCCCGGTCAAAAGGGCCATCTGAAAAAAGTGTAAAATCCAGAAAGGCAGGACAGGCCATGGAGAACTGGGAGCCTTGTTATGCTGATGGGCGGGATGTAAATTGCCAACAGACACTCGGGAGAAGTGTTTGGTGTTTCCTGAAACATCTAAAAAACAGAGCAACAGAGCCTAGGGCACTTCCACTTATGGTCCTATAGCTTAGGGAAATTAAAATCAAATAGACACAGCCACCCCAAAGTTTGGGACGGCTCTGTTTACAAGAACCTCATTTACAGTACAAGTTCAACATCGCAGAAAGTGAAAAATGGATAAAGAAGTTGTGGTATTTACTTACAAAGCAATATCACTCAGCAATGAAATCTATGTCATCAGGCCCTTAGCAGCACAATGAGTGGATTCAGGTACGATGATTCTAACTGAAATAAGTCACACAGAAAAAGAAACATCATAAGATATCACTAATACACGGAATTTAACTTGGCTACACAGGAACTGAATTACAGAACAGAACAGGGTCTCAAATTTAGAAAACCAACTTATGCTTGCTTAAGGGGAAAGGTGAGTTGGGGTGCTGCATAAAACCAGAGATTGAAATGAGCACAGATAAAGTTCCTTAAGCCAAATATGGAATAGACAAGAGCTACTCCTTGCTCAACGAAATGGACTCAACACCGCATATTAAACGCCTAAGAATGTACCTGACTAGTAAGTATCTTAAAACCTATGGATTGCTATGTCTCTGAAAGAGAATCAAGCATGTGTACAGGGGCATAAACGCAGCAGTGATAGGATTGGAGAGGTTCGGTGAGCAAATGAAGACCCTTTGAAGTCATATTGCATGGTACCCATTCCACGGGTTTCAACTACCCAGGTTTAAGGTATTCTTCCTTCAGCTAAAACATGCATGTGGAACCTAGGGTATGATCAACCATGTGATCGGGAGACGTGTTCAAATATGTCTCAGTTTTCGTACCCTGGTACTCGGGTGCAACATTCCAGACGCTTTACTAACACTCTCCCGACTTGGAGAGTCAGTGCCTTTAACCTCCTGTTTGGCCCAGTTTGCAATTTCTGCGGAAGATGAACAGGAATAGCGAGAACCAATGAGAGATTAGCTGGAGGTGTCTGGACGGGCAAATTTAACTCTCATTTCCCACCAGGAAGAGGAATTAACCAAAGGCTCAGCGTGCCGTGCCGGAACCAGATTAGGGCCTAAAGCCATGCTGCGGTGTTGCGGCCAGCTCACAAGAAAGCGAGTTGAAGAAAGGAGCTCAGGGGCAATGTAATTCACAAACCTGCAGAGTTATAAATGACAGCTATCGTCCAAAAATACACTGAAGTAAGGCTGCCAAGAGGACTTGAAAGCGGGGCAGAATTGCAGGAAACCGATTTCAGGAGGTAGACTGGAATTGCATTGAAAGCATAGGAAAAGAGGCAGAACGTCCACAATGATGCACTTGGCCAAAAAGGACGTATGCGTTTTTTCCTGAATATATTCAGGAAAAAACGCATACGCCCTTTTTGGCCAACCAAGCAAGCTTGCAAAGGAAATCTGCACTACAATGAAGTCTCACTTCCCCCCGGTCAAAAGGGCCATCTGAAAAAAGTGTAAAATCCAGAAAGGCAGGACAGGCCATGGAGAACTGGGAGCCTTGTTATGCTGATGGGCGGGATGTAAATTGCCAACAGACACTCGGGAGAAGTGTTTGGTGTTTCCTGAAACATCTAAAAAACAGAGCAACAGAGCCTAGGGCACTTCCACTTATGGTCCTATAGCTTAGGGAAATTAAAATCAAATAGACACAGCCACCCCAAAGTTTGGGACGGCTCTGTTTACAAGAACCTCGTTTACAGTACAAGTTCAACATCGCAGAAAGTGAAAAATGGATAAAGAAGTTGTGGTATTTACTTACAAAGCAATATCACTCAGCAATGAAATCTATGTCATCAGGCCCTTAGCAGCACAATGAGTGGATTCAGGTACGATGATTCTAACTGAAATAAGTCACACAGAAAAAGAAACATCATAAGATATCACTAATACACGGAATGTAAACTTGGCTACACAGGAACTGAATTACAGAACAGAACAGGGTCTCAAATTTAGAAAACCAACTTATGCTTGCTTAAGGGGAAAGGTGAGTTGGGGTGCTGCATAAAACCAGAGATTGAAATGAGCACAGATAAAGTTCCTTAAGCCAAATATGGAATAGACAAGAGCTACTCCTTGCTCAACGAAATGGACTCAACACCGCATATTAAACGCCTAAGAATGTACCTGACTAGTAAGTATCTTAAAACCTATGGATTGCTATGTCTCCAAAGGAGAATCCAGCATGTGTACAGGGGCATAAACGCAGCAGTGATAGGATTGGAGAGGTTCAGTGAGCAAATGAAGACCCTTTGCAGTCATATTGCATGGTACCCATTCCACGGGTCTCAACTCTCCAGGTTTAAGGTATTCTTCCTTCAGCTAAAACATGCATGTGGAACCCAGAGTATGATCAACCGTGTGATCGGGAGACGTGTTCAAATATGTCTCAGTTTTCGTACCCTGGTACTCGGGTGCAACATTCCAGACGCTTTACTAACACTCTCCCCACTTGGAGAGTCAGTCCCTTTAACCTCCTGTGTGGCCCAGTTTGCAATTTCTGCGGAAGATGAACAGGAATAGGGAGAACCAATGAGAGACTAGCTGGAGGTGTCTGGACGGGCAAATTTAACTCTCATTTCCCACCAGAGAGAGGAATTAAACAAAGGCTCAGCGTGCCATGCCGGAACCAGATTAGGGCCTGAAGACATCCTGCGGTGTTGCGGCAAGGTCACAAGAAAGCGAGTTGAAGAAAGGAGCTCAGGGGCACTGTAATTCACAAACCTGCAGAGTTATAAATGACAGCTATCGTCCAAAAATATACTGAAGTAAGGCAGCCAAGAGGACTTGAAAGCGGGGCAGAATTGCAGGAAACCGATTTCAGGAGGTAGACTGGAATTGCATTGAAAGCATAGGAAAAGAGGCAGAACGTCCACAATGATGCACTTGGCCAAAAAGGGCGTATGCGTTTTTTCCTGAATATATTCAGGAAAAAACGCATACGCCCTTTTTGGCCAACCAAGCAAGCTTGCAAAGGAAATCTGCACTATAATGAAGTCTCACTTCCCCCCGGTCAAAAGGGCCATCTGAAAAAAGTGTAAAATCCAGAAAGGCAGGACAGGCCATGGAGAATTGGGAGCCTTGTTATGCTGATGGGCGGGATGTAAATTGCCAACAGACACTCGGGAGAAGTGTATGGTGTTTCCTGAAACATCTAAGAAACAAAGCAACAGAGCCTATGGCACTTCCACTTATGGTCCTATAGCTTAGGGAAATTAAAATCAAAAAGACACAGCCACCCCAAAGTTTGGGACGCCTCTGTTTACAAGAACCTCGTTTACCGTACAAGTTCAGTATCACAGAAAGTGAAAAATGGATAAAGAACTTCTGGTACTTACGTACAATGTAGTATCACTCAGCAATGAAATCTATGTCATCAGGCCCATAGCAGCACAATGAGTGGATTCAGGTACGATGATTCTAACTGAAATAAGTCACACAGAAAAAGAAACATCATAAGATATCACTAATACACGGAATGTAAACTTGTCTACACAGGAACTGAATTACAGAACAGAACAGGGTCTCAAATTTAGAAAACCAACTTATGCTTTCTTAAGGGGAAAGGTGAGTTGGGGTGCTGCATAAAACCAGAGATTGAAATGAGCACAGATAAAGTTCCTTAAGCCAAATATGGAATAGACAAGAGCTACTCCTTGCTCAACGAAATGGACTCAACACCCCATATTAAACGCCTAAGAATGTACCTGACTAGTAAGTATCTTAAAACCTATGGATTGCTAACTCTCCAAAAGAGAATCAAGCATGTGTACAGGGGCATAAACGCAGCAGTGATAGGATTGGAGAGGTTCGGTGAGCAAATGAAGACCCTTTGAAGTCATATTGCATGGTACCCATTCCACGGGTCTCAACTCTCCAGGTTTAAGGTATTCTTCCTTCAGCTAAAACATGCATGTGGAACCCAGGGTATGATCAACCGTGTGAACGGGAGACGTGTTCAAATATGTCTCAGTTTTCCTCCCCTGGTACTCGGGTGCAACATTCCAGACGCTTTACTAACACTCTCCCCACTTGGAGAGTCAGTGTCTTTAACCTCCTGTTTGGCCCAGTTTGCAATTACTGCGGAAGATGAACAGGAATAGGGAGAACCAATGAGAGACTAGCTGGAGGTGTCTGGACGGGCAAATTTAACTCTCATTTCCCACCAGGAAGAGGAATTAACCAAAGGCTCAGCGTGCCGTGCCGGAACCAGATTAGGGCCTGAAGACATCCTGCGGTGTTGCGGCAAGGTCACAAGAAAGCGAGTTGAAGAAAGGAGCTCAGGGGCACTGTAATTCACAAACCTGCAGAGTTATAAATGACAGCTACCGTCCAAAAATATACTAAAGTAAGGCCGCCAAGAGGACATGAAAGCGGGGCAGAATTGCAGGAAACTGATTTCAGGAGGTAGACTGGAATTGCATTGAAAGCATAGGAAAAGAGGCAGAGCGTCCACAATGATGCACTTGGCCAAAAAGGGCGTATGCGTTTTTTCCTGAATATATTCAGGAAAAAACGCATACGCCCTTTTTGGACAACCAAGCAAGCTTGCAAAGGAAATCTGCACTACAATGAACTCTCACTTCCCCCCGGTCAAAAGGGCCATCTGAAAAAAGTGTAAAATCCAGAAAGGCAGGACAGGCCATGGAGAACTGGGAGCCTTGTTATGCTGATGGGCGGGATGTAAATTGCCAACAGACACTCGGGAGAAGTGTATGGTGTTTCCTGAAACATCTAAGAAACAAAGCAACAGAGCCTAGGGCACTTCCACTTATGGTCCTATAGCTTAGGGAAATTAAAATCAAAAAGACACAGCCACCCCAATGTTTGGGACGCCTGTGTTTACAAGAACCTCGTTTACCGTACAAGTTCAATATCACAGAAAGTGAAAAATGGATAAAGAACTTGTGGTACTAATGTACAATGCAGTATCACTCAGCAATGAAATCTATGTCATCAGGCCCGTAGCAGCACAATGAGTGGATTCAGGTACGATGATTCTAACTGAAATAAGTCACACAGAAAAAGAAACATCATAAGATATCAGTAATACACGGAATGTAAACTTGGCTACACAGGAACTGAATTACAGAACAGAACACGGTCTCAAATTTAGAAAACCAACTTATGCTTGCTTAACGCGAAACGTGAGTTGGGGTGCTGCATAAAACCAGAGATTGAAATGAGCACAGATAAAGTTCCTTAAGCCAAATATGGAATAGACAAGAGCTACTCCTTGCTCAACGAAATGGACTCAACACCGCATATTAAACGACTAAGTATGTACCTGACTAGTAAGTATCTTAAAACCTATGGATTGCTATGTCTCCGAAAGAGAATCAAGCATGTGTACAGGGGCATAAACGCAGCAGTGATAGGATTGGAGAGGTTCGGTGAGCAAATGAAGACCCTTTGAAGTCATATTGCATGGTACCCATTCCACGGGTTTCAACTACCCAGGTTTAAGGTATTCTTCCTTCAGCTAAAACATGCATGTGGAACCCAGAGTATGATCAACCATGTGATCGGGAGACGTGTTCAAATATGTCTCAGTTTTCGTACCCTGGTACTCGCGTGCAACATTCCAGACGCTTTACTAACACTCTCCCAACTTGGAGAGTCAGTCCCTTTAACCTCCTGTTTGGCCCAGTTTGCAATTTCTGTGGAAGATGAACAGGAATAGCGAGAACCAATGAGAGATTAGCTGGAGGTGTCTGGACGGGCAAATTTAACTCTCATTTCCCACCAGGAAGAGGAATTAACCAAAGGCTCAGCGTGCCGTGCCGGAACCAGATTAGGGCCTGAAGCCATGCTGCGGTGTTGCGGCCAGCTCACAAGAAAGCAAGTTGAAGAAAGGAGCTCAGGGGCAATGTAATTCACAAACCTGCAGAGTTATAAATGACAGCTATCGTCCAAAAATATACTGAAGTAAGGCTGCCAAGAGGACTTGAAAGCGGGGCAGAATTGCAGGAAACCGATTTCAGGAGGTAGACTGGAATTGCATTGAAAGCATAGGAAAAGAGGCAGAACGTCCACAATGATGCACTTGGCCAAAAAGGGCGTATGCGTTTTTTCCTGAATATATTCGGGAAAAAACGCATACGCCCTTTTTGGCCAACCAAGCAAACTTACAAAGAAAATCTGCACTACAATAAAGTCTCACTTCCCCCCGGTCAAAAGGGCCATCTGAAAAAAGTGTAAAATCCAGAAAGGCAGGACAGGCCATGGAGAACTGGGAGCCTTGTTATGCTGATGGGCGGGATGTAAATTGCCAACAGACACTCGGGAGAAGTTTATGGTGTTTCCTGAAACATCTAAAAAACAAAGCAACAGAGCCTAGGGCACTTCCACTTATGGTCCTATAGCTTAGGGAAATTAAAATCAAAAAGACACAGCCACCCCAAAGTTTGGGACGCCTCTGTTTACAAGAACCTCGTTTACCGTACAAGTTCAGTATCACAGAAAGTGAAAAATGGATAAAGAACTTGTGGTAATTACGTACAATGCAGTATCACTCAGCAATGAAATCTATGTCATCAGGCCCGTAGCAGCATAATGAGTGGATTCAGGTACGATGATTCTAACTGAAATACGTCACACAGAAAAAGAAACATCATAAGATATCACTAATACACGGAATTTAAACTTGGCTACACAGGAACTGAATTCCAAAACAGAACAGGGTCTCAAATTTAGAAAACCAACTTATGCTTGCTTAAGGGGAAAGGTGAGTTGGGGTGCTGCATAAAACCAGAGATTGAAATGAGCACAGATAAAGTTCCTTAAGCCAAATATGGAATAGACAAGAGCTACTCCTTGCTCAACAAAATGGACTCAACACCCCATATTAAACGCCTAACAATGTACCTGACTAGTAAGTATCTTAAAACCTATGGATTGCTATGTCTCCGAAAGAGAATCAAGCATGTGTACAGGGGCATAAACGCAGCAGTGATAGGATTGGAGAGGTTCGGTGAGCAAATGAAGACCCTTTGAAGTCATATTGCATGGTACCCATTCCACGTGTTTCAACTACCCAGGTTTAATGTATTCATCCTTCAGCTAAAACATGCATGTGGAACCTAGAGTATGATCAACCATGTGATCGGGAGACGTGTTCAAATATTTCTCAGTTTTCGTACCCTGGTACTCGGGTGCAACATTCCAGACGCTTTACTAACACTCTCCCGACTTGGAGAGTCAGTCCCTTTAACCTCCTGTTTGGCCCAGTTTGCAATTTCTGCGGAAGATGAACAGGAATAGCGAGAACCAATGAGAGATTAGCTGGAGGTGTCTGGACGGGCAAATTTAACTCTCATTTCCCACCAGGAAGAGGAATTAACCAAAGGCTCAGCGTGCCGTGCCGGAACCAGATTAGGGCCTGAAGCCATGCTGCGGTGTTGCGGCCAGCTCACAAGAAAGCGAGTTGAAGAAAGGAGCTCAGGGGCAATGTAATTCACAAACCTGCAGAGTTATAAATGACAGCTATCGTCCAAAAATATACTGAAGTAAGGCTGCCAAGAGGACTTGAAAGCGGGGCAGAATTGCAGGAAACCGATTTCAGGAGGTAGACTGGAATTGCATTGAAAGCATAGGAAAAGAGGCAGAACGTCCACAATGATGCACTTGGCCAAAAAGGGCGTATGCGTTTTTTCCTGAATATATTCAGGAAAAAACGCATACGCCCTTTTTGGAGAACCAAGCAAGCTTGTAAAGGAAATCTGCACTACAATGAAGTCTCACTTCCCCCCGGTCAAAAGGGCCATCTGAAAAAAGTGTAAAATCCAGAAAGGCAGGACAGGCCATGGAGAACTGGGAGCCTTGTTATGCTGATGGGCGGGATGTAAATTGCCAACAGACACTCCGGAGAAGTGTTTGGTGTTTCCTGAAACATCTAAAAAACACAGCAACAGAGCCTAGGGCACTTCCACTTATGGTCCTATAGCTTAGGGAAATTAAAATCAAAAAGACACAGCCACCCCAAAGTTTGGGACGGCTCTGTTTACAAGAACCTCGTTTACAGTACAAGTTCAACATCGCAGAAAGTGAAAAATGGATAAAGAAGTTGTGGTATTACTTACAAAGGAATATCACTCAGCAATGAAATCTATGTCATCAGGCCCTTAGCAACACAATGAGTGGATTCAGGTATGATGATTCTAACTGAAATAAGTCACACAGAAAAAGAAACATCATAAGATATCAGTAATACACGGAATGTAAACTTGACTACACAGGAACTGAATTACAGAACAGAACAGGGTCTCAAATTTAGAAAACCAACTTATGCTTGCTTAAGGGGAAAGGTGAGTTGGGGTGCTGCATAAAACCAGAGATTGAAATGAGCACAGATAAAGTTCCTTAAGCCAAATATGGAATAGACAAGAGCTACTCCTTGCTCAACGAAATGGACTCAACACCGCATATTAAACGCCTAAGAATGTACCTGACTAGTAAGTATCTTAAAACCTATGGATTGCTATGTGTCCGAAAGAGAATCAAGCATGTGTACAGGGGCATAAACGCAGCAGTGATAGGATTGGAGAGGTTCGGTGAGCAAATGAAGACCCTTTGAAATCATATTTTATGGTACCCATTCCACGGGTTTCAACTACCCAGGTTTAAGGTATTCTTCCTTCAGCTAAAACATGCATGTGGAACCTAAAGTATGATCAACTATGTGATCGGGAGACGTGTTCAAATATGTCTCAGTTTTCGTACCCTGGTACTCGGGTGCAACATTCCAGACACTTTACTAACACTCTCCCGACTTGGAGAGTCAGTGCCTTTAACCTCCTGTTTGGCCCAGTTTGCAATTTCTGTGGAAGATGAACAGGAATAGGGAGAACCAATGAGAGACTAGCTGGATGTGTCTGGACGAGCAAATTTAACTCTCATTTCCCACCAGGAAGAGGAAATAACCAAAGGCTCAGCGTGCCTTGCCGGAACCAGATTAGGGCCTGAAGCCATCCTGCGGTGTTGCGGCCAGCTCACAAGAAAGCGAGTTGAAGAAAGGAGCTCAGGGGCACTGTAATTCACAAACCTGCAGAGTTATAAATGACAGCTATCGTCCAAAAATATACTGAAGTAAGGCTGCCAAGAGGACTTGAAAGCGGGGCAGAATTGCAGGAAACCGATTTCAGGAGGTAGACTGGAATTGCATTGAAAGCATAGGAAAAGAGGTAGAACGTCCACAATGATGCACTTGGCCAAAAAGGGCGTATGCGTTTTTTCCTGAATATATTCGGGAAAAAACGCATACGCCCTTTTTGGCCAACCAACCAAGCTTGCAAAGGAAATCTGCACTACAATGAAGTCTCACTTCCCCCCGGTCAAAAGGGCCATCTGAAAAAAGTGTAAAATCCAGAAAGGCAGGACAGGCCATGGAGAACTGGGAGCCTTGTTATGCTGATGGGCGGGATGTAAATTGCCAACAGACACTCGGGAGAAGTGTTTGGTGTTTCCTGAAACATCTAAAAAACACAGCAACAGAGCCTAGGGCACTTCCACTTATGGTCCTATAGCTTAGGGAAATTAAAATCAAAAAGACACAGCCACCCCAAAGTTTGGGACGCCTCTGTTTACAAGAACCTCGTTTACCTTACAAGTTCAACATCACAGAAAGTGAAAAATGGATAAAGAACTTGTGGAACTTACGTACAATGCAGTATCACTCAGCAATGAAATCTCTGTCACCAGGCCCGTAGCAGCATAATGAGTGGATTCAGGTACGATGATTCTAACTGAAATAAGTCACACAGAAAAAGAAACATCATAAGATATCACTAATACACGGAATGTAAACTTGGCTACACAGGAACTGAATTCCAAAAGAGAACAGGGTCTCAAATTTAGAAAACCAACTTATGCTTGCTTAAGGGGAAAGGTGAGTTGGGGTGCTGCATAAAACCAGAGATTGAAATGAGCACAGATAAAGTTCCTTAAGCCAAATATGGAATAGACAAGAGCTACTCCTTGCTCAACAAAATGGACTCAACACCCCATATTAAACGCCTAACAATGTACCTGACTAGTAAGTATCTTAAAACCTATGGATTGCTATGTCTCCGAAAGAGAATCAAGCATGTGTACAGGGGCATAAACGCAGCAGTGATAGGATTGGAGAGGTTCGGTGAGCAAATGAAGACCCTTTGAAGTCATATTGCATGGTACCCATTCCACGTATTTCAACTACCCAGGTTTAATGTATTCTTCCTTCAGCTAAAACATGCATGTGGAACCTAGAGTATGATCAACCATGTGATCGGGAGACGTGTTCAAATATGTCTCAGTTTTCGTACCCTGGTACTCGGGTGCAACATTCCAGACGCTTTACTAACACTCTCCCGACTTGGAGAGTCAGTCCCTTTAACCTCCTGTTTGGCCCAGTTTGCAATTTCTGCGGAAGATGAACAGGAATAGCGAGAACCAATGAGAGATTAGCTGGAGGTGTCTGGACGGGCAAATTTAACTCTCATTTCCCACCAGGAAGAGGAATTAACCAAAGGCTCAGCGTGCCGTGCCGGAACCAGATTAGGGCCTGAAGCCATGCTGCGGTGTTGCGGCCAGCTCACAAGAAAGCGAGTTGAAGAAAGGAGCTCAGGGGCAATGTAATTCACAAACCTGCAGAGTTATAAATGACAGCTATCGTCCAAAAATATACTGAAGTAAGGCTGCCAAGAGGACTTGAAAGCGGGGCAGAATTGCAGGAAACCGATTTCAGGAGGTAGACTGGAATTGCATTGAAAGCATAGGAAAAGAGGCAGAACGTCCACAATGATGCACTTGGCCAAAAAGGGCGTATGCGTTTTTTCCTGAATATATTCAGGAAAAAACGCATACGCCCTTTTTGGAGAACCAAGCAAGCTTGTAAAGGAAATCTGCACTACAATGAAGTCTCACTTCCCCCCGGTCAAAAGGGCCATCTGAAAAAAGTGTAAAATCCAGAAAGGCAGGACAGGCCATGGAGAACTGGGAGCCTTGTTATGCTGATGGGCGGGATGTAAATTGCCAACAGACACTCCGGAGAAGTGTTTGGTGTTTCCTGAAACATCTAAAAAACACAGCAACAGAGCCTAGGGCACTTCCACTTATGGTCCTATAGCTTAGGGAAATTAAAATCAAAAAGACACAGCCACCCCAAAGTTTGGGACGGCTCTGTTTACAAGAACCTCGTTTACAGTACAAGTTCAACATCGCAGAAAGTGAAAAATGGATAAAGAAGTTGTGGTATTACTTACAAAGGAATATCACTCAGCAATGAAATCTATGTCATCAGGCCCGTAGCAGCATAATAAGTGGATTCAGGTTCGATGATTCTAACTGAAATAAGTCACACAGAAAAAGAAACATCATAAGATATCACTAATACACGGAATGTAAACTTGGCTACACAGGAACTGAATTCCAAAACAGAACAGGGTCTCAAATTTAGAAAACCAACTTATGCTTGCTTAAGAGGAAAGGTGAGTCGGGGTGCTGCATAAAACCAGAGATTGAAATGAGCACAGATAAAGTTCCTTAAGCCAAATATGGAATAGACAAGAGCTACTCCTTGCTCAACGAAATGGACTCAACACCCCATATTAAACGCCTAAGAATGTACCTGACTAGTAAGTATCTTAAAACCTATGGATTGCTATGTCTCCAAAAGAGAATCAATCGTATGTACAGGGGCATAAACGCAGCAGTGATAGGATTGGAGAGGTTCGGTGAGCAAATGAAGACCCTTTGAAGTCATATTGCATGGTACCCATTCCACGGGTCTCAACTCTCCAGATTTAAGGTATTCTTCCTTCAGCTAAATCATGCATGTAGAACCCAGAGTATGATCAACTGTGTGAAAGGGAGACGTGTTCAAATATGTCTCAGTTTTCGTACCCTGGTACTCGGGTGCAACATTCCAGACGCTTTACTTACACTCTCCCCACTTGGAGAGTCAGCGCCTTTAACCTCCTGTTTGGCCCAGTTTGCAATTTCTGCGGAAGATGAACAGGAATAGGGAGAACCAATGAGAGACTAGCTGGAGGTGTCTGGACGGGCAAATTTAACTCTCATTTCCCACCAGGAAGAGGAAATAACCAAAGGCTCAGCGTGCCGTGCCGGAACCAGATTAGGGACTGAAGCCATCTTGCGGTGTTGCGTCCAGGTCACAAGAAAGCGAGTTGAAGAAAGTAGCTCAGGGCCACTGTAATTCACAAACCTGCAGAGTTATAAATGACAGCGATCGTCCAAAAATATACTGAAGTAAGGCTGCCAAGAGGACTTGAAAGCGGGACAGAATTGCAGGAAACCGATTTCACGAGGTAGACTGGAATTGCATTGAAAGCATAGGAAAAGAGGCAGAACGTCCACAATGATGCACTTGGCCAAAAAGGGCGTATGCGTTTTTTCCTGAATATATTCAGGAAAAAACGCATACGCCCTTTTTGGCCAACCAAGCAAGCTTGCAAAGGAAATCTGCACTACAATGAAGTCTCACTTCCTTCCGGTCAAAAGGGCCATCTGAAAAAAGTGTAAAATCCAGAAAGGCAGGACAGGCCATGGAGAACTGGGAGCCTTGTTATGCTGATGGGCGGGATGTAAATTGCCAACAGACACTTGGGAGAAGTGTATGGTGTTTCCTGAAACATCTAAAAAACAAAGCAACAGAGCCTAGGGCACTTCCACTTATGGTCCTATAGCTTAGGGAAATTAAAATCAAAAAGACACAGCCACCCCAAAGTTTGGGACGCCTCTGTTTACAAGAACCTCGTTTACCGTACAAGTTCAGTATCACAGAAAGTGAAAAATGGATAAAGAAGTTGTGGTATTTACTTACAAAGCAATATCACTCAGCAATGAAATCTATGTCATCAGGTCCTTAGCAGCACAATGAGTGGATTCAGGTACGATGATTCTAACTGAAATAAGTCACACAGAAAAAGAAACATCATAAGATATCAGTAATACACGGAATGTAAACTTGGCTACACAGGAACTGAATTACAGAACAGAACAGGGTCTCAAATTTAGAAAACCAACTTATGCTTGCTTAAGGGGAAAGGTGAGTTGGGGTGCTGCATAAAACCAGAGATTGAAATGAGCACAGATAAAGTTCCTTAAGCCAAATATGGAATAGTCAAGAGCTACTCCTTGCTCAACGAAATGGACTCAACACCCCATATTAAACGCCTAAGAATGTACCTGACTAGTAAGTATCTTAAAACCTATGGATTGCTATGTCTCCGAAAGCGAATCAAGCATGTGTACAGGGGCATAAACGCAGCAGTGATAGGATTGGAGAGGTTCGGTGAGCAAATGAAGACCCTTTGAAGTCATATTGCATGGTACCCATTCCACGGGTTTCAACTACCCAGGTTTAAGGTATTCTTCCTTCAGCTAAAACATGCATGTGGAACCTAGAGTATGATCAACCATGTGATCGGGAGACGTGTTCAAATATGTCTCAGTTTTCGTACCCTGGTACTCGGGTGCAACATTCCAGACGCTTTACTAACACTCTCCCCACTTGGAGAGTCAGCGCCTTTAACCTCCTGTTTGGACCAGTTTGCAATTTCTGCGGAAGATGAACAGGAATAAGGAGAACCAATGAGAGACTAGCTGGAGGTGTCTGGACGGGCAAATTTAACTCTCATTTCCCACCAGGAAGAGGAATTAACCAAAGGCTCAGCGTGCCGTGCCGGAACCAGATTAGGGCCTGAAGCCATCCTGCGGTGTTGCGGCCAGGTCACAAGAAAGCGATTTGAAGAAAGTAGCTCAGGGGCACTGTAATGCACAAACCGGCAGAGTTATAAATGACAGCTATCGTCCAAAAATATACTGAAGTTAGGCTGCCAAGAGGACTTGAAAGCGGGACAGAATTGCAGGAAACCGATTTCAGGAGGTAGACTGGAATTGCATTGAAAGCATAGGAAAAGAGGCAGAACGTCCACAATGATGCACTTGGCCAAAAAGGGCGTATGCATTTTTTCTTGAATATATTCAGGAAAAAACGCATACGCACTTGTTGGCCAACCAAGCAAACTTGCAAAGGAAATCTGCACTACAATGAAGTCTCACTTCCCCCCGGTCAAAAGGGCCATCTGAAAAAAGTGTAAAATCCAGAAAGGCAGGAAATGTCATGGAGAACTGGGAGCCTTGTTATGCTGATGGGCGGGATGTAAATTGCCAAGAGACACTCGGGAGAAGTGTATGGTGTTTCCTGAAACATCTAAAAAACAAAGCAACAGAGCCTAGGGCACTTCCACTTATGGTCCTATAGCTTAGGGAAATTAAAATCAAAAAGACACAGCCACCCCAAAGTTTGGGACGCCTCTGTTTACAAGAACCTCGTTTACCGTACAAGTTCAGTATCACAGAAAGTGAAAAATGGATAAAGAACTTGTGGTACTTACGTACAATGCAGTATCACTCAGCAATGAAATCTATGTCATCAGGCCCTTAGCAGCATAATAAGTGGATTCAGGTTCGATGATTCTAACTGAAATAAGTCACACAGAAAAAGAAACATCATAAGATATCACTAATACACGGAATGTAAACTTGTCTACACAGGAACTGAATTCCAAAACAGAACAGGGTCTCAAATTTAGAAAACCAACTTATGCTTGCTTAAGAGGAAAGGTGAGTCGGGGTGCTGCATAAAACCAGAGATTGAAATGAGCACAGATAAAGTTCCTTAAGCCAAATATGGAATAGACAAGAGCTACTCCTTGCTCAACGAAATGGACTCAACACCGCATATTAAACGCCTAAGAATGTACCTGACTAGTAAGTATCTTAAAACGTATGGATTGCTATGTCTCCAAAAGAGAATCAATCGTATGTACAGGGGCATAAACGCAGCAGTGATAGGATTGGAGAGGTTCGGTGAGCAAATGAAGACCCTTTGAAGTCATATTGCATGGTACCCATTCCACGGGTCTCAACTCTCCAGATTTAAGGTATTCTTCCTTGAGCTAAATCATGCATGTAGAACCCAGAGTATGATCAACTGTGTGAAAGGGAGACGTGTTCAAATATGTCTCAGTTTTCCTCCCCTGGTACTCGGGTGCAACATTCCAGACGCTTTACTAACACTCTCCCCACTTGGAGAGTCAGTGCCTTTAACCTCCTGTTTGGCCCAGTTTGCAATTTCTGCGGAAGATGAACAGGAATAGGGAGAACCAATGAGAGACTAGCTGGAGGTGTCTGGACGGGCAAATTTAACTCTCATTTTCCACCAGGAAGAGGAAATAACCAAAGGCTCAGCGTGCCGTGCCGGAACCAGATTAGGGACTGAAGCCATCTTGCGGTGTTGCGTCCAGGTCACAAGAAAGCGAGTTGAAGAAAGTAGCTAAGGGGCACTGTAATTCACAAACCTGCAGAGTTATAAATGACAGCGATCGTCCAAAAATATACTGAAGTAAGGCTGCCAAGAGGACTTGAAAGCGGGGCAGAATTGCAGGAAACCGATTTCAGGAGGTAGACTGGAATTGCATTGAAAGCATAGGAAAAGAGGCAGAACGTCCACAATGATGCACTTGGCCAAAAAGGGCGTATGCGTTTTTTCCTGAATATATTCAGGAAAAAACGCATACGCCCTTTTTGGCCAACCAAGCAAGCTTGCAAAGGAAATCTGCACTACAATGAAGTCTCACTTCCTTCCGGTCAAAAGGGCCATCTGGAGAAAGTGTAAAATCCAGAAAGGCAGGACAGGCCATGGAGAACTGGGAGCCTTGTTATGCTGATGGGCGGGATGTAAATTGCCAACAGACACTCGGGAGAAGTGTATGGTGTTTCCTGAAACATCTAAAAAACAAAGCAACAGAGCCTAGGGCACTTCCACTTATGGTCCTATAGCTTAGGGAAATTAAAATCAAAAAGACACAGCCACCCCAAAGTTTGGGACGGCTCTGTTTACAAGAACATCGTTTACAGTACAAGTTCAACATCGCAGAAAGCGAAAAATGGATAAAGAAGCTGTGGTATTTACTTACAAAGCAATATCACTCAGCAATGAAATCTATGTCATCAGGCCCTTAGCAGCACAATGAGTGGATTCAGGTATGATGATTCTAACTGAAATAAGTCACACAGAAAAAGAAACATCATAAGATATCAGTAATACATGGAATGTAAACTTGGCTACACAGGAACTGAATTACAGAACAGAACAGGGTCTCAAATTTAGAAAACCAACTTATGCTTGCTTAAGGGGAAAGGTGAGTTGGGGTGCTGCATAAAACTAGAGATTGAAATGAGCACAGATAAAGTTCCTTAAGCCAAATATGGAATAGACAAGAGCTACTCCTTGCTCAACGAAATGGACTCAACACCCCATATTAAACGCCTAAGAATGTACCTGACTAGTAAGTAACTTAAAACCTAGGGATTGCTATGTCTCCAAAAGAGAATCAAGCGTGTGTACAGGGGCATAAACGCAGCAGTGATAGGATTGGAGAGGTTCGGTGAGCAAATGAAGACCCTTTGAAGTCATATTGCATGGTACCCATTCCACGGGTTTCAACTACCCAGGTTTAAGGTATTCTTCCTTCAGCTAAAATATGCATGTGGAACCTAGAGTATGATCAACCATGTGATCGGGAGACGTGTTCAAATATGTCTCAGTTTTCCTCCCCTGGTACTCGGGTGCAACATTCCAGACACTTTACTAACACTCTCCCGACTTGGAGAGTCAGTGCCTTTAACCTCCTGTTTGGCCCAGTTTGCAATTTCTGCGGAAGATGAACAGGAATAGCGAGAACCAATGAGAGACTAGCTGGAGGTGTCTGGAGGGGCAAATTTAACTCTCATTTCCCACCAGGAAGAGGAATTAACCAAAGGCTCAGCGTGCCGTGCCGGAACGAGATTAGGGCCTGAAGCCATGCTGCGGTGTTGCGGCCAGCTCACAAGAAAGCGAGTTGAAGAAAGGAGCTCAGGGGCACTGTAATGCACAAACCTGCAGAGTTATAAATGACAGCTATCGTCCAAAAATATACTGAAGTAAGGCTGCCAAGAGGACTTGAAAGCGGGGCAGAATTGCAGGAAACCGATTTCAGGAGGTAGACTGGAATTGCATTGAAAGCATAGGAAAAGAGGCAGAACGTCCACAATGATGCACTTCGCCAAAAAGGGCGTATGCGTTTTTTCCTGAATATATTCAGGAAAAAACGCATACGCCCTTTTTGGCCAACCAAGCAAGCTTGCAAAGGAAATCTGCACTACAATGAAGTCTCACTTCCCCCCGGTCAAAAGGGCCATCTGAAAAAAGTGTAAAATCCAGAAAGGCAGGACAGGCCATGGAGAACTTGGAGCCTTGTTATGCTGATGGGCGGGATGTAAATTGCCAAGAGACACTTGGGAGGAGTGTATGGTGTTTCCTGAAACATCTAAAAAACAAAGCAACAGAGCCTAGGGCACTTCCACTTATGGTCCTATAGCTTAGGGAAATTAAAATCAAAAAGACACAGCCACCCCAAAGTTTGAGACGCCTCTGTTTACAAGAACCTCGTTTACCGTACAAGTTCAGTATCACAGAAAGTGAAAAATGGATAAAGAACTTGTGGTACTTACGTACAATGCAGTATCACTCAGCAATGAAATCTATGTCATCAGGCCCGTAGCAGCATAATGAGTGGATTCAGATACGATGATTCTAACTGAAATAAGTCACACAGAAAAAGAAACATCATAAGATATCACTAATACACGGAATGTAAACTTGGCTACACAGGAACTGAATTCCAAAACAGAACAGGGTCTCAAATTTAGAAAACCAACTTATGCTTGCTTAAGGGGAAAGGTGAGTTGGGGTGCTGCATAAAACCAGAGATTGAAATGAACACAGATAAAGTTCCTTAAGCCAAATATGGAATAGACAAGAGCTACACCTTGCTCAACGAAATGGACTCAACACCCCATATTAAACGCCTAAGAATGTACCTGACTAGTAAGTATCTTAAAACCTATGGATTGCTATGTCTCCAAAAGAGAATCAATCGTATGTACAGGGGCATAAACGCAGCAGTGATAGGATTGGAGAGGTTCGGTGAGCAAATGAAGACCCTTTGAAATCATATTACATGGTACCCATTCCACGGGTCTCAACTCTCCAGATTTAAGGTATTCTTCCTTCAGCTAAATCATGCATGTAGAACCCAGAGTATGATCAACTGTGTGAACGGGAGACGTGTTCAAATATGTCTCAGTTTTCCTCCCCTGGTACTCAGGTGCAACATTCCAGACGCTTTACTAACACTCTCCCCACTTGGAGAGTCAGCGCCTTTAACCTCCTGTTTGGCCCAGTTTGCAATTTCTGCGGAAGATGAACAGGAATAGGGAGAACCAATGAGAGACTAGCTGGATGTGTCTGAACGGGCAAATTTAACTCTCATTTCCCACAAGGAAGAGGAAACACCAAAGGCTCAGCGTGCCATGCCGGAACCAGATTAGGGACTGAAGCCATCCTGCGGTGTTGCGTCCAGGTCACAAGAAAGCGAGTTGAAGAAAGTAGCTAAGGGGCACTGTAATTCACAAACCTGCAGAGTTATAAATGACAGCGATCATCCAAAAATATACTGAAGTATGGCTGCCAAGAGGACTTGAAAGCGGGGCAGAATTGCAGGAAACCAATTTCAGGAGGTAGACTGGAATTGCATTGAAAGCATAGGAAAAGAGGCAGAACGTCCACAATGATGCACTTGGCCAAAAAGGGCGTATGCGTTTTTTCCTGAATATATTCAGGAAAAAACGCATACGCCCTTTTCGGCCAACCAAGCAAGCTTGCAAAGGAAATCTTCACTACAATGAAGTCTCACTTCCTTCCGGTCAAAAGGGCCATCTGAAAAAAGTGTAAAATCCAGAAAGGCAGGACAGGCCATGGAGAACTGGGAGCCTTGTTATGCTGATGGGCGGGATGTAAATTGCCAACAGACACTCGGGAGAAGTGTATGGTGTTTCCTGAAACATCTAAAAAACAAAGCAACAGAGCCTAGGGCACTTCCGCTTATGGTCCTATAGCTTAGGGAAATTAAAATCAAAAAGACACAGCCACCCCAAAGTTTGGAACGGCTCTGTTTACAAGAACCTCGTTTACAGTACAAGTTCAACATCGCAGAAAGTGAAAAATGGATAAAGAAGTTGTGGTATTTACTTACAAAGCAATATCACTCAGCAATGAAATCTATGTCATCAGGCCCTTAGCAGCACAATGAGTGGATTCAGGTATGATGATTCTAACTGAAATAAGTCACACAGAAAAAGAAACATCATAAGATATCAGTAATACATGGAATGTAAACTTGGCTTCACAGGAACTGAATTACAGAACAGAACAGGGTCTCAAATTTAGAAAACCAACTTATGCTTGCTTAAGGGGAAAGGTGAGTTGGGGTGCTGCATAAAACCAGAGATTGAAATGAGCACAGATAAAGTTCCTTAAGCCAAATATGGAATAGACAAGAGCTACTCCTTGTTCAACGAAATGGACTCAACACCGCATATTAAACGCCTAAGAATGTACCTGACTAGTAAGTATCTTAAAACCTATGGATTGCTATGTCTCCGAAAGAGAATCAAGCATGTGTACAGGTGCATAAACGCAGCAGTGATAGGATTGGAGAGGTTCGGTGAGCAAATGAACCCCTTTGAAGTCATATTGCATGGTACCCATTCCACGGGTCTCAACTCTCCAGGTTTAAGGTATTCTTCCTTCAGCTAAAACATGCATGTGGAACCCAGAGTATGATCAACCGTGTGAACGGGAGACGTGTTCAAATATGTCTCAGTTTTCCTCCCCTGGTACTCGGGTGCAACATTCCAGACGCTTTACTAACACTCTCCCCACTTGGAGAGTCAGCGCCTTTAACCTCCTGTTTGGCCCAGTTTGCAATTTCTGCGGAAGATGAACAGGAATAGGGAGAACCAATGAGAGACTAGCTGGAGGTGTCTGGACGGGCAAATTTAACTCTCATTTCCCACCAGGAAGAGGAAATAACCAAAGGCTCAGCGTGCCATGCCGGAACCAGATTAGGGCCTGAAGCCATCTTGCGGTGTTGCAGCCAGCTCACAAGAAAGCGAGTTGAAGAAAGGAGCTCAGGGGCACTGTAATTCACAAACCTGCAGAGTTATAAATGACAGCTATCGTCCAAAAATATACTGAAGTAAGGCTGCCAAGAGGACTTGAAAGCGGGGCAGAATTGCAGGAAACCGATTTCAGGAGGTAGACTGGAATTGCATTGAAAGCATAGGAAAAGAGGCAGAACGTCCACAATGATGCACTTGGCCAAAAAGGGCGTATGCGTTTTTTCCTGCATATATTCAGGAAAAAACGCATACGCCCTTTTTGGCCAACCAAGCAAGCTTGCAAAGGAAATCTGCACTACAATGAAGTCTCACTTCCCCCCAGTCAAAAGGGCCATCTGAAAAAAGTGTAAAATCCAGAAAGGCAGGACAGGCCATGGAGAACTTGGAGCCTTGTTATGCTGATGGGCGGGATGTAAATTGCCAAGAGACACTTGGGAGGAGTGTATGGTGTTTCCTGAAACATCTAAAAAACAAAGCAAGAGAGCCTAGGGCACTTCCACTTATGGTCCTATAGCTTAGGGAAATTAAAATCAAAAAGACACAGCCACCCCAAAGTTTGAGACGCCTCTGTTTACAAGAACCTCGTTTACCGTACAAGTTCAGTATCACAGAAAGTGAAAAATGGATAAAGAACTTGTGGTACTTACGTACAATGCAGTATCACTCAGCAATGAAATCTATGTCATCAGGCCCGTAGCAGCATAATGAGTGGATTCAGATACGATGATTCTAACTGAAATAAGTCACACAGAAAAAGAAACATCATAAGATATCACTAATACACGGAATGTAAACTTGGCTACACAGGAACTGAATTCCAAAACAGAACAGGGTCTCAAATTTAGAAAACCAACTTATGCTTGCTTAAGGGGAAAGGTGAGTTGGGGTGCTGCATAAAACCAGAGATTGAAATGAACACAGATAAAGTTCCTTAAGCCAAATATGGAATAGACAAGAGCTACACCTTGCTCAACGAAATGGACTCAACACCCCATATTAAACGCCTAAGAATGTACCTGACTAGTAATTATCTTAAAAGCTATGGATTGCTATGTCTCCAAAAGAGAATCAAGCATGCGTACAGGGGCATAAACGCAGCAGTGATAGGATTGGAGAGGTTCGGTGAGCAAATGAAGACCCTTTGAAGTCATATTGCATGGTACCCATTCCACGGGTCTCAACTCTCCAGTTTTAAGGTATTCTTCCTTCAGCTAAAACATGCATGTGGAACCCAGAGTATGATCAACCGTGTGAACGGGAGACGTGTTCAAATATGTCTCAGTTTTCGTACCCTGGTACTCGGGTGCAACATTCCAGACGCTTTACTAACACTCTCCCCACTTGGAGAGTCAGTCCCTTTAACCTCCTGTTTGGCCCAGTTTGCAATTTCTGCGGAAGATGAACAGGAATAGTGAGAACCAATGAGAGACTAGCTGGAGGTGTCTGGACGGGCAAATTTAACTCTCATTTCCCACCAGGAAGAGGAAATAAGCAAAGGCTCAGCGTGCCATGCCGGAACCAGATTAGGGACTGAAGCCATCCTGCGGTGTTGAGGCCAGCTCACAAGAAAGCGAGTTGAAGAAAGGAGCTCAGGGGCACTGTAATGCACAAACCTGCAGAGTTATAAATGACAGCTATCGTCCAAAAATATACTGAAGTAAGGCTGCCAAGAGGACTTGAAAGCGGGGCAGAATTGCAGGAAACCGATTTCAGGAGGTAGACTGGAATTGCATTGAAAGCATAGGAAAAGAGGCAGAACGTCCACAATGATGCACTTGGCCAAAAAGGGCGTATGCGTTTTTTCCTGAATATATTCAGGAAAAAACGCATACGCCCTTTTTGGCCAACCAAGCAAGCTTGCAAAGGAAATCTGCACTACAATGAAGTCTCACTTCCCCCCGGTCAAAAGGGCCATCTGAAAAAAGTGTAAAATCCAGAAAGGCAGCACAGGCCATGGAGAACTGGAAGCCTTGTTATGCTGATGGGCGGGATGTAAATTGCCAACAGACACTCGGGAGAAGTGTATGGTGTTTCCTGAAACATCTAAAAAACAAAGCAACAGAGCCTAGGGCACTTCCACTTATGGTCCTATAGCTTAGGGAAATTAAAATCAAAAAGACACAGCCACCCCAAATGTTGGAACGGCTCTGTTTACAAGAACCTCGTTTACAGTACAAGTTCAACATCGCAGAAAGTGAAAAATGGATAAAGAGGTTGTGGTATTTACTTACAAAGCAATATCACTCAGCAATGAAATCTATGTCATCAGGCCCTTAGCAGCACAATGAGTGGATTCAGGTATGATGATTCTAACTGAAATAAGTCACACAGAAAAAGAAACATCATAAGATATCAGTAATACACGGAATGTAAACTTGGCTACACAGGAACTGAATTACAGAACAGAACAGGGTCTCAAATTTAGAAAACCAACTTATGCTTGCTTAAGGGGAAAGGTGAGTTGGGGTGCTGCATAAAACCAGAGATTGAAATGAGCACAGATAAAGTTCCTTAAGCCAAATATGGAATAGACAAGAGCTACTCCTTGCTCAACGAAATGGACTCAACACCCCATATTAAACGCCTAAGAATGTACCTGACTAGTAAGCATCTTAAAACCTATGGATTGCTATGTCTCCGAAAGAGAATCAAGCATGTGTACAGGGGCATAAACGCAGCAGTGATAGGATTGGAGAGATTCGGTGAGCAAATGAAGACCCTTTGAAGTCATATTTTATGGTACCCATTCCACGGGTTTCAACTACCCAGGTTTAAGGTATTCTTCCTTCAGCTAAAACATGCATGTGGAACCTAGAGTATGATCAACAATGTGATTGGGAGACGTGTTCAAATCTGTCTCAGTTTTCGTACCCTGGTACTCGGGTGCAACATTCCAGACGCTTTACTAACACTCTCCCGACTTGGAGAGTCAGTGCCTTTAACCTCCTGTTTGGCCCAGTTTGCAATTTCTGCGGAAGATGAACAGGAATAGGGAGAACCAATGAGAGACTAGCTGGACGTGTCTGAACGGGCAAATTTAACTCTCATTTCCCACCAGGAAGAGGAATTAACCAAAGGCTCAGTGTGCCGTGCCGGAACCAGATTAGGGCCTGAAGCCATCCTGCGGTGTTGCGGCCAGCTCACAAGAAAGCGAGTTGAAGAAAGGAGCTCAGGGGCACTGTAATTCACAAACCTGCAGAGTTATAAATGACAGCTATCGTCCAAAAATATACTGAAGTAAGGCTGCCAAGAGGACTTGAAAGCGGGGCAGAATTGCAGGAAACCGATTTCAGGAGGTAGACTGGAATTGCATTGAAAGCATAGGAAAAGAGGCGGAACGTCCACAATGATGCACTTGGCCAAAAAGGGCGTATGCGTTTTTTCCTGAATATATTCAGGAAAAAACGCATACGCCCTTTTTGGCCAACCAAGCAAGCTTGCAAAGGAAATCTGCACTACAATGAAGTCTCACTTCCCCCCGGTCAAAAGGGCCATCTGAAAAAAGTGTAAAATCCAGAAAGGCAGGACAACCCATGGAGAACTGGAAGCCTTGTTATGCTGATGGGCGGGATGTAAATTGCCAACAGACACTCGGGAGAAGTGTATGGTGTTTCCTGAAACATCTGAAAAACAAAGCAACAGAGCCTAGGGCACTTCCACTTATGGTCCTATGGCTTAGGGAAATTAAAATAAAAAAGACACAGGCACCCCAAAGGTTGGAATGGCTCTGTTTACAAGAACCTCGTTTACAGTACAAGTTCAACATCGCAGAAAGTGAAAAATGGATAAAGAAGTTGTGGTATTTACTTACAAAGCAATATCACTCAGCAATGAAATCTATGTCATCAGGCCCATAGCAGCACAATGAGTGGATTCAGGTATGATGATTCTAACTGAAATAAGTCACACAGAAAAAGAAACATCATAAGATATCAGTAATACATGGAATGTAAACTTGGCTACACAGGAACTGAATTACAGAACAGAACAGGGTCTCAAATTTAGAAAACCAACTTATGCTTGCTTAAGGGGAAAAGTGAGTTGGGGTGCTGCATAAAACCAGAGATTGAAATGAAAACAGATAAAGTTCCTTAAGCCAAATATGGAATAGACAAGAGCTACTCCTTGCTCAACGAAATGGACTCAACACCCCATATTAAAGGCCTAAGAATGTACCTGACTAGTAAGTATCTTGAAACTTATGGATTGCTATGTCTCCGAAAGAGAATCAAGCATATGTACAGGGGCATAAACGCAGCAGTGATAGGATTGGAGAGGTTCGGTGAGCAAATGAAGACCCTTTGAAGTCATATTGCATGGTACCCATTCCACGGGTTTCAACTACCCAGGTTTAAGGTATTCTTCCTTCAGCTAAATCATGCATGTGGAACCCAGAGTATGATCAACCGTGTGAACGGGAGACGTGTTCAAATATGTCTCAGTTTTCGTACCCTGGTACTCGGGTGCAACATTCCAGACGCTTTACTAACACTCTCCCGACTTGGAGAGTCAGTCCCTTTAACCTCCTGTTTGGCCCAGTTTGCAATTTCTGCGGAAGATGAACAGGAATAGTGAGAACCAATGAGAGACTAGCTGGAGGTGTCTGGACGGGCAAATTTAACTCTCATTTCCCACCAGGAAGAGGAAATAAGCAAAGGCTCAGCGTGCCATGCCGGAACCAGATTAGGGACTGAAGCCATCCTGCGGTGTTGCGGCCAGCTCACAAGAAAGCGAGTTGAAGAAAGGAGCTCAGGGGCACTGTAATTCACAAACCTGCAGAGTTATAAATGACAGCTATCGTCCAAAAATATACTGAAGTAAGGCTGCCAAGAGGACTTGAAAGCGGGGCAGAATTGCAGGAAACCGATTTCAGGAGGTAGACTGGAATTGCATTGAAAGCATAGGAAAAGAGGCGGAACGTCCACAATGATGCACTTGGCCAAAAAGGGCGTATGCGTTTTTTCCTGAATATATTCAGGAAAAAACGCATACGCCCTTTTTGGCCAACCAAGCAAGCTTGCAAAGGAAATCTGCACTACAATGAAGTCTCACTTCCCCCCGGTCAAAAGGGCCATCTGAAAAAAGTGTAAAATCCAGAAAGGCAGGACAGGCCATGGAGAACTGGGAGCCTTGTTATGCTGATGGGCGGGATGTAAATTGCCAACAGACACTCGGGAGAAGTGTATGGTGTTTCCTGAAACATCTAAAAAACAAAGCAACAGAACCTAGGGCACTTGCACTTATGGTCCTATAGCTTAGGGAAATTAAAATCAAAAAGACACAGCCACCCCAAAGTTTGGGACGCCTCTGTTTACAAGAACCTCGTTTACCGTACAAGTTCAACATCACAGAATGTGAAAAATGGATAAAGAACTTGTGGTACTTACGTACAATGCAGTATCACTCAGCAATGAAATCTATGTCATCAGGCCCGTAGCAGCATAATGAGTGGATTCAGGTATGATGATTCTAACTGAAATAAGTCACACAGAAAAAGGAACATCATAAGATATCACTAATACACGGAATGTAAACTTGGCTACACAGGAACTGAATTCCAAAACAGAACAGGGTCTCAAATTTAGAAAACCAACTTATGCTTGCTTAAGGGGAAAGGAGAGTTGGGGTGCTGCATAAAACCAGAGATTGAAATGAGCACAGATAAAGTTCCTTAAGCCAAATATGGAATAGACAAGAGCTACTCCTTGCTCAACAAAATGGACTCAACACCCCATATTAAACGCCTAAAAATGTACCTGACTAGTAAGTATCTTAAAACCTATGGATTGCTAAGTCTCCAAAAGAGAATCAAGCGTGTGTACAGGGGCATAAACGCAGCAGTGATAGGATTGGAGAGGTTCGGTGAGCAAATGAAGACCCTTTGAAATCATATTGCATGGTACCCATTCCACGGGTCTCAACTCTCCAGGTTTAAGGTATTCTTCCTTCAGCTAAAACATGCATGTGGAACCCAGAGTATGATCAACCGTGTGAACGGGAGACGTGTTCAAATATGTCTCAGTTTTCCTCCCCTGGAACTCGGGTGCAACATTCCAGACGCTTTACTAACACTCTCCCCACTTGGAGAGTCAGCGCCTTTAACCTCCTGTTTGGCCCAGTTTGCAATTTCTGCGGAAGATGAACAGGAATAGGGAGAACCAATGAGAGACTAGCTGGAGGTGTCTGAATGGGCAAATTTAACTCTCATTTCCCACCAGGAAGAGGAAATAACCAAAGGCTCAGCGTGCCGTGCCAGAACCAGATTAGGGCCTGAAGCCATCCTGCGGTGTTGCGGCCAGCTCACAAGAAAGCGAGTTGAAGAAAGGAGCTCAGGGGCACTGTAATTCACAAACCTGCAGAGTTATAAATGACAGCTATTGTCCAAAAATATACTGAAGTAAGGCTGCCAAGAGGACTTGAAAGCGGGGCAGAATTGCAGGAAACCGATTTCAGGAGGTAGACTGGAATTGCATTGAAAGCATAGGAAAAGAGGCAGAACGTCCACAATGATGCACTTGGCCAAAAAGGGCGTATGCGTTTTTTCCTGAATATATTCAGGAAAAAACGCATACGCCCTTTTTGGCCAACCAAGCAAGCTTGCAAAGGAAATCTGCACTACAATGAAGTCTCACTTCCCCCCGGTCAAAAGGACCATCTGAAAAAAGTGTAAAATAAAGAAAGGCAGCACAGGCCATGGAGAACTGGAAGCCTTGTTATGCGGATGGGCGGGATGTAAATTGCCAACAGACACTCGGGAGAAGTGTATGGTGTTTCCTGAAACATCTAAAAAACAAAGCAACAGAGCCTAGGGCACTTCCACTTATGGTCCTATAGCTTAGGGAAATTAAAATCAAAAAGACACAGCCACCCCAAAGGTTGGAACGGCTCTGTTTACAAGAACCTCGTTTACAGTACAAGTTCAACATCGCAGAAAGTGAAAAATGGATAAAGAGGTTGTGGTATTTACTTACAAAGCAATATCACTCAGCAATGAAATCTATGTCATCAGGCCCTTAGCAGCACAATGAGTGGATTCAGGTATGATGATTCTAACTGAAATAAGTCACACAGAAAAAGAAACATCATAAGATATCAGTAATACACGGAATGTAAACTTGGCTACACAGGAACTGAATTACAGAACAGAACAGGGTCTCAAATTTAGAAAACCAACTTATGCTTGCTTAAGGGGAAAGGTGAGTTGGGGTGCTGCATAAAACCAGAGATTGAAATGAGCACAGATAAAGTTCCTTAAGCCAAATATGGAATAGACAAGAGCTACTCCTTGCTCAACGAAATGGACTCAACACCCCATATTAAACGCCTAAGAATGTACCTGACTAGTAAGCATCTTAAAACCTATGGATTGCTATGTCTCCGAAAGAGAATCAAGCATGTGTACAGGGGCATAAACGCAGCAGTGATAGGATTGGAGAGGTTCGGTGAGCAAATGAAGACCCTTTGAAGTCATATTGCATGGTACCCATTCCACGTGTTTCAACTACCCAGGTTTAAGGTATTCTTCCTTCAGCTAAAACATGCATGTGGAACCTAGGGTATGATCAACCATGTGATCGGGAGACGTGTTCAAATATGTCTCAGTTTTCATACCCTGGTACTCGGGTGCAACATTCCAGACGCTTTACTAACACTCTCCGGACTTGGAGAGTCAGTGCCTTTAACCTCCTCTTTGGCCCAGTTTGCAATTTCTGCGGAAGATGAACAGGAATAGCGAGAACCAATGAGAGATTAGCTGGAGGTGTCTGGACGGGCAAATTTAACTCTCATTTCCCACCAGGAAGAGGAATTAACCAAAGGCTCAGCGTGCCGTGCCGGAACCAGATTAGGGCCTGAAGCCATGCTGCGGTGTTGCGGCCAGCTCACAAGAAAGCGAGTTGAAGAAAGGAGCTCAGGGGCAATGTAATTCACAAACCTGCAGAGTTATAAATGACAGCTATCGTCCAAAAATACACTGAAGTAAGGCTGCCAAGAGGACTTGAAAGTGGGGCAGAATTGCAGGAAACCGATTTCAGGAGGTAGACTGGAATTGCATTGAAAGCATAGGAAAAGAGGCAGAACGTCCACAATGATGCACTTGGCCAAAAAGGGCGTATGCGTTTTTTCCTGAATATATTCAGGAAAAAACGCATACACCCTTTTTGGCCAACCAAGCAAGCTTGCAAAGGAAATCTGCACTACAATGAAGTCTCACTTCCCCCCGGTCAAAAGGGCCATCTGAAAAAAGTGTAAAATCCAGAAAGGCAGGACAGGCCATGGAGAACTGGGAGCCTTGTTATGCTGATGCGCGGGATGTAAATTGCCAACAGACACTCGGGAGAAGTGTTTGGTGTTTCCTGAAACATCTAAAAAACACAGCAACAGAGCCTAGGGCACTTCCACTTATGGTCCTATAGCTTAGGGAAATTAAAATCAAAAAGACACAGCCACCCCAAAGTTTGGGATGGCTCTGTTTACAAGAACCTCGTTTACAGTACAAGTTCAACATCGCAGAAAGTGAAAAATGGATAAAGAAGTTGTGGTATTTACTTACAAAGCAATATCACTCAGCAATGAAATCTATGTCATCAGGCCCTTAGCAGCACAATGAGTGGATTCAGGTACGATGATTCTAACTGAAATAAGTCACACAGAAAAAGAAACATCATAAGATATCAGTAATACACGGAATGTAAACTTGGCTACACAGGAACTGAATTACAGAACAGAACAGGGTCTCAAATTTAGAAAACCAACTTATGCTTGCTTAACGGGAAACGTGAGTTGGGGTGCTGCATAAAACCAGAGATTGAAATGAGCACAGATAAAGTTCCTTAAGCCAAATATGGAATAGACAAGAGCTACTCCTTGCTCAACGAAATGGACTCAACACCGCATATTAAACGCCTAAGAATGTACCTGACTAGTAAGTATCTTAAAACCTATGGATTGCTATGTCTCCGAAAGAGAATCAAGCATGTGTACAGGGGCATAAACGCAGCAGTGATAGGATTGGAGAGGTTCGGTGAGCAAATGAAGACCCTTTGAAGTCATATTGCATGGTACCCATTCCACGGGTTTCAACTACCCAGGTTTAAGGTATTCTTCCTTCAGCTAAAACATGCATGTGGAACCTAGAGTATGATCAACCATGTGATCGGGAGACGTGTTCAAATATGTCTCAGTTTTCGTACCCTGGTACTCGGGTGCAACATTCCAGACGCTTTACTAACACTCTCCCGACTTGGAGAGTCAGTCCCTTTAACCTCCTGTTTGGCCCAGTTTGCAATTTCTGCGGAAGATGAACAGGAATAGCGAGAACCAATGAGAGACTAGCTGGAGGTGTCTGGACGGGTAAATTTAACTCTCATTTCCCACCAGGAAGAGGAATTAACCAAAAGTTCAGCGTGCCGTGCCGGAACCAGATTAGGGCCTGAAGCCATCCTGCGGTGTTGCGGCCAGCTCACAAGAAAGCGAGTTGAAGAAAGGAGCTCAGGGGCAATGTAATTCACAAACCTGCAGAGTTATAAATGACAGCTATCGTCCAAAAATATACTGAAGTAAGGCTGCCAAGAGGACTTGAAAGCGGGGCAGAATTGCAGGAAACCGATTTCAGGAGGTAGACTGGAATTGCATTGAAAGCATAGGAAAAGAGACAGAACGTCCACAATGATGCACTTGGCCAAAAAGGGCGTATGCGTTTTTTCCTGAATATATTCAGGAAAAAACGCATACGCCCTTTTTGGCCAACCAAGCAAACTTGCAAAGGAAATCTGCACTACAATAAAGGCTCACTTCCCCCCGGTCAAAAGGGCCATCTGAAAAAAGTGTAAATTCCAGAAAGGCAGGACAGGCCAAGGAGAACTGGGAGCCTTGTTATGCTGATGGGCGGGATGTAAATTGCCAACAGACACTCGGGAGAAGTGTTTGGTGTTTCCTGAAACATCTAAAAAACAAAGCAACAGAGCCTAGGGCACTTCCACTTATGGTCCTATAGCTTAGGGAAATTAAAATCAAAAAGACACAGCCACCCCAAAGTTTGGGACGCCTCTGTTTACAAGAACCTCGTTTACCGTCCAAGTTCAGTATCACAGAAAGTGAAAAATGGATAAAGAAGTTGTGGTATTTACTTACAAAGCAATATCACTCAGCAATGAAATCTATGTCATCAGGCCCTTAGCAGCACAATGAGTGGATTCAGGTATGATGATTCTAACTGAAATAAGTCACACAGAAAAAGGAACATCATAAGATATCACTAATACACGGAATTTAACTTGGCTACACAGGAACTGAATTACAGAACAGAACAGGGTCTCAAATTTAGAAAACCAACTTATGCTTGCTTAAGGGGAAAGGTGAGTTGGGGTGCTGCATAAAACCAGAGATTGAAATGAGCACAGATAAAGTTCCTTAAGCCAAATATGGAATAGACAAGAGCTACTCCTTGCTCAACGAAATGGACTCAACACCGCATATTAAACGCCTAAGAATGTACCTGACTAGTAAGTATCTTAAAACCTATGGATTGCTATGTCTCCGAAAGAGAATCAAGCATGTGTACAGGGGCATAAACGCAGCAGTGATAGGATTGGAGAGGTTCGGTGAGCAAATGAAGACCCTTTGAAGTCATATTGCATGGTACCCATTCCACGGGTTTCAACTACCCAGGTTTAAGGTATTCTTCCTTCAGCTAAAACATGCATGTGGAACCTAGAGTATGATCAACCATGTGATCGGGAGACGTGTTCACATATGTCTCAGTTTTCGTACCCTGGTACTCGGGTGCAACATTCCAGACGCTTTACTAACACTCTCCCGACTTGGAGAGTCAGTCCCTTTAACCTCCTGTTTGGCCCAGTTTGTAATTTCTGCGGAAGATGAACAAGAATAGCGAGAACCAATGAGAGACTAGCTGGAGGTGTCTGGACGGGCAAATTTAACTCTCATTTCCCACCAGGAAGAGGAATTAACCAAAGGCTCAGTGTGCCGTGCCGGAACCAGATTAGGGCCTGAAGCCATCCTGCGGTGTTGCGGCCAGCTCACAAGAAAGCGAGTTGAAGAAAGGAGCTCAGGGGCACTCTAATTCACAAACCTGCAGAGTTATAAATGACAGCTATCGTCCAAAAATATACCGAAGTAAGGCTGCCAAGAGGACTTGAAAGCGGGGCAGAATTGCAGGAAACCGATTTCAGGAGGTAGACTGGAATTGCATTGAAAGCATAGGAAAAGAGACAGAACGTCCACAATGATGCACTTGGCCAAAAAGGGCGTATGCGTTTTTTCCTGAATATATTCAGGAAAAAACGCATACGCCCTTTTTGGCCAACCAAGCAAACTTGAGAAGGAAATCTGCACTACAATAAAGTCTCACTTCCCCCCGGTCAAAAGGGCCATCTGAAAAAAGTGTAAATTCCAGAAAGGCAGGACAGGCCAAGGAGAACTGGGAGCCTTGTTATGCTGATGGGCGGGATGTAAATTGCCAACAGACACTCGGGAGAAGTGTATGGTGTTTCCTGAAACATCTAAAAAACAAAGCAACAGAGCCTAGGGCACTTCCACTTATGGTCCTATAGCTTAGGGAAATTAAAATCAAAAAGACACAGCCACCCCAAAGTTTGGGACGCCTCTGTTTACAAGAACCTCGTTTACCGTCCAAGTTCAGTATCACAGAAAGTGAAAAATGGATAAAGAAGTTGTGGTATTTACTTACAAAGCAATATCACTCAGCAATGAAATCTATGTCATCAGGCCCTTAGCAGCACAATGAGTGGATTCAGGTATGATGATTCTAACTGAAATAAGTCACACAGAAAAAGAAACATCATAAGATATCACTAATACACGGAATTTAACTTGGCTACACAGGAACTGAATTACAGAACAGAACAGGGTCTCAAATTTAGAAAACCAACTTATGCTTGCTTAAGGGGAAAGGTGAGTTGGGGTGCTGCATAAAACCAGAGATTGAAATGAGCACAGATAAAGTTCCTTAAGCCAAATATGGAATAGACAAGAGCTACTCCTTGCTCAACGAAATGGACTCAACACCGCATATTAAACGCCTAAGAATGTACCTGACTAGTAAGTATCTTAAAACCTATGGATTGCTATGTCTCCGAAAGAGAATCAAGCATGTGTACAGGGGCATAAACGCAGCAGTGATAGGATTGGAGAGGTTCGGTGAGCAAATGAAGACCCTTTGAAGTCATATTGCATGGTACCCATTCCACGGGTTTCAACTACCCAGGTTTAAGGTATTCTTCCTTCAGCTAAAACATGCATGTGGAACCTAGGGTATGATCAACCATGTGATCGGGAGACGTGTTCAAATATGTCTCAGTTTTCGTACCCTGGTACTCGGGTGCAACATTCCAGACGCTTTACTAACACTCTCCCGACTTGGAGAGTCAGTGCCTTTAACCTCCTGTTTGGCCCAGTTTGCAATTTCTGCGGAAGATGAACAGGAATAGCGAGAACCAATGAGAGATTAGCTGGAGGTGTCTGGACGGGCAAATTTAACTCTCATTTCCCACCAGGAAGAGGAATTAACCAAAGGCTCAGTGTGCCGTGCCGGAACCAGATTAGGGCCTGAAGCCATCCTGCGGTGTTGCGGCCAGCTCACAAGAAAGCGAGTTGAAGAAAGGAGCTCAGGGGCACTGTAATTCACAAAGCTGCAGAGTTATAAATGACAGCTATCGTCCAAAAATATACCGAAGTAAGGCTGCCAAGAGGACTTGAAAGCGGGGCAGAATTGCAGGAAACCGATTTCAGGAGGTAGACTGGAATTGCATTGAAAGCATAGGAAAAGAGACAGAACGTCCACAATGATGCACTTGGCCAAAAAGGGCGTATGCGTTTTTTCCTGAATATATTCAGGAAAAAACGCATACGCCCTTTTTGGCCAACCAAGCAAACTTGCAAAGGAAATCTGCACTACAATAAAGGCTCACTTCCCCCCGGTCAAAAGGGCCATCTGAAAAAAGTGTAAATTCCAGAAAGGCAGGACAGGCCAAGGAGAACTGGGAGCCTTGTTATGCTGATTGGCGGGATGTAAATTGCCAACAGACACTCGGGAGAAGTGTTTGGTGTTTCCTGAAACATCTAAAAAACAAAGCAACAGAGCCTAGGGCACTTCCACTTATGGTCCTATAGCTTAGGGAAATTAAAATCAAAAAGACACAGCCACCCCAAAGTTTGGGACGCCTCTGTTTACAAGAACCTCGTTTACCGTCCAAGTTCAGTATCACAGAAAGTGAAAAATGGATAAAGAAGTTGTGGTATTTACTTACAAAGCAATATCACTCAGCAATGAAATCTATGTCATCAGGCCCTTAGCAGCACAATGAGTGGATTCAGGTATGATGATTCTAACTGAAATAAGTCACACAGAAAAAGGAACATCATAAGATATCACTAATACACGGAATTTAACTTGGCTACACAGGAACTGAATTACAGAACAGAACAGGGTCTCAAATTTAGAAAACCAACTTATGCTTGCTTAAGGGGAAAGGTGAGTTGGGGTGCTGCATAAAACCAGAGATTGAAATGAGCACAGATAAAGTTCCTTAAGCCAAATATGGAATAGACAAGAGCTACTCCTTGCTCAACGAAATGGACTCAATACCGCATATTAAACGCCTAAGAATGTACCTGACTAGTAAGTATCTTAAAACCTATGGATTGCTATGTCTCCGAAAGAGAATCAAGCATGTGTACAGGGGCATAAACGCAGCAGTGATAGGATTGGAGAGGTTCGGTGAGCAAATGAAGACCCTTTGAAGTCATATAGCATGGTACCCATTCCACGGGTTTCAACTACCCAGGTTTAAGGTATTCTTCCTTCAGCTAAAACATGCATGTGGAACCTAGAGTATGATCAACCATGTGATCGGGAGACGTGTTCACATATGTCTCAGTTTTCGTACCCTGGTACTCGGGTGCAACATTCCAGACGCTTTACTAACACTCTCCCGACTTGGAGAGTCAGTCCCTTTAACCTCCTGTTTGGCCCAGTTTGTAATTTCTGCGGAAGATGAACAAGAATAGCGAGAACCAATGAGAGACTAGCTGGAGGTGTCTGGACGGGCAAATTTAACTCTCATTTCCCACCAGGAAGAGGAATTAACCAAAGGCTCAGTGTGCCGTGCCAGAACCAGATTAGGGCCTGAAGCCATCCTGCGGTGTTGCGGCCAGCTCACAAGAAAGCGAGTTGAAGAAAGGAGCTCAGGGGCAATGTAATTCACAAACCTGCAGAGTTATAAATGACAGCTATCGTCCAAAAATATACTGAAGTAAGGCTGCCAAGAGGACTTGAAAGCGGGGCAGAATTGCAGGAAACCGATTTCAGGAGGTAGACTGGAATTGCATTGAAAGCATAGGAAAAGAGACAGAACGTCCACAATGATGCACTTGGCCAAAAAGGGCGTATGCGTTTTTTCCTGAATATATTCAGGAAAAAACGCATACGCCCTTTTTGGCCAACCAAGCAAACTTGCAAAGGAAATCTGCACTACAATAAAGGCTCACTTCCCCCCGGTCAAAAGGGCCATCTGAAAAAAGTGTAAATTCCAGAAAGGCAGGACAGGCCAAGGAGAACTGGGAGCCTTGTTATGCTGATGGGCGGGATGTAAATTGCCAACAGACACTCGGGAGAAGTGTTTGGTGTTTCCTGAAACATCTAAAAAACAAAGCAACAGAGCCTAGGGCACTTCCACTTATGGTCCTATAGCTTAGGGAAATTAAAATCAAAAAGACACAGCCACCCCAAAGTTTGGGACGCCTCTGTTTACAAGAACCTCGTTTACCGTCCAAGTTCAGTATCACAGAAAGTGAAAAATGGATAAAGAAGTTGTGGTATTTACTTACAAAGCAATATCACTCAGCAATGAAATCTATGTCATCAGGCCCTTAGCAGCACAATGAGTGGATTCAGGTATGATGATTCTAACTGAAATAAGTCACACAGAAAAAGGAACATCATAAGATATCACTAATACACGGAATTTAACTTGGCTACACAGGAACTGAATTACAGAACAGAACAGGGTCTCAAATTTAGAAAACCAACTTATGCTTGCTTAAGGGGAAAGGTGAGTTGGGGTGCTGCATAAAACCAGAGATTGAAATGAGCACAGATAAAGTTCCTTAAGCCAAATATGGAATAGACAAGAGCTACTCCTTGCTCAACGAAATGGACTCAACACCGCATATTAAACGCCTAAGAATGTACCTGACTAGTAAGTATCTTAAAACCTATGGATTGCTATGTCTCCGAAAGAGAATCAAGCATGTGTACAGGGGCATAAACGCAGCAGTGATAGGATTGGAGAGGTTCGGTGAGCAAATGAAGACCCTTTGAAGTCATATTGCATGGTACCCATTCCACGGGTTTCAACTACCCAGGTTTAAGGTATTCTTCCTTCAGCTAAAACATGCATGTGGAACCTAGAGTATGATCAACCATGTGATCGGGAGACGTGTTCACATATGTCTCAGTTTTCGTACCCTGGTACTCGGGTGCAACATTCCAGACGCTTTACTAACACTCTCCCGACTTGGAGAGTCAGTCCCTTTAACCTCCTGTTTGGCCCAGTTTGTAATTTCTGCGGAAGATGAACAAGAATAGCGAGAACCAATGAGAGACTAGCTGGAGGTGTCTGGACGGGCAAATTTAACTCTCATTTCCCACCAGGAAGAGGAATTAACCAAAGGCTCAGTGTGCCGTGCCGGAACCAGATTAGGGCCTGAAGCCATCCTGCGGTGTTGCGGCCAGCTCACAAGAAAGCGAGTTGAAGAAAGGAGCTCAGGGGCACTCTAATTCACAAACCTGCAGAGTTATAAATGACAGCTATCGTCCAAAAATATACCGAAGTAAGGCTGCCAAGAGGACTTGAAAGCGGGGCAGAATTGCAGGAAACCGATTTCAGGAGGTAGACTGGAATTGCATTGAAAGCATAGGAAAAGAGACAGAACGTCCACAATGATGCACTTGGCCAAAAAGGGCGTATGCGTTTTTTCCTGAATATATTCAGGAAAAAACGCATACGCCCTTTTTGGCCAACCAAGCAAACTTGAGAAGGAAATCTGCACTACAATAAAGTCTCACTTCCCCCCGGTCAAAAGGGCCATCTGAAAAAAGTGTAAATTCCAGAAAGGCAGGACAGGCCAAGGAGAACTGGGAGCCTTGTTATGCTGATGGGCGGGATGTAAATTGCCAACAGACACTCGGGAGAAGTGTATGGTGTTTCCTGAAACATCTAAAAAACAAAGCAACAGAGCCTAGGGCACTTCCACTTATGGTCCTATAGCTTAGGGAAATTAAAATCAAAAAGACACAGCCACCCCAAAGTTTGGGACGCCTCTGTTTACAAGAACCTCGTTTACCGTCCAAGTTCAGTATCACAGAAAGTGAAAAATGGATAAAGAAGTTGTGGTATTTACTTACAAAGCAATATCACTCAGCAATGAAATCTATGTCATCAGGCCCTTAGCAGCACAATGAGTGGATTCAGGTATGATGATTCTAACTGAAATAAGTCACACAGAAAAAGAAACATCATAAGATATCACTAATACACGGAATTTAACTTGGCTACACAGGAACTGAATTACAGAACAGAACAGGGTCTCAAATTTAGAAAACCAACTTATGCTTGCTTAAGGGGAAAGGTGAGTTGGGGTGCTGCATAAAACCAGAGATTGAAATGAGCACAGATAAAGTTCCTTAAGCCAAATATGGAATAGACAAGAGCTACTCCTTGCTCAACGAAATGGACTCAACACCGCATATTAAACGCCTAAGAATGTACCTGACTAGTAAGTATCTTAAAACCTATGGATTGCTATGTCTCCGAAAGAGAATCAAGCATGTGTACAGGGGCATAAACGCAGCAGTGATAGGATTGGAGAGGTTCGGTGAGCAAATGAAGACCCTTTGAAGTCATATAGCATGGTACCCATTCCACGGGTTTCAACTACCCAGGTTTAAGGTATTCTTCCTTCAGCTAAAACATGCATGTGGAACCTAGAGTATGATCAACCATGTGATCGGGAGACGTGTTCACATATGTCTCAGTTTTCGTACCCTGGTACTCGGGTGCAACATTCCAGACGCTTTACTAACACTCTCCCGACTTGGAGAGTCAGTCCCTTTAACCTCCTGTTTGGCCCAGTTTGTAATTTCTGCGGAAGATGAACAAGAATAGCGAGAACCAATGAGAGACTAGCTGGAGGTGTCTGGACGGGCAAATTTAACTCTCATTTCCCACCAGGAAGAGGAATTAACCAAAGGCTCAGTGTGCCGTGCCAGAACCAGATTAGGGCCTGAAGCCATCCTGCGGTGTTGCGGCCAGCTCACAAGAAAGCGAGTTGAAGAAAGGAGCTCAGGGGCAATGTAATTCACAAACCTGCAGAGTTATAAATGACAGCTATCGTCCAAAAATATACTGAAGTAAGGCTGCCAAGAGGACTTGAAAGCGGGGCAGAATTGCAGGAAACCGATTTCAGGAGGTAGACTGGAATTGCATTGAAAGCATAGGAAAAGAGACAGAACGTCCACAATGATGCACTTGGCCAAAAAGGGCGTATGCGTTTTTTCCTGAATATATTCAGGAAAAAACGCATACGCCCTTTTTGGCCAACCAAGCAAACTTGCAAAGGAAATCTGCACTACAATAAAGGCTCACTTCCCCCCGGTCAAAAGGGCCATCTGAAAAAAGTGTAAATTCCAGAAAGGCAGGACAGGCCAAGGAGAACTGGGAGCCTTGTTATGCTGATGGGCGGGATGTAAATTGCCAACAGACACTCGGGAGAAGTGTTTGGTGTTTCCTGAAACATCTAAAAAACAAAGCAACAGAGCCTAGGGCACTTCCACTTATGGTCCTATAGCTTAGGGAAATTAAAATCAAAAAGACACAGCCACCCCAAAGTTTGGGACGCCTCTGTTTACAAGAACCTCGTTTACCGTCCAAGTTCAGTATCACAGAAAGTGAAAAATGGATAAAGAAGTTGTGGTATTTACTTACAAAGCAATATCACTCAGCAATGAAATCTATGTCATCAGGCCCTTAGCAGCACAATGAGTGGATTCAGGTATGATGATTCTAACTGAAATAAGTCACACAGAAAAAGGAACATCATAAGATATCACTAATACACGGAATTTAACTTGGCTACACAGGAACTGAATTACAGAACAGAACAGGGTCTCAAATTTAGAAAACCAACTTATGCTTGCTTAAGGGGAAAGGTGAGTTGGGGTGCTGCATAAAACCAGAGATTGAAATGAGCACAGATAAAGTTCCTTAAGCCAAATATGGAATAGACAAGAGCTACTCCTTGCTCAACGAAATGGACTCAACACCGCATATTAAACGCCTAAGAATGTACCTGACTAGTAAGTATCTTAAAACCTATGGATTGCTATGTCTCCGAAAGAGAATCAAGCATGTGTACAGGGGCATAAACGCAGCAGTGATAGGATTGGAGAGGTTCGGTGAGCAAATGAAGACCCTTTGAAGTCATATTGCATGGTACCCATTCCACGGGTTTCAACTACCCAGGTTTAAGGTATTCTTCCTTCAGCTAAAACATGCATGTGGAACCTAGAGTATGATCAACCATGTGATCGGGAGACGTGTTCACATATGTCTCAGTTTTCGTACCCTGGTACTCGGGTGCAACATTCCAGACGCTTTACTAACACTCTCCCGACTTGGAGAGTCAGTCCCTTTAACCTCCTGTTTGGCCCAGTTTGTAATTTCTGCGGAAGATGAACAAGAATAGCGAGAACCAATGAGAGACTAGCTGGAGGTGTCTGGACGGGCAAATTTAACTCTCATTTCCCACCAGGAAGAGGAATTAACCAAAGGCTCAGTGTGCCGTGCCGGAACCAGATTAGGGCCTGAAGCCATCCTGCGGTGTTGCGGCCAGCTCACAAGAAAGCGAGTTGAAGAAAGGAGCTCAGGGGCACTCTAATTCACAAACCTGCAGAGTTATAAATGACAGCTATCGTCCAAAAATATACCGAAGTAAGGCTGCCAAGAGGACTTGAAAGCGGGGCAGAATTGCAGGAAACCGATTTCAGGAGGTAGACTGGAATTGCATTGAAAGCATAGGAAAAGAGACAGAACGTCCACAATGATGCACTTGGCCAAAAAGGGCGTATGCGTTTTTTCCTGAATATATTCAGGAAAAAACGCATACGCCCTTTTTGGCCAACCAAGCAAACTTGAGAAGGAAATCTGCACTACAATAAAGTCTCACTTCCCCCCGGTCAAAAGGGCCATCTGAAAAAAGTGTAAATTCCAGAAAGGCAGGACAGGCCAAGGAGAACTGGGAGCCTTGTTATGCTGATGGGCGGGATGTAAATTGCCAACAGACACTCGGGAGAAGTGTATGGTGTTTCCTGAAACATCTAAAAAACAAAGCAACAGAGCCTAGGGCACTTCCACTTATGGTCCTATAGCTTAGGGAAATTAAAATCAAAAAGACACAGCCACCCCAAAGTTTGGGACGCCTCTGTTTACAAGAACCTCGTTTACCGTCCAAGTTCAGTATCACAGAAAGTGAAAAATGGATAAAGAAGTTGTGGTATTTACTTACAAAGCAATATCACTCAGCAATGAAATCTATGTCATCAGGCCCTTAGCAGCACAATGAGTGGATTCAGGTATGATGATTCTAACTGAAATAAGTCACACAGAAAAAGAAACATCATAAGATATCACTAATACACGGAATTTAACTTGGCTACACAGGAACTGAATTACAGAACAGAACAGGGTCTCAAATTTAGAAAACCAACTTATGCTTGCTTAAGGGGAAAGGTGAGTTGGGGTGCTGCATAAAACCAGAGATTGAAATGAGCACAGATAAAGTTCCTTAAGCCAAATATGGAATAGACAAGAGCTACTCCTTGCTCAACGAAATGGACTCAACACCGCATATTAAACGCCTAAGAATGTACCTGACTAGTAAGTATCTTAAAACCTATGGATTGCTATGTCTCCGAAAGAGAATCAAGCATGTGTACAGGGGCATAAACGCAGCAGTGATAGGATTGGAGAGGTTCGGTGAGCAAATGAAGACCCTTTGAAGTCATATTGCATGGTACCCATTCCACGGGTTTCAACTACCCAGGTTTAAGGTATTCTTCCTTCAGCTAAAACATGCATGTGGAACCTAGGGTATGATCAACCATGTGATCGGGAGACGTGTTCAAATATGTCTCAGTTTTCGTACCCTGGTACTCGGGTGCAACATTCCAGACGCTTTACTAACACTCTCCCGACTTGGAGAGTCAGTGCCTTTAACCTCCTGTTTGGCCCAGTTTGCAATTTCTGCGGAAGATGAACAGGAATAGCGAGAACCAATGAGAGATTAGCTGGAGGTGTCTGGACGGGCAAATTTAACTCTCATTTCCCACCAGGAAGAGGAATTAACCAAAGGCTCAGTGTGCCGTGCCGGAACCAGATTAGGGCCTGAAGCCATCCTGCGGTGTTGCGGCCAGCTCACAAGAAAGCGAGTTGAAGAAAGGAGCTCAGGGGCACTGTAATTCACAAAGCTGCAGAGTTATAAATGACAGCTATCGTCCAAAAATATACTGAAGTAAGGCTGCCAAGAGGACTTGAAAGCGGGGCAGAATTGCAGGAAACCGATTTCAGGAGGTAGACTGGAATTGCATTGAAAGCATAGGAAAAGAGACAGAACGTCCACAATGATGCACTTGGCCAAAAAGGGCGTATGCGTTTTTTCCTGAATATATTCAGGAAAAAACGCATACGCCCTTTTTGGCCAACCAAGCAAACTTGCAAAGGAAATCTGCACTACAATAAAGGCTCACTTCCCCCCGGTCAAAAGGGCCATCTGAAAAAAGTGTAAATTCCAGAAAGGCAGGACAGGCCAAGGAGAACTGGGAGCCTTGTTATGCTGATTGGCGGGATGTAAATTGCCAACAGACACTCGGGAGAAGTGTTTGGTGTTTCCTGAAACATCTAAAAAACAAAGCAACAGAGCCTAGGGCACTTCCACTTATGGTCCTATAGCTTAGGGAAATTAAAATCAAAAAGACACAGCCACCCCAAAGTTTGGGACGCCTCTGTTTACAAGAACCTCGTTTACCGTCCAAGTTCAGTATCACAGAAAGTGAAAAATGGATAAAGAAGTTGTGGTATTTACTTACAAAGCAATATCACTCAGCAATGAAATCTATGTCATCAGGCCCTTAGCAGCACAATGAGTGGATTCAGGTATGATGATTCTAACTGAAATAAGTCACACAGAAAAAGGAACATCATAAGATATCACTAATACACGGAATTTAACTTGGCTACACAGGAACTGAATTACAGAACAGAACAGGGTCTCAAATTTAGAAAACCAACTTATGCTTGCTTAAGGGGAAAGGTGAGTTGGGGTGCTGCATAAAACCAGAGATTGAAATGAGCACAGATAAAGTTCCTTAAGCCAAATATGGAATAGACAAGAGCTACTCCTTGCTCAACGAAATGGACTCAACACCGCATATTAAACGCCTAAGAATGTACCTGACTGGTAAGTATCTTAAAACCTATGGATTGCTATGTCTCCGAAAGAGAATCAAGCATGTGTACAGGGGCATAAACGCAGCAGTGATAGGATTGGAGAGGTTCGGTGAGCAAATGAAGACCCTTTGAAGTCATATAGCATGGTACCCATTCCACGGGTTTCAACTACCCAGGTTTAAGGTATTCTTCCTTCAGCTAAAACATGCATGTGGAACCTAGAGTATGATCAACCATGTGATCGGGAGACGTGTTCACATATGTCTCAGTTTTCGTACCCTGGTACTCGGGTGCAACATTCCAGATGCTTTACTAACACTCTCCCGACTTGGAGAGTCAGTCCCTTTAACCTCCTGTTTGGCCCAGTTTGTAATTTCTGCGGAAGATGAACAAGAATAGCGAGAACCAATGAGAGACTAGCTGGAGGTGTCTGGACGGGCAAATTTAACTCTCATTTCCCACCAGGAAGAGGAATTAACCAAAGGCTCAGTGTGCCGTGCCAGAACCAGATTAGGGCCTGAAGCCATCCTGCGGTGTTGCGGCCAGCTCACAAGAAAGCGAGTTGAAGAAAGGAGCTCAGGGGCAATGTAATTCACAAACCTGCAGAGTTATAAATGACAGCTATCGTCCAAAAATATACTGAAGTAAGGCTGCCAAGAGGACTTGAAAGCGGGGCAGAATTGCAGGAAACCGATTTCAGGAGGTAGACTGGAATTGCATTGAAAGCATAGGAAAAGAGACAGAACGTCCACAATGATGCACTTGGCCAAAAAGGGCGTATGCGTTTTTTCCTGAATATATTCAGGAAAAAACGCATACGCCCTTTTTGGCCAACCAAGCAAACTTGCAAAGGAAATCTGCACTACAATAAAGGCTCACTTCCCCCCGGTCAAAAGGGCCATCTGAAAAAAGTGTAAATTCCAGAAAGGCAGGACAGGCCAAGGAGAACTGGGAGCCTTGTTATGCTGATGGGCGGGATGTAAATTGCCAACAGACACTCGGGAGAAGTGTTTGGTGTTTCCTGAAACATCTAAAAAACAAAGCAACAGAGCCTAGGGCACTTCCACTTATGGTCCTATAGCTTAGGGAAATTAAAATCAAAAAGACACAGCCACCCCAAAGTTTGGGACGCCTCTGTTTACAAGAACCTCGTTTACCGTCCAAGTTCAGTATCACAGAAAGTGAAAAATGGATAAAGAAGTTGTGGTATTTACTTACAAAGCAATATCACTCAGCAATGAAATCTATGTCATCAGGCCCTTAGCAGCACAATGAGTGGATTCAGGTATGATGATTCTAACTGAAATAAGTCACACAGAAAAAGGAACATCATAAGATATCACTAATACACGGAATTTAACTTGGCTACACAGGAACTGAATTACAGAACAGAACAGGGTCTCAAATTTAGAAAACCAACTTATGCTTGCTTAAGGGGAAAGGTGAGTTGGGGTGCTGCATAAAACCAGAGATTGAAATGAGCACAGATAAAGTTCCTTAAGCCAAATATGGAATAGACAAGAGCTACTCCTTGCTCAACGAAATGGACTCAACACCGCATATTAAACGCCTAAGAATGTACCTGACTAGTAAGTATCTTAAAACCTATGGATTGCTATGTCTCCGAAAGAGAATCAAGCATGTGTACAGGGGCATAAACGCAGCAGTGATAGGATTGGAGAGGTTCGGTGAGCAAATGAAGACCCTTTGAAGTCATATTGCATGGTACCCATTCCACGGGTTTCAACTACCCAGGTTTAAGGTATTCTTCCTTCAGCTAAAACATGCATGTGGAACCTAGAGTATGATCAACCATGTGATCGGGAGACGTGTTCACATATGTCTCAGTTTTCGTACCCTGGTACTCGGGTGCAACATTCCAGACGCTTTACTAACACTCTCCCGACTTGGAGAGTCAGTCCCTTTAACCTCCTGTTTGGCCCAGTTTGTAATTTCTGCGGAAGATGAACAAGAATAGCGAGAACCAATGAGAGACTAGCTGGAGGTGTCTGGACGGGCAAATTTAACTCTCATTTCCCACCAGGAAGAGGAATTAACCAAAGGCTCAGTGTGCCGTGCCGGAACCAGATTAGGGCCTGAAGCCATCCTGCGGTGTTGCGGCCAGGTCACAAGAAAGCGAGTTGAAGAAAGGAGCTCAGGGGCACTGTAATTCACAAACCTGCAGAGTTATAAATGACAGCTATCGTCCAAAAATATACCGAAGTAAGGCTGCCAAGAGGACTTGAAAGCGGGGCAGAATTGCAGGAAACCGATTTCAGGAGGTAGACTGGAATTGCATTGAAAGCATAGGAAAAGAGACAGAACGTCCACAATGATGCACTTGGCCAAAAAGGGCGTATGCGTTTTTTCCTGAATATATTCAGGAAAAAACGCATACGCCCTTTTTGGCCAACCAAGCAAACTTGAGAAGGAAATCTGCACTACAATAAAGTCTCACTTCCCCCCGGTCAAAAGGGCCATCTGAAAAAAGTGTAAATTCCAGAAAGGCAGGACAGGCCAAGGAGAACTGGGAGCCTTGTTATGCTGATGGGCGGGATGTAAATTGCCAACAGACACTCGGGAGAAGTGTATGGTGTTTCCTGAAACATCTAAAAAACAAAGCAACAGAGCCTAGGGCACTTCCACTTATGGTCCTATAGCTTAGGGAAATTAAAATCAAAAAGACACAGCCACCCCAAAGTTTGGGACGCCTCTGTTTACAAGAACCTCGTTTACCGTCCAAGTTCAGTATCACAGAAAGTGAAAAATGGATAAAGAAGTTGTGGTATTTACTTACAAAGCAATATCACTCAGCAATGAAATCTATGTCATCAGGCCCTTAGCAGCACAATGAGTGGATTCAGGTATGATGATTCTAACTGAAATAAGTCACACAGAAAAAGAAACATCATAAGATATCACTAATACACGGAATTTAACTTGGCTACACAGGAACTGAATTACAGAACAGAACAGGGTCTCAAATTTAGAAAACCAACTTATGCTTGCTTAAGGGGAAAGGTGAGTTGGGGTGCTGCATAAAACCAGAGATTGAAATGAGCACAGATAAAGTTCCTTAAGCCAAATATGGAATAGACAAGAGCTACTCCTTGCTCAACGAAATGGACTCAACACCGCATATTAAACGCCTAAGAATGTACCTGACTAGTAAGTATCTTAAAACCTATGGATTGCTATGTCTCCGAAAGAGAATCAAGCATGTGTACAGGGGCATAAACGCAGCAGTGATAGGATTGGAGAGGTTCGGTGAGCAAATGAAGACCCTTTGAAGTCATATTGCATGGTACCCATTCCATGGGTTTCAACTACCCAGGTTTAAGGTATTCTTCCTTCAGCTAAAACATGCATGTGGAACCTAGGGTATGATCAACCATGTGATCGGGAGACGTGTTCAAATATGTCTCAGTTTTCCTCCCCTGGTACTCGGGTGCAACATTCCAGACGCTTTACTAACACTCTCCCGACTTGGAGAGTCAGTGCCTTTAACCTCCTGTTTGGCCCAGTTTGCAATTTCTGCGGAAGATGAACAGGAATAGCGAGAACCAATGAGAGATTAGCTGGAGGTGTCTGGACGGGCAAATTTAACTCTCATTTCCCACCAGGAAGAGGAATTAACCAAAGGCTCAGCGTGCCGTGCCGGAACCAGATTAGGGCCTAAAGCCATGCTGCGGTGTTGCGGCCAGCTCACAAGAAAGCGAGTTGAAGAAAGGAGCTCAGGGGCAATGTAATTCACAAACCTGCAGAGTTATAAATGACAGCTATCGTCCAAAAATACACTGAAGTAAGGCTGCCAAGAGGACTTGAAAGCGGGGCAGAATTGCAGGAAACCGATTTCAGGAGGTAGACTGGAATTGCATTGAAAGCATAGGAAAAGAGGCAGAACGTCCACAATGATGCACTTGGCCAAAAAGGGCGTATGCGTTTTTTCCTGAATATATTCAGGAAAAAACGCATACGCCCTTTTTGGCCAACCAAGCAAGCTTGCAAAGGAAATCTGCACTACAATGAAGTCTCACTTCCCCCCGGTCAAAAGGGCCATCTGAAAAAAGTGTAAAATCCAGAAAGGCAGGACAGGCCATGGAGAACTGGGAGCCTTGTTATGCTGATGGGCGGGATGTAAATTGCCAACAGACACTCCCGAGAAGTGTTTGGTGTTTCCTGAAACATCTAAAAAACACAGCAACAGAGCCTAGGGCACTTCCACTTATGGTCCTATAGCTTAGGGAAATTAAAATCAAAAAGACACAGCCACCCCAAAGTTTGGGACGGCTCTGTTTACAAGAACCTCGTTTACAGTACAAGTTCAACATCGCAGAAAGTGAAAAATGGATAAAGAAGTTGTGGTATTTACTTACAAAGCAATATCAGTCAGCAATGAAATCTATGTCATCAGGCCCTTAGCAGCACAATGAGTGGATTCAGGTACGATGATTCTAACTGAAATAAGTCACACAGAAAAAGAAACATCATAAGATATCAGTAATACACGGAATGTAAACTTGGCTACACAGGAACTGAATTACAGAACAGAACAGGGTCTCAAATTTAGAAAACCAACTTATGCTTGCTTAACGGGAAACGTGAGTTGGGGTGCTGCATAAAACCAGAGATTGAAATGAGCACAGATAAAGTTCCTTAAGCCAAATATGGAATAGACAAGAGCTACTACTTGCTCAACGAAATGGACTCAACACCGCATATTAAACGCCTAAGAATGTACCTGACTAGTAAGTATCTTAAAACCTATGGATTGCTATGTCTCTGAAAGAGAATCAAGCATGTGTACAGGGGCATAAACGCAGCAGTGATAGGATTGGAGAGGTTCGGTGAGCAAATGAAGACCCTTTGAAGTCATATTGCATGGTACCCATTCCACGGGTTTCAACTACCCAGGTTTAAGGTATTCTTCCTTCAGCTAAAACATGCATGTGGAACCTAGAGTATGATCAACCATGTGATCGGGAGACGTGTTCAAATATGTCTCAGTTTTTGTACCCTGGTACTCGGGTGCAACATTCCAGACGCTTTACTAACACTCTCCCGACTTGGAGAGTCAGTCCCTTTAACCTCCTGTTTGGCCCAGTTTGCAATTTCTGCGGAAGATGAACAGGAATAGCGAGAACCAATGAGAGACTAGCTGGAGGTGTCTGGACGGGTAAATTTAACTCTCATTTCCCACCAGGAAGAGGAATTAACCAAAAGTTCAGCGTGCCGTGCCGGAACCAGATTAGGGCCTGAAGCCATCCTGCGGTGTTGCGGCCAGCTCACAAGAAAGCGAGTTGAAGAAAGGAGCTCAGGGGCAATGTAATTCACAAACCTGCAGAGTTATAAATGACAGCTATCGTCCAAAAATATACTGAAGTAAGGCTGCCAAGAGGACTTGAAAGCGGGGCAGAATTGCAGGAAACCGATTTCAGGAGGTAGACTGGAATTGCATTGAAAGCATAGGAAAAGAGACAGAACGTCCACAATGATGCACTTGGCCAAAAAGGGCGTATGCGTTTTTTCCTGAATATATTCAGGAAAAAACGCATACGCCCTTTTTGGCCAACCAAGCAAACTTGAGAAGGAAATCTGCACTACAATAAAGTCTCACTTCCCCCCGGTCAAAAGGGCCATCTGAAAAAAGTGTAAATTCCAGAAAGGCAGGACAGGCCAAGGAGAACTGGGAGCCTTGTTATGCTGATGGGCGGGATGTAAATTGCCAACAGACACTCGGGAGAAGTGTATGGTGTTTCCTGAAACATCTAAAAAACAAAGCAACAGAGCCTAGGGCACTTCCACTTATGGTCCTATAGCTTAGGGAAATTAAAATCAAAAAGACACAGCCACCCCAAATTTTGGGACGCCTCTGTTTACAAGAACCTCGTTTACCGTCCAAGTTCAGTATCACAGAAAGTGAAAAATGGATAAAGAAGTTGTGGTATTTACTTACAAAGCAATATCACTCAGCAATGAAATCTATGTCATCAGGCCCTTAGCAGCACAATGAGTGGATTCAGGTATGATGATTCTAACTGAAATAAGTCACACAGAAAAAGAAACATCATAAGATATCACTAATACACGGAATTTAACTTGGCTACACAGGAACTGAATTACAGAACAGAACAGGGTCTCAAATTTAGAAAACCAACTTATGCTTGCTTAAGGGGAAAGGTGAGTTGGGGTGCTGCATAAAACCAGAGATTGAAATGAGCACAGATAAAGTTCCTTAAGCCAAATATGGAATAGACAAGAGCTACTCCTTGCTCAACGAAATGGACTCAACACCGCATATTAAACGCCTAAGAATGTACCTGACTAGTAAGTATCTTAAAACCTATGGATTGCTATGTCTCCGAAAGAGAATCAAGCATGTGTACAGGGGCATAAACGCAGCAGTGATAGGATTGGAGAGGTTCGGTGAGCAAATGAAGACCCTTTGAAGTCATATTGCATGGTACCCATTCCACGGGTTTCAACTACCAAGGTTTAAGGTATTCTTCCTTCAGCTAAAACATGCATGTGGAACCTAGGGTATGATCAACCATGTGATCGGGAGACGTGTTCAAATATGTCTCAGTTTTCCTCCCCTGGTACTCGGGTGCAACATTCCAGACGCTTTACTAACACTCTCCCGACTTGGAGAGTCAGTGCCTTTAACCTCCTGTTTGGCCCAGTTTGCAATTTCTGCGGAAGATGAACAGGAATAGCGAGAACCAATGAGAGATTAGCTGGAGGTGTCTGGACGGGCAAATTTAACTCTCATTTCCCACCAGGAAGAGGAATTAACCAAAGGCTCAGCGTGCCGTGCCGGAACCAGATTAGGGCCTAAAGCCATGCTGCGGTGTTGCGGCCAGCTCACAAGAAAGCGAGTTGAAGAAAGGAGCTCAGGGGCAATGTAATTCACAAACCTGCAGAGTTATAAATGACAGCTATCGTCCAAAAATACACTGAAGTAAGGCTGCCAAGAGGACTTGAAAGCGGGGCAGAATTGCAGGAAACCGATTTCAGGAGGTAGACTGGAATTGCATTGAAAGCATAGGAAAAGAGGCAGAACGTCCACAATGATGCACTTGGCCAAAAAGGGCGTATGCGTTTTTTCCTGAATATATTCAGGAAAAAACGCATACGCCCTTTTTGGCCAACCAAGCAAGCTTGCAAAGGAAATCTGCACTACAATGAAGTCTCACTTCCCCCCGGTCAAAAGGGCCATCTGAAAAAAGTGTAAAATCCAGAAAGGCAGGACAGGCCATGGAGAACTGGGAGCCTTGTTATGCTGATGGGCGGGATGTAAATTGCCAACAGACACTCGGGAGAAGTGTTTGGTGTTTCCTGAAACATCTAAAAAACACAGCAACAGAGCCTAGGGCACTTCCACTTATGGTCCTATAGCTTAGGGAAATTAAAATCAAAAAGACACAGCCACCCCAAAGTTTGGGACGGCTCTGTTTACAAGAACCTCGTTTACAGTACAAGTTCAACATCGCAGAAAGTGAAAAATGGATAAAGAAGTTGTGGTATTTACTTACAAAGCAATATCAGTCAGCAATGAAATCTATGTCATCAGGCCCTTAGCAGCACAATGAGTGGATTCAGGTACGATGATTCTAACTGAAATAAGTCACACAGAAAAAGAAACATCATAAGATATCAGTAATACACGGAATGTAAATTTGGCTACACAGGAACTGAATTACAGAACAGAACAGGGTCTCAAATTTAGAAAACCAACTTATGCTTGCTTAACGGGAAACGTGAGTTGGGGTGCTGCATAAAACCAGAGATTGAAATGAGCACAGATAAAGTTCCTTAAGCCAAATATGGAATAGACAAGAGCTACTACTTGCTCAACGAAATGGACTCAACACCGCATATTAAACGCCTAAGAATGTACCTGACTAGTAAGTATCTTAAAACCTATGGATTGCTATGTCTCTGAAAGAGAATCAAGCATGTGTACAGGGGCATAAACGCAGCAGTGATAGGATTGGAGAGGTTCGGTGAGCAAATGAAGACCCTTTGAAGTCATATTGCATGGTACCCATTCCACGGGTTTCAACTACCCAGGTTTAAGGTATTCTTCCTTCAGCTAAAACATGCATGTGGAACCTAGAGTATGATCAACCATGTGATCGGGAGACGTGTTCAAATATGTCTCAGTTTTCGTACCCTGGTACTCGGGTGCAACATTCCAGACGCTTTACTAACACTCTCCCGACTTGGAGAGTCAGTCCCTTTAACCTCCTGTTTGGCCCAGTTTGCAATTTCTGCGGAAGATGAACAGGAATAGCGAGAACCAATGAGAGACTAGCTGGAGGTGTCTGGACGGGTAAATTTAACTCTCATTTCCCACCAGGAAGAGGAATTAACCAAAAGTTCAGCGTGCCGTGCCGGAACCAGATTAGGGCCTGAAGCCATCCTGCGGTGTTGCGGCCAGCTCACAAGAAAGCGAGTTGAAGAAAGGAGCTCAGGGGCAATGTAATTCACAAACCTGCAGAGTTATAAATGACAGCTATCGTCCAAAAATATACTGAAGTAAGGCTGCCAAGAGGACTTGAAAGCGGGGCAGAATTGCAGGAAACCGATTTCAGGAGGTAGACTGGAATTGCATTGAAAGCATAGGAAAAGAGACAGAACGTCCACAATGATGCACTTGGCCAAAAAGGGCGTATGCGTTTTTTCCTGAATATATTCAGGAAAAAACGCATACGCCCTTTTTGGCCAACCAAGCAAACTTGAGAAGGAAATCTGCACTACAATAAAGTCTCACTTCCCCCCGGTCAAAAGGGCCATCTGAAAAAAGTGTAAATTCCAGAAAGGCAGGACAGGCCAAGGAGAACTGGGAGCCTTGTTATGCTGATGGGCGGGATGTAAATTGCCAACAGACACTCGGGAGAAGTGTATGGTGTTTCCTGAAACATCTAAAAAACAAAGCAACAGAGCCTAGGGCACTTCCACTTATGGTCCTATAGCTTAGGGAAATTAAAATCAAAAAGACACAGCCACCCCAAATTTTGGGACGCCTCTGTTTACAAGAACCTCGTTTACCGTCCAAGTTCAGTATCACAGAAAGTGAAAAATGGATAAAGAAGTTGTGGTATTTACTTACAAAGCAATATCACTCAGCAATGAAATCTATGTCATCAGGCCCTTAGCAGCACAATGAGTGGATTCAGGTATGATGATTCTAACTGAAATAAGTCACACAGAAAAAGAAACATCATAAGATATCACTAATACACGGAATTTAACTTGGCTACACAGGAACTGAATTACAGAACAGAACAGGGTCTCAAATTTAGAAAACCAACTTATGCTTGCTTAAGGGGAAAGGTGAGTTGGGGTGCTGCATAAAACCAGAGATTGAAATGAGCACAGATAAAGTTCCTTAAGCCAAATATGGAATAGACAAGAGCTACTCCTTGCTCAACGAAATGGACTCAACACCGCATATTAAACGCCTAAGAATGTACCTGACTAGTAAGTATCTTAAAACCTATGGATTGCTATGTCTCCGAAAGAGAATCAAGCATGTGTACAGGGGCATAAACGCAGCAGTGATAGGATTGGAGAGGTTCGGTGAGCAAATGAAGACCCTTTGAAGTCATATTGCATGGTACCCATTCCACGGGTTTCAACTACCCAGGTTTAAGGTATTCTTCCTTCAGCTAAAACATGCATGTGGAACCTAGGGTATGATCAACCATGTGATCGGGAGACGTGTTCAAATATGTCTCAGTTTTCCTCCCCTGGTACTCGGGTGCAACATTCCAGACGCTTTACTAACACTCTCCCGACTTGGAGAGTCAGTGCCTTTAACCTCCTGTTTGGCCCAGTTTGCAATTTCTGCGGAAGATGAACAGGAATAGCGAGAACCAATGAGAGATTAGCTGGAGGTGTCTGGACGGGCAAATTTAACTCTCATTTCCCACCAGGAAGAGGAATTAACCAAAGGCTCAGCGTGCCGTGCCGGAACCAGATTAGGGCCTAAAGCCATGCTGCGGTGTTGCGGCCAGCTCACAAGAAAGCGAGTTGAAGAAAGGAGCTCAGGGGCAATGTAATTCACAAACCTGCAGAGTTATAAATGACAGCTATCGTCCAAAAATACACTGAAGTAAGGCTGCCAAGAGGACTTGAAAGCGGGGCAGAATTGCAGGAAACCGATTTCAGGAGGTAGACTGGAATTGCATTGAAAGCATAGGAAAAGAGGCAGAACGTCCACAATGATGCACTTGGCCAAAAAGGGCGTATGCGTTTTTTCCTGAATATATTCAGGAAAAAACGCATACGCCCTTTTTGGCCAACCAAGCAAGCTTGCAAAGGAAATCTGCACTACAATGAAGTCTCACTTCCCCCCGGTCAAAAGGGCCATCTGAAAAAAGTGTAAAATCCAGAAAGGCAGGACAGGCCATGGAGAACTGGGAGCCTTGTTATGCTGATGGGCGGGATGTAAATTGCCAACAGACACTCGGGAGAAGTGTTTGGTGTTTCCTGAAACATCTAAAAAACACAGCAACAGAGCCTAGGGCACTTCCACTTATGGTCCTATAGCTTAGGGAAATTAAAATCAAAAAGACACAGCCACCCCAAAGTTTGGGACGGCTCTGTTTACAAGAACCTCGTTTACAGTACAAGTTCAACATCGCAGAAAGTGAAAAATGGATAAAGAAGTTGTGGTATTTACTTACAAAGCAATATCAGTCAGCAATGAAATCTATGTCATCAGGCCCTTAGCAGCACAATGAGTGGATTCAGGTACGATGATTCTAACTGAAATAAGTCACACAGAAAAAGAAACATCATAAGATATCAGTAATACACGGAATGTAAATTTGGCTACACAGGAACTGAATTACAGAACAGAACAGGGTCTCAAATTTAGAAAACCAACTTATGCTTGCTTAACGGGAAACGTGAGTTGGGGTGCTGCATAAAACCAGAGATTGAAATGAGCACAGATAAAGTTCCTTAAGCCAAATATGGAATAGACAAGAGCTACTACTTGCTCAACGAAATGGACTCAACACCGCATATTAAACGCCTAAGAATGTACCTGACTAGTAAGTATCTTAAAACCTATGGATTGCTATGTCTCTGAAAGAGAATCAAGCATGTGTACAGGGGCATAAACGCAGCAGTGATAGGATTGGAGAGGTTCGGTGAGCAAATGAAGACCCTTTGAAGTCATATTGCATGGTACCCATTCCACGGGTTTCAACTCTCCAGGTTTAAGGTATTCTTCCTTCAGCTAAAACATGCATGTGGAACCTAGAGTATGATCAACCATGTGATCGGGAGACGTGTTCAAATATGTCTCAGTTTTCGTACCCTGGTACTCGGGTGCAACATTCCAGACGCTTTACTAACACTCTCCCGACTTGGAGAGTCAGTCCCTTTAACCTCCTGTTTGGCCCAGTTTGCAATTTCTGCGGAAGATGAACAGGAATAGCGAGAACCAATGAGAGACTAGCTGGAGGTGTCTGGACGGGTAAATTTAACTCTCATTTCCCACCAGGAAGAGGAATTAACCAAAAGTTCAGCGTGCCGTGCCGGAACCAGATTAGGGCCTGAAGCCATCCTGCGGTGTTGCGGCCAGCTCAAAAGAAAGCGAGTTGAAGAAAGGAGCTCAGGGGCAATGTAATTCACAAACCTGCAGAGTTATAAATGACAGCTATCGTCCAAAAATATACTGAAGTAAGGCTGCCAAGAGGACTTGAAAGCGGGGCAGAATTGCAGGAAACCGATTTCAGGAGGTAGACTGGAATTGCATTGAAAGCATAGGAAAAGAGACAGAACGTCCACAATGATGCACTTGGCCAAAAAGGGCGTATGCGTTTTTTCCTGAATATATTCAGGAAAAAACGCATACGCCCTTTTTGGCCAACCAAGCAAACTTGCAAAGGAAATCTGCACTACAATAAAGTCTCACTTCCCCCCGGTCAAAAGGGCCATCTGAAAAAAGTGTAAATTCCAGAAAGGCAGGACAGGCCAAGGAGAACTGGGAGCCTTGTTATGCTGATGGGCGGGATGTAAATTGCCAACAGACACTAGGGAGAAGTGTATGGTATTTCCTGAAACATCTAAAAAACAAAGCAACAGAGCCTAGGGCACTTCCACTTATGGTCCTATAGCTTAGGGAAATTAAAATCAAAAAGACACAGCCACCCCAAAGTTTGGGACGCCTCTGTTTACAAGAACCTCGTTTACCGTCCAAGTTCAGTATCACAGAAAGTGAAAAATGGATAAAGAAGTTGTGGTATTTACTTACAAAGCAATATCACTCAGCAATGAAATCTATGTCATCAGGCCCTTAGCAGCACAATGAGTGGATTCAGGTATGATGATTCTAACTGAAATAAGTCACACAGAAAAAGGAACATCATAAGATATCACTAATACACGGAATTTAACTTGGCTACACAGGAACTGAATTACAGAACAGAACAGGGTCTCAAATTTAGAAAACCAACTTATGCTTGCTTAAGGGGAAAGGTGAGTTGGGGTGCTGCATAAAACCAGAGATTGAAATGAGCACAGATAAAGTTCCTTAAGCCAAATATGGAATAGACAAGAGCTACTCCTTGCTCAACGAAATGGACTCAACACCGCATATTAAACGCCTAAGAATGTACCTGACTAGTAAGTATCTTAAAACCTATGGATTGCTATGTCTCCAAAAGAGAATCAAGCGTGTGTACAGGGGCATAAACGCAGCAGTGATAGGATTGGAGAGGTTCGGTGAGCAAATGAAGACCCTTTGAAGTCATATTGCATGGTACCCATTCCACGGGTTTCAACTACCCAGGTTTAAGGTATTCTTCCTTCATCTAAAACATGCATGTGGAACCCAGAGTATGATCAACCATGTGAACGGGAGACGTGTTCAAATATGTCTCAGTTTTCGTACGCTGGTACTCGGGTGCAACATTCCAGACGCTTTACTAACACTCTCCCCACTTGGAGAGTCAGTCCCTTTAACCTCCGGTTTGGCCCAGTTTGCAATTTCTGCGGAAGATGAACAGGAATAGCGAGAACCAGTGAGAGACTAGCTGGAGGTGTCTGGACGGGAAATTTAACTCTCATTTCCCACCAGGAAGAGGAATTAACCAAAGGCTCAGCGTGCCGTGCCGGAACCAGATTAGGGCCTGAAGCCATCCTGCGGTGTTGCGGCCAGGTCACAAGAAAGCGAGTTGAAGAAAGGAGCTCAGGGGCACTGTAATTCACAAACCTGCAGAGTTATAAATGACAGCTATCGTCCAAAAATATACCGAAGTAAGGCTGCCAAGAGGACTTGAAAGCGGGGCAGAATTGCAGGAAACCGATTTCAGGAGGTAGACTGGAATTGCATTGAAAGCATAGGAAAAGAGACAGAACGTCCACAATGATGCACTTGGCCAAAAAGGGCGTATGCGTTTTTTCCTGAATATATTCAGGAAAAAACGCATACGCCCTTTTTGGCCAACCAAGCAAACTTGAGAAGGAAATCTGCACTACAATAAAGTCTCACTTCCCCCCGGTCAAAAGGGCCATCTGAAAAAAGTGTAAATTCCAGAAAGGCAGGACAGGCCAAGGAGAACTGGGAGCCTTGTTATGCTGATGGGCGGGATGTAAATTGCCAACAGACACTCGGGAGAAGTGTATGGTGTTTCCTGAAACATCTAAAAAACAAAGCAACAGAGCCTAGGGCACTTCCACTTATGGTCCTATAGCTTAGGGAAATTAAAATCAAAAAGACACAGCCACCCCAAAGTTTGGGACGCCTCTGTTTACAAGAACCTCGTTTACCGTCCAAGTTCAGTATCACAGAAAGTGAAAAATGGATAAAGAAGTTGTGGTATTTACTTACAAAGCAATATCACTCAGCAATGAAATCTATGTCATCAGGCCCTTAGCAGCACAATGAGTGGATTCAGGTATGATGATTCTAACTGAAATAAGTCACACAGAAAAAGAAACATCATAAGATATCACTAATACACGGAATTTAACTTGGCTACACAGGAACTGAATTACAGAACAGAACAGGGTCTCAAATTTAGAAAACCAACTTATGCTTGCTTAAGGGGAAAGGTGAGTTGGGGTGCTGCATAAAACCAGAGATTGAAATGAGCACAGATAAAGTTCCTTAAGCCAAATATGGAATAGACAAGAGCTACTCCTTGCTCAACGAAATGGACTCAACACCGCATATTAAACGCCTAAGAATGTACCTGACTAGTAAGTATCTTAAAACCTATGGATTGCTATGTCTCCGAAAGAGAATCAAGCATGTGTACAGGGGCATAAACGCAGCAGTGATAGGATTGGAGAGGTTCGGTGAGCAAATGAAGACCCTTTGAAGTCATATTGCATGGTACCCATTCCACGGGTTTCAACTACCCAGGTTTAAGGTATTCTTCCTTCAGCTAAAACATGCATGTGGAACCTAGGGTATGATCAACCATGTGATCGGGAGACGTGTTTAAATATGTCTCAGTTTTCCTCCCCTGGTACTCGGGTGCAACATTCCAGACGCTTTACTAACACTCTCCCGACTTGGAGAGTCAGTGCCTTTAACCTCCTGTTTGGCCCAGTTTGCAATTTCTGCGGAAGATGAACAGGAATAGCGAGAACCAATGAGAGATTAGCTGGAGGTGTCTGGACGGGCAAATTTAACTCTCATTTCCCACCAGGAAGAGGAATTAACCAAAGGCTCAGCGTGCCGTGCCGGAACCAGATTAGGGCCTAAAGCCATGCTGCGGTGTTGCGGCCAGCTCACAAGAAAGCGAGTTGAAGAAAGGAGCTCAGGGGCAATGTAATTCACAAACCTGCAGAGTTATAAATGACAGCTATCGTCCAAAAATACACTGAAGTAAGGCTGCCAAGAGGACTTGAAAGCGGGGCAGAATTGCAGGAAACCGATTTCAGGAGGTAGACTGGAATTGCATTGAAAGCATAGGAAAAGAGGCAGAACGTCCACAATGATGCACTTGGCCAAAAAGGGCGTATGCGTTTTTTCCTGAATATATTCAGGAAAAAACGCATACGCCCTTTTTGGCCAACCAAGCAAGCTTGCAAAGGAAATCTGCACTACAATGAAGTCTCACTTCCCCCCGGTCAAAAGGGCCATCTGAAAAAAGTGTAAAATCCAGAAAGGCAGGACAGGCCATGGAGAACTGGGAGCCTTGTTATGCTGATGGGCGGGATGTAAATTGCCAACAGACACTCGGGAGAAGTGTTTGGTGTTTCCTGAAACATCTAAAAAACACAGCAACAGAGCCTAGGGCACTTCCACTTATGGTCCTATAGCTTAGGGAAATTAAAATCAAAAAGACACAGCCACCCCAAAGTTTGGGACGCCTCTGTTTACAAGAACCTCGTTTACAGTACAAGTTCAACATCGCAGAAAGTGAAAAATGGATAAAGAAGTTGTGGTATTTACTTACAAAGCAATATCAGTCAGCAATGAAATCTATGTCATCAGGCCCTTAGCAGCACAATGAGTGGATTCAGGTACGATGATTCTAACTGAAATAAGTCACACAGAAAAAGAAACATCATAAGATATCAGTAATACACGGAATGTAAACTTGGCTACACAGGAACTGAATTACAGAACAGAACAGGGTCTCAAATTTAGAAAACCAACTTATGCTTGCTTAACGGGAAACGTGAGTTGGGGTGCTGCATAAAACCAGAGATTGAAATGAGCACAGATAAAGTTCCTTAAGCCAAATATGGAATAGACAAGAGCTACTACTTGCTCAACGAAATGGACTCAACACCGCATATTAAACGCCTAAGAATGTACCTGACTAGTAAGTATCTTAAAACCTATGGATTGCTATGTCTCTGAAAGAGAATCAAGCATGTGTACAGGGGCATAAACGCAGCAGTGATAGGATTGGAGAGGTTCGGTGAGCAAATGAAGACCCTTTGAAGTCATATTGCATGGTACCCATTCCACGGGTTTCAACTACCCAGGTTTAAGGTATTCTTCCTTCAGCTAAAACATGCATGTGGAACCTAGAGTATGATCAACCATGTGATCGGGAGACGTGTTCAAATATGTCTCAGTTTTCGTACCCTGGTACTCGGGTGCAACATTCCAGACGCTTTACTAACACTCTCCCGACTTGGAGAGTCAGTCCCTTTAACCTCCTGTTTGGCCCAGTTTGCAATTTCTGCGGAAGATGAACAGGAATAGCGAGAACCAATGAGAGACTAGCTGGAGGTGTCTGGACGGGTAAATTTAACTCTCATTTCCCACCAGGAAGAGGAATTAACCAAAAGTTCAGCGTGCCGTGCCGGAACCAGATTAGGGCCTGAAGCCATCCTGCGGTGTTGCGGCCAGCTCACAAGAAAGCGAGTTGAAGAAAGGAGCTCAGGGGCAATGTAATTCACAAACCTGCAGAGTTATAAATGACAGCTATCGTCCAAAAATACACTGAAGTAAGGCTACCAAGAGGACTTGAAAGCGGGGCAGAATTGCAGGAAACCGATTTCAGGAGGTAGACTGGAATTGCATTGAAAGCATAGGAAAAGAGACAGAACGTCCACAATGATGCACTTGGCCAAAAAGGGCGTATGCGTTTTTTCCTGAATATATTCAGGAAAAAACGCATACGCACTTTTTGGCCAACCAAGCAAACTTGCAAAGGAAATCTGCACTACAATAAAGTCTCACTTCCCCCCGGTCAAAAGGGCCATCTGAAAAAAGTGTAAATTCCAGAAAGGCAGGACAGGCCAAGGAGAACTGGGAGCCTTGTTATGCTGATGGGCGGGATGTAAATTGCCAACAGACACTAGGGAGAAGTGTATGGTATTTCCTGAAACATCTAAAAAACAAAGCAACAGAGCCTAGGGCACTTCCACTTATGGTCCTATAGCTTAGGGAAATTAAAATCAAAAAGACACAGCCACCCCAAAGTTTGGGACGCCTCTGTTTACAAGAACCTCGATTACCGTACAAGTTCAACATCACAGAAAGTGAAAAATGGATAAAGAACTTGTGGTACTTACGTACAATGCAGTATCACTCAGCAATGAAATCTATGTCACCAGGCCCGTAGCAGCATAATGAGTGGATTCAGGTACGATGATTCTAACTGAAATAAGTCACACAGAAAAAGAAACATCATAAGATATCACTAATACACGGAATTTAACTTGGCTACACAGGAACTGAATTACAGAACAGAACAGGGTCTCAAATTTAGAAAACCAACTTATGCTTGCTTAAGGGGAAAGGTGAGTTGGGGTGCTGCATAAAACCAGAGATTGAAATGAGCACAGATAAAGTTCCTTAAGCCAAATATGGAATAGACAAGAGCTACTCCTTGCTCAACGAAATGGACTCAACACCGCATATTAAACGCCTAAGAATGTACCTGACTAGTAAGTATCTTAAAACCTATGGATTGCTATGTCTCCGAAAGAGAATCAAGCATGTGTACAGGGGCATAAACGCAGCAGTGATAGGATTGGAGAGGTTCGGTGAGCAAATGAAGACCCTTTGAAGTCATATTGCATGGTACCCATTCCACGTGTTTCAACTACCCAGGTTTAATGTATTCTTCCTTCAGCTAAAACATGCATGTGGAACCTAGAGTATGATCAACCATGTGATCGGGAGACGTGTTCAAATATGTCTCAGTTTTCGTACCCTGGTACTCGGGTGCAACATTCCAGACGCTTTACTAACACTCTCCCCACTTGGAGAGTCAGCGCCTTTAACCTCCTGTTTGGCCCAGTTTGCAATTTCTGCGGAAGATGAACAGGAATAGGGAGAACCAATGAGAGACTAGCTGGAGGTGTCTGGACGGGCAAATTTAACTCTCATTTCCCACCAGAGAGAGGAATTAACCAAAGGCTCAGCGTGCCGTGCCGGAACCAGATTAGGGCCTGAAGACATCCTGCGGTGTTGCGGCCAGCTCACAAGAAAGCGAGTTGAAGAAAGGAGCTCAGGGGCACTGTAATTCACAAACCTGCAGAGTTATAAATGACAGCTACCGTCCAAAAATATACTGAAGTAAGGCCGCCAAGAGGACTTGAAAGCGGGGCAGAATTGCAAGAAACTGATTTCAGGAGGTAGACTGGAATTGCATTGAAAGCATAGGAAAAGAGGCAGAGCGTCCACAATGATGCACTTGGCCAAAAAGGGCGTATGCGTTTTTTCCTGAATATATTCAGGAAAAAATGCATACGCCCTTTTTGGTCAACCAAGCAAGCTTGCAAAGGAAATCTGCACTACAATGAAGTCTCACTTCCCCCCGGTCAAAAGGGCCATCTGAAAAAAGTGTAAAATCCAGAAAGGCAGGACAGGCCATGGAGAACTGGGAGCCTTGTTATTCTGATGGGCGGGATGTAAATTGCCAACAGACACTCGGGAGAAGTGTATGGTGTTTCCTTAAACATCTAAGAAACAAAGCAACAGAGCCTAGGGCACTTCCACTTATGGTCCTATAGCTTAGGGAAATTAAAATCAAAAAGACACAGCCACCCCAAAGTTTGGGACGCCTCTGTTTACAAGAACCTCGTTTACCGTACAAGTTCAATATCACAGAAAGTGAAAAATGGATAAAGAACTTGTGGTACTCATGTACAATGCAGTATCACTCAGCAATGAAATCTATGTCATCAGGCCCGTAGCAGCATAATGAGTGGATTCAGGTACGATGATTCTAACTGAAATAAGTCACACAGAAAAAGAAACATCATAAGATATCAGTAATACAGGGAATTTAAACTTGGCTACACAGGAACTGAATTACAGAACAGAACAGGGTCTGAAATTTAGAAAACCAACTTATGCTTGCTTAAGGGGAAAGGTGAGTTGGGGTTCTGCTTAAAACCAGAGATTGAAATGAGCACAGATAAAGTTCCTTAAGCCAAATATGGAATAGACAAGAGCTACTCCTTGCTCAACGAAATGGACTCAACACCCCATATTAAACGCCTAAGAATGTACCTGACTAGTAAGTATCTTAAAACCTATGGATTGCTATGTCTCCAAAAGAGAATCAAGCGTGTGTACAGGGGCATAAACGCAGCAGTGATAGGATTGGAGAGGTTCGGTGAGCAAATGAAGACCCTTTGAAGTCATATTGCATGGTACCCATTCCACGGGTTTCAACTACCCAGGTTTAAGGTATTCTTCCTTCAGCTAAAACATGCATGTGGAACCCAGGGTATGATCAACCGTGTGAACGGGAGACGTGTTCAAATATGTCTCAGTTTTCGTACCCTGGTACTCGGGTGCAACATTCCAGACGCTTTACTAACACTCTCCCCACTTGGAGAGTCAGTCCCTTTAACCTCCTGTTTGGCCCAGTTTGCAATTTCTGCGGAAGATGAACAGGAATAGGGAGAACCAATGAGAGACTAGCTGGAGGTGTCTGGACGGGCAAATTTAACTCTCATTTCCCACCAGGAAGAGGAAATAACCAAAGGCTCAGCGTGACGTGCCGGAACCAGATTAGGGCCTGAAGCCATCCTGTGGTGTTGCGGCCAGCTCAAAAGAAAGCGAGTTGAAGAAAGGAGCTCAGGGGCACTGTAATTCACAAACCTGCAGAGTTATAAATGACAGCTATCGTCCAAAAATATACTGAAGTAAGGCTGCCAAGAGGACTTGAAAGCGGGGCAGAATTGCAGGAAACCGATTTCAGGAGGTAGACTGGAATTGTATTGAAAGCATAGGAAAAGAGGCAGAACGCCCACAATGATGCACTTGGCCAAAAAGGGCATATGCGTTTTTTCCTGAATATATTCAAGAAAAAACGCATACGCCATTTTTTGGAAAACCAAGCAAGCTTGCAAAGGAAATCTGCACTACAATGAGGTCTCACTTCCCCCCGGTCAAAAGGGCCATCTGAAAAAAGTGTAAAATCCAGAAAGGCAGGACAGGCCATGGAGAACTGGGAGCCTTGTTATGCTGATGGGCGGGATGTAAATTGCCAACAGACACTCGGGAGAAGTGTATGGTGTTTCCTGAAACATCTAAAAAACAAAGCAACAGAGCCTAGGGCACTTCCACTTATGGTCCTATAGCTTAGGGAAATTAAAATCAAAAAGACACAGCCACCCCATAGTTTGGGACGCCTCTGTTTACAAGAACCTCGTTTACAGTACAAGTTCAACATAGCAGAAAGTGAAAAATGGATAAAGAAGTTGTAGTATTTACTTACAAAGCAATATCACTCAGCAATGAAATCTATGTCATCAGGCCCATAGCAGCACAATGAGTGGATTCAGGTACGATGATTCTAACTGAAATAAGTCACACAGAAAAAGAAACATCATAAGATATCACTAATACACGGAATGTAAACTTGGCTACACAGGAACTGAATTACAGAACAGAACAGGGTCTCAAATTTAGAAAACCAACTTATGCTTGCTTAAGGGGAAAGGTGAGTTGGGGTGCTGCATAAAACCAGAGATTGAAATGAGCACAGATAAAGTTCCTTAAGCCAAATATGGAATAGACAAGAGCTACTCCTTGCTCAACGAAATGGACTCAACACCCCATATTAAAGGCCTAAGAATGTACCTGACTAGTAAGTATCTTAAAACCTATGGATTGCTATGTCTCCAAAGGAGAATCAAGCGTGTGTACAGGGGCATAAACGTAGCAGTGATAGGATTGGAGAGGTTCAGTGAGCAAATGAAGACCCTTTGCAGTCATATTGCATGGTACCCATTCCACGGGTCTCAACTCTCCAGGTTTAAGGTATTCTTCCTTCAGCTAAAACATGCATGTGGAACCCAGAGTATGATCAACCGTGTGAATGGGAGACGTGTTCAAATATGTCTCAGTTTTCGTACCCTGGTACTCGGGTGCAACATTCCAGACGCTTTACTAACACTCTCCCCACTTGGAGAGTCAGCGCCTTTAACCTCCTGTTTGGCCCAGTTTGCAATTTCTGCGGAAGATGAACAGGAATAGGGTGAACCAATGAGAGACTAGCTGGAGGTGTCTGGACGGGCAAATTTAACTCTCATTTCCCACCAGGAAGAGGAAATAACCAAAGGCTCAGCGTGCCGTGCCGGAACCAGATTAGGGCCTGAAGCCATCCTGCGGTGTTGCGGCCAGGTCACAAGAAAGCGAGTTGAAGAAAGGAGCTCAGGGGCACTGTAATTCACAAACCTGCAGAGTTATAAATGACAGCTATTGTCCAAAAATATACTGAAGTAAGGCAGCCAAGAGGACTTGAATGCGGGGCAGAATTGCAGGAAACCGATTTCAGGAGGTAGACTGGAATTGCATTGAAAGCATAGGAAAAGAGGCAGAACGTCCACAATGAGGCACTTGGCCAAAAGGTGCGTATGCGTTTTTTCCTGAATATATTCAGGAAAAAACGCATACGCCCTTTTTGGACAACCAAGCAAGCTTGCAAAGGAAATCTTCACTACAATGAAGTCTCACTTCCCCCCGGTCAAAAGGGCCATCTGAAAAAAGTGTAAAACCCAGAAAGGCAGGACAGGCCATGGAGAACTGGGAGCCTTGTTATGCTGATGGGCGGGATGTAAATTGCCAACAGACACTGGGGAGAAGTGTATGGTGTTTCCTGAAACATCTAAAAAACAAAGCAACAGAGCCTAGGGCACTTCCACTTATGGTCCTATAGCTTAGGGAAATTAAAATCAAAAAGACACAGCCACCCCATAGTTTGGGACGCCTCTGTTTACAAGAACCTCGTTTACAGTACAAGTTCAACATAGCAGAAAGTGAAAAATGGATAAAGAAGTTGTAGTATTTACTTACAAAGCAATATCACTCAGCAATGAAATCTATGTCATCAGGCCCTTAGCAGTACAATGAGTGGATTCAGGTACGATGATTCTAACTGAAATAAGTCACACAGAAAAAGAAACATCATAAGATATCAGTAATACACGGAATGTAAACTTGGCTACACAGGAACTGAATTACAGAACAGAACAGGGTCTCAAATTTAGAAAACCAACTTATGCTTGCTTAAGGGGAAAGGTGAGTTGAGGTGCTGCATAAAACCAGAGATTGAAATGAGCACAGATAAAGTTCCTTAAGCCAAATATGGAATAGACAAGAGCTACTCCTTGCTCAACGAAATGGACTCAACACCGCATATTAAACGCCTAAGAATGTACCTGAATAGTAAGTATCTTAAAACCTATGGATTGCTATGTCTCCAAAGGAGAATCCAGCATGTGTACAGGGGCATAAACGCAGCAGTGATAGGATTGGAGAGGTTCAGTGAGCAAATGAAGACCCTTTGCAGTCATATTGCATGGTACCCATTCCACGGGTCTCAACTCTCCAGGTTTAAGGTATTCTTCCTTCAGCTAAAACATGCATGTGGAACCCAGAGTATGATCAACCGTGTGATCGGGAGACGTGTTCAAATATGTCTCAGTTTTCGTACCCTGGTACTCGGGTGCAACATTCCAGACGCTTTACTAACACTCTCCCCACTTGGAGAGTCAGTCCCTTTAACCTCCTGTGTGGCCCAGTTTGCAATTTCTGCGGAAGATGAACAGGAATAGGGAGAACCAATGAGAGACTAGCTGGAGGTGTCTGGACGGGCAAATTTAACTCTCATTTCCCACCAGAGAGAGGAATTAAACAAAGGCTCAGCGTGCCATGCCGGAACCAGATTAGGGCCTGAAGACATCCTGCGGTGTTGCGGCAAGGTCACAAGAAAGCGAGTTGAAGAAAGGAGCTCAGGGGCACTGTAATTCACAAACCTGCAGAGTTATAAATGACAGCTATCGTCCAAAAATATACTGAAGTAAGGCAGCCAAGAGGATTTGAAAGCGGGGCAGAATTGCAGGAAACCGATTTCAGGAGGTAGACTGGAATTGCATTGAAAGCATAGGAAAAGAGGCAGAACGTCCACAATGATGCACTTGGCCAAAAAGGGCGTATGCGTTTTTTCCTGAATATATTCAGGAAAAAACGCATACGCCCTTTTTGGCCAACCAAGCAAGCTTGCAAAGGAAATCTGCACTATAATGAAGTCTCACTTCCCCCCGGTCAAAAGGGCCATCTGAAAAAAGTGTAAAATCCAGAAAGGCAGGACAGGCCATGGAGAATTGGGAGCCTTGTTATGCTGATGGGCGGGATGTAAATTGCCAACAGACACTCGGGAGAAGTGTATGGTGTTTCCTGAAACATCTAAGAAACAAAGCAACAGAGCCTATGGCACTTCCACTTATGGTCCTATAGCTTAGGGAAATTAAAATCAAAAAGACACAGCCACCCCAAACTTTGGGACGGCTCTGTTTACAAGAACCTCGTTTACCGTACAAGTTCAGTATCACAGAAAGTGAAAAATGGATAAAGAACTTCTGGTACTTACGTACAATGCAGTATCACTCAGCAATGAAATCTATGTCATCAGGCCCATAGCAGCACAATGAGTGGATTCAGGTACGATGATTCTAACTGAAATAAGTCACACAGAAAAAGAAACATCATAAGATATCACTAATACACGGAATGTAAACTTGTCTACACAGGAACTGAATTACAGAACAGAACAGGGTCTCAAATTTAGAAAACCAACTTATGCTTTCTTAAGGGGAAAGGTGAGTTGGGGTGCTGCATAAAACCAGAGATTGAAATGAGCACAGATAAAGTTCCTTAAGCCAAATATGGAATAGACAAGAGCTACTCCTTGCTCAACGAAATGGACCCAACACCCCATATTAAATGCCTAAGAATGTACCTGACTAGTAAGTATCTTAAAACCTATGGATTGCTAACTCTCCAAAAGAGAATCAAGCATGTGTACAGGGGCATAAACGCAGCAGTGATAGGATTGGAGAGGTTCGGTGAGCAAATGAAGACCCTTTGAAGTCATATTGCATGGTACCCATTCCACGGGTCTCAACTCTCCAGGTTTAAGGTATTCTTCCTTCAGCTAAAACATGCATGTGGAACCCAGGGTATGATCAACCGTGTGAACGGGAGACGTGTTCAAATATGTCTCAGTTTTCCTCCCCTGGTACTCGGGTGCAACATTCCAGACGCTTTACTAACACTCTCCCCACTTGGAGAGTCAGTGTCTTTAACCTCCTGTTTGGCCCAGTTTGCAATTACTGCGGAAGATGAACAGGAATAGGGAGAACCAATGAGAGATTAGCTGGAGGTGTCTGGACGGGCAAATTTAACTCTCATTTCCCACCAAGAAGAGGAATTAACCAAAGGCTCAGCGTGCCGTGCCGGAACCAGATTAGGGCCTGAAGACATCCTGCGGTGTTGCGGCAAGGTCACAAGAAAGCGAGTTGAAGAAAGGAGCTCAGGGGCACTGTAATTCACAAACCTGCAGAGTTATAAATGACAGCTACCGTCCAAAAATATACTGAAGTAAGGCCGCCAAGAGGACATGAAAGCGGGGCAGAATTGCAGGAAACTGATTTCAGGAGGTAGACTGGAATTGCATTGAAAGCATAGGAAAAGAGGCAGAGCGTCCACAATGATGCACTTGGCCAAAAAGGGCGTATGCGTTTTTTCCTGAATATATTCAGGAAAAAACGCATACGCACTTTTTGGCCAACCAAGCAAGCTTGCAAAGGAAATCTGCACTACAATGAACTCTCACTTCCCCCCGGTCAAAAGGGCCATCTGAAAAAAGTGTAAAATCCAGAAAGGCAGGACAGGCCATGGAGAACTGGGAGCCTTGTTATGCTGATGGGCGGGATGTAAATTGCCAACAGACACTCGGGAGAAGTGTATGGTGTTTCCTGAAACATCTAAGAAACAAAGCAACAGAGCCTAGGGCACTTCCACTTATGGTCCTATAGCTTAGGGAAATTAAAATCAAAAAGACACAGCCACCCCAATGTTTGGGACGCCTGTGTTTACAAGAACCTCGTTTACCGTACAAGTTCAATATCACAGAAAGTGAAAAATGGATAAAGAACTTGTGGTACTCATGTACAATGCAGTATCACTCAGCAATGAAATCTATGTCATCAGGCCCGTAGCAGCACAATGAGTGGATTCAGGTATGATGATTCTAACTGAAATAAGTCACACAGAAAAAGAAACATCATAAGATATCACTAATACACGGAATTTAAACTTGGCTACACAGGAACTGAATTACAGAACAGAACAGGGTCTCAAATTTAGAAAACCAACTTATGCTTGCTTAAGGGGAAAGGTGAGTTGGGGTGCTGCATAAAACCAGAGATTGAAATGAGCACAGATAAAGTTCCTTAAGCCAAATATGGAATAGACAAGAGCTACTCCTTGCTCAAAGAAATGGACTCAACACCCCATATTAAACGCCTAAGAATGTACTTGACTAGTAAGTATCTTAAAACCTATGGATTGCTATGTCTCCAAAAGAGAATCAAGCGTGTGTACAGGGGCATAAACGCAGCAGTGATAGGATTGGAGAGGTTCGGTGAGCAAATGAAGACCCTTTGAAGTCATATTACATGGTACCCATTCCACGGGTCTCAACTCTCCAGGTTTAAGGTATTCTTCCTTCAGCTAAAACATGCATGTGGAACCTAGAGTATGATCAACCGTGTGAACGGGAGACGTGTTCAAATATGTCTCAGTTTTCCTCCCCTGGTACTCGGGTGCAACATTCCAGACGCTTTACTAACACTCTCCCCACTTGGAGAGTCAGCGCCTTTAAACTCCTGTTTGGCCCAGTTTGCAATTTCTGCGGAAGATGAACAGGAATAGGGAGAACCAATGAGAGACTAGCTGGAGGTGTCTGGACGGGCAAATTTAACTCTCATTTCCCACCAGGAAGAGGAAATAACCAAAGGCTCAGCGTGCCGTGCCAGAACCAGATTAGGGCCTGAAGCCATCCTGCGGTGTTGCGGCCAGCTCACAAGAAAGCGAGTTGAAGAAAGGAGCTCAGGGGCACTGTAATTCACAAACCTGCAGAGTTATAAATGACAGCTATCGTCCAAAAATATACTGAAGTAAGGCTGCCAAGAGGACTTGAAAGCGGGGCAGAATTGCAGGAAACCGATTTCAGGAGGTAGACTGGAATTGCATTGAAAGCATAGGAAAAGAGGCAGAACGTCCACAATGATGCACTTGGCCAAAAAGGGCGTATGCGTTTTTTCCTGAATATATTCAGGAAAAAACGCATACGCCCTTTTTGGCCAACCAAGCAAGCTTGCAAAGGAAATCTGCACTACAATGAAGTCTCACTTCCCCCCGGTCAAAAGGGCCATCTGAAAAAAGTGTAAAATCCAGAAAGGCAGCACAGGCCATGGAGAACTGGAAGCCTTGTTATGCTGATGGGCGGGATGTAAATTGCCAACAGACACTCGGGAGAAGTGTATGGTGTTTCCTGAAACATCTAAAAAACAAAGCAACAGAGCCTAGGGCACTTCCACTTATGGTCCTATAGCTTAGGGAAATTAAAATCAAAAAGACACAGCCACCCCAAATGTTGGAACGGCTCTGTTTACAAGAACCTCGTTTACAGTACAAGTTCAACATCGCAGAAAGTGAAAAATGGATAAAGAGGTTGTGGTATTTACTTACAAAGCAATATCACTCAGCAATGAAATCTATGTCATCAGGCCCTTAGCAGCACAATGAGTGGATTCAGGTATGATGATTCTAACTGAAATAAGTCACACAGAAAAAGAAACATCATAAGATATCAGTAATACACGGAATGTAAACTTGGCTACACAGGAACTGAATTACAGAACAGAACAGGGTCTCAAATTTAGAAAACCAACTTATGCTTGCTTAAGGGGAAAGGTGAGTTGGGGTGCTGCATAAAACCAGAGATTGAAATGAGCACAGATAAAGTTCCTTAAGCCAAATATGGAATAGACAAGAGCTACTCCTTGCTCAACGAAATGGACTCAACACCCCATATTAAACGCCTAAGAATGTACCTGACTAGTAAGCATCTTAAAACCTATGGATTGCTATGTCTCCGAAAGAGAATCAAGCATGTGTACAGGGGCATAAACGCAGCAGTGATAGGATTGGAGAGATTCGGTGAGCAAATGAAGACCCTTTGAAGTCATATTTTATGGTACCCATTCCACGGGTTTCAACTACCCAGGTTTAAGGTATTCTTCCTTCAGCTAAAACATGCATGTGGAACCTAGAGTATGATCAACAATGTGATTGGGAGACGTGTTCAAATCTGTCTCAGTTTTCGTACCCTGGTACTCGGGTGCAACATTCCAGACGCTTTACTAACACTCTCCCGACTTGGAGAGTCAGTGCCTTTAACCTCCTGTTTGGCCCAGTTTGCAATTTCTGCGGAAGATGAACAGGAATAGGGAGAACCAATGAGAGACTAGCTGGACGTGTCTGAACGGGCAAATTTAACTCTCATTTCCCACCAGGAAGAGGAATTAACCAAAGGCTCAGTGTGCCGTGCCGGAACCAGATTAGGGCCTGAAGCCATCCTGCGGTGTTGCGGCCAGCTCACAAGAAAGCGAGTTGAAGAAAGGAGCTCAGGGGCACTGTAATTCACAAACCTGCAGAGTTATAAATGACAGCTATCGTCCAAAAATATACTGAAGTAAGGCTGCCAAGAGGACTTGAAAGCGGGGCAGAATTGCAGGAAACCGATTTCAGGAGGTAGACTGGAATTGCATTGAAAGCATAGGAAAAGAGGCGGAACGTCCACAATGATGCACTTGGCCAAAAAGGGCGTATGCGTTTTTTCCTGAATATATTCAGGAAAAAACGCATACGCCCTTTTTGGCCAACCAAGCAAGCTTGCAAAGGAAATCTGCACTACAATGAAGTCTCACTTCCCCCCGGTCAAAAGGGCCATCTGAAAAAAGTGTAAAATCCAGAAAGGCAGGACAACCCATGGAGAACTGGAAGCCTTGTTATGCTGATGGGCGGGATGTAAATTGCCAACAGACACTCGGGAGAAGTGTATGGTGTTTCCTGAAACATCTGAAAAACAAAGCAACAGAGCCTAGGGCACTTCCACTTATGGTCCTATGGCTTAGGGAAATTAAAATAAAAAAGACACAGGCACCCCAAAGGTTGGAATGGCTCTGTTTACAAGAACCTCGTTTACAGTACAAGTTCAACATCGCAGAAAGTGAAAAATGGATAAAGAAGTTGTGGTATTTACTTACAAAGCAATATCACTCAGCAATGAAATCTATGTCATCAGGCCCATAGCAGCACAATGAGTGGATTCAGGTATGATGATTCTAACTGAAATAAGTCACACAGAAAAAGAAACATCATAAGATATCAGTAATACATGGAATGTAAACTTGGCTACACAGGAACTGAATTACAGAACAGAACAGGGTCTCAAATTTAGAAAACCAACTTATGCTTGCTTAAGGGGAAAAGTGAGTTGGGGTGCTGCATAAAACCAGAGATTGAAATGAAAACAGATAAAGTTCCTTAAGCCAAATATGGAATAGACAAGAGCTACTCCTTGCTCAACGAAATGGACTCAACACCCCATATTAAAGGCCTAAGAATGTACCTGACTAGTAAGTATCTTGAAACTTATGGATTGCTATGTCTCCGAAAGAGAATCAAGCATATGTACAGGGGCATAAACGCAGCAGTGATAGGATTGGAGAGGTTCGGTGAGCAAATGAAGACCCTTTGAAGTCATATTGCATGGTACCCATTCCACGGGTTTCAACTACCCAGGTTTAAGGTATTCTTCCTTCAGCTAAATCATGCATGTGGAACCCAGAGTATGATCAACCGTGTGAACGGGAGACGTGTTCAAATATGTCTCAGTTTTCGTACCCTGGTACTCGGGTGCAACATTCCAGACGCTTTACTAACACTCTCCCGACTTGGAGAGTCAGTCCCTTTAACCTCCTGTTTGGCCCAGTTTGCAATTTCTGCGGAAGATGAACAGGAATAGTGAGAACCAATGAGAGACTAGCTGGAGGTGTCTGGACGGGCAAATTTAACTCTCATTTCCCACCAGGAAGAGGAAATAAGCAAAGGCTCAGCGTGCCATGCCGGAACCAGATTAGGGACTGAAGCCATCCTGCGGTGTTGCGGCCAGCTCACAAGAAAGCGAGTTGAAGAAAGGAGCTCAGGGGCACTGTAATTCACAAACCTGCAGAGTTATAAATGACAGCTATCGTCCAAAAATATACTGAAGTAAGGCTGCCAAGAGGACTTGAAAGCGGGGCAGAATTGCAGGAAACCGATTTCAGGAGGTAGACTGGAATTGCATTGAAAGCATAGGAAAAGAGGCGGAACGTCCACAATGATGCACTTGGCCAAAAAGGGCGTATGCGTTTTTTCCTGAATATATTCAGGAAAAAACGCATACGCCCTTTTTGGCCAACCAAGCAAGCTTGCAAAGGAAATCTGCACTACAATGAAGTCTCACTTCCCCCCGGTCAAAAGGGCCATCTGAAAAAAGTGTAAAATCCAGAAAGGCAGGACAGGCCATGGAGAACTGGGAGCCTTGTTATGCTGATGGGCGGGATGTAAATTGCCAACAGACACTCGGGAGAAGTGTATGGTGTTTCCTGAAACATCTAAAAAACAAAGCAACAGAACCTAGGGCACTTGCACTTATGGTCCTATAGCTTAGGGAAATTAAAATCAAAAAGACACAGCCACCCCAAAGTTTGGGACGCCTCTGTTTACAAGAACCTCGTTTACCGTACAAGTTCAACATCACAGAATGTGAAAAATGGATAAAGAACTTGTGGTACTTACGTACAATGCAGTATCACTCAGCAATGAAATCTATGTCATCAGGCCCGTAGCAGCATAATGAGTGGATTCAGGTATGATGATTCTAACTGAAATAAGTCACACAGAAAAAGGAACATCATAAGATATCACTAATACACGGAATGTAAACTTGGCTACACAGGAACTGAATTCCAAAACAGAACAGGGTCTCAAATTTAGAAAACCAACTTATGCTTGCTTAAGGGGAAAGGAGAGTTGGGGTGCTGCATAAAACCAGAGATTGAAATGAGCACAGATAAAGTTCCTTAAGCCAAATATGGAATAGACAAGAGCTACTCCTTGCTCAACAAAATGGACTCAACACCCCATATTAAACGCCTAAAAATGTACCTGACTAGTAAGTATCTTAAAACCTATGGATTGCTAAGTCTCCAAAAGAGAATCAAGCGTGTGTACAGGGGCATAAACGCAGCAGTGATAGGATTGGAGAGGTTCGGTGAGCAAATGAAGACCCTTTGAAATCATATTGCATGGTACCCATTCCACGGGTCTCAACTCTCCAGGTTTAAGGTATTCTTCCTTCAGCTAAAACATGCATGTGGAACCCAGAGTATGATCAACCGTGTGAACGGGAGACGTGTTCAAATATGTCTCAGTTTTCCTCCCCTGGAACTCGGGTGCAACATTCCAGACGCTTTACTAACACTCTCCCCACTTGGAGAGTCAGCGCCTTTAACCTCCTGTTTGGCCCAGTTTGCAATTTCTGCGGAAGATGAACAGGAATAGGGAGAACCAATGAGAGACTAGCTGGAGGTGTCTGAATGGGCAAATTTAACTCTCATTTCCCACCAGGAAGAGGAAATAACCAAAGGCTCAGCGTGCCGTGCCAGAACCAGATTAGGGCCTGAAGCCATCCTGCGGTGTTGCGGCCAGCTCACAAGAAAGCGAGTTGAAGAAAGGAGCTCAGGGGCACTGTAATTCACAAACCTGCAGAGTTATAAATGACAGCTATTGTCCAAAAATATACTGAAGTAAGGCTGCCAAGAGGACTTGAAAGCGGGGCAGAATTGCAGGAAACCGATTTCAGGAGGTAGACTGGAATTGCATTGAAAGCATAGGAAAAGAGGCAGAACGTCCACAATGATGCACTTGGCCAAAAAGGGCGTATGCGTTTTTTCCTGAATATATTCAGGAAAAAACGCATACGCCCTTTTTGGCCAACCAAGCAAGCTTGCAAAGGAAATCTGCACTACAATGAAGTCTCACTTCCCCCCGGTCAAAAGGACCATCTGAAAAAAGTGTAAAATCCAGAAAGGCAGCACAGGCCATGGAGAACTGGAAGCCTTGTTATGCGGATGGGCGGGATGTAAATTGCCAACAGACACTCGGGAGAAGTGTATGGTGTTTCCTGAAACATCTAAAAAACAAAGCAACAGAGCCTAGGGCACTTCCACTTATGGTCCTATAGCTTAGGGAAATTAAAATCAAAAAGACACAGCCACCCCAAAGGTTGGAACGGCTCTGTTTACAAGAACCTCGTTTACAGTACAAGTTCAACATCGCAGAAAGTGAAAAATGGATAAAGAGGTTGTGGTATTTACTTACAAAGCAATATCACTCAGCAATGAAATCTATGTCATCAGGCCCTTAGCAGCACAATGAGTGGATTCAGGTATGATGATTCTAACTGAAATAAGTCACACAGAAAAAGAAACATCATAAGATATCAGTAATACACGGAATGTAAACTTGGCTACACAGGAACTGAATTACAGAACAGAACAGGGTCTCAAATTTAGAAAACCAACTTATGCTTGCTTAAGGGGAAAGGTGAGTTGGGGTGCTGCATAAAACCAGAGATTGAAATGAGCACAGATAAAGTTCCTTAAGCCAAATATGGAATAGACAAGAGCTACTCCTTGCTCAACGAAATGGACTCAACACCCCATATTAAACGCCTAAGAATGTACCTGACTAGTAAGCATCTTAAAACCTATGGATTGCTATGTCTCCGAAAGAGAATCAAGCATGTGTACAGGGGCATAAACGCAGCAGTGATAGGATTGGAGAGGTTCGGTGAGCAAATGAAGACCCTTTGAAGTCATATTGCATGGTACCCATTCCACGTGTTTCAACTACCCAGGTTTAAGGTATTCTTCCTTCAGCTAAAACATGCATGTGGAACCTAGGGTATGATCAACCATGTGATCGGGAGACGTGTTCAAATATGTCTCAGTTTTCATACCCTGGTACTCGGGTGCAACATTCCAGACGCTTTACTAACACTCTCCGGACTTGGAGAGTCAGTGCCTTTAACCTCCTCTTTGGCCCAGTTTGCAATTTCTGCGGAAGATGAACAGGAATAGCGAGAACCAATGAGAGATTAGCTGGAGGTGTCTGGACGGGCAAATTTAACTCTCATTTCCCACCAGGAAGAGGAATTAACCAAAGGCTCAGCGTGCCGTGCCGGAACCAGATTAGGGCCTGAAGCCATGCTGCGGTGTTGCGGCCAGCTCACAAGAAAGCGAGTTGAAGAAAGGAGCTCAGGGGCAATGTAATTCACAAACCTGCAGAGTTATAAATGACAGCTATCGTCCAAAAATACACTGAAGTAAGGCTGCCAAGAGGACTTGAAAGTGGGGCAGAATTGCAGGAAACCGATTTCAGGAGGTAGACTGGAATTGCATTGAAAGCATAGGAAAAGAGGCAGAACGTCCACAATGATGCACTTGGCCAAAAAGGGCGTATGCGTTTTTTCCTGAATATATTCAGGAAAAAACGCATACGCCCTTTTTGGCCAACCAAGCAAGCTTGCAAAGGAAATCTGCACTACAATGAAGTCTCACTTCCCCCCGGTCAAAAGGGCCATCTGAAAAAAGTGTAAAATCCAGAAAGGCAGGACAGGCCATGGAGAACTGGGAGCCTTGTTATGCTGATGCGCGGGATGTAAATTGCCAACAGACACTCGGGAGAAGTGTTTGGTGTTTCCTGAAACATCTAAAAAACACAGCAACAGAGCCTAGGGCACTTCCACTTATGGTCCTATAGCTTAGGGAAATTAAAATCAAAAAGACACAGCCACCCCAAAGTTTGGGATGGCTCTGTTTACAAGAACCTCGTTTACAGTACAAGTTCAACATCGCAGAAAGTGAAAAATGGATAAAGAAGTTGTGGTATTTACTTACAAAGCAATATCACTCAGCAATGAAATCTATGTCATCAGGCCCTTAGCAGCACAATGAGTGGATTCAGGTACGATGATTCTAACTGAAATAAGTCACACAGAAAAAGAAACATCATAAGATATCAGTAATACACGGAATGTAAACTTGGCTACACAGGAACTGAATTACAGAACAGAACAGGGTCTCAAATTTAGAAAACCAACTTATGCTTGCTTAACGGGAAACGTGAGTTGGGGTGCTGCATAAAACCAGAGATTGAAATGAGCACAGATAAAGTTCCTTAAGCCAAATATGGAATAGACAAGAGCTACTCCTTGCTCAACGAAATGGACTCAACACCGCATATTAAACGCCTAAGAATGTACCTGACTAGTAAGTATCTTAAAACCTATGGATTGCTATGTCTCCGAAAGAGAATCAAGCATGTGTACAGGGGCATAAACGCAGCAGTGATAGGATTGGAGAGGTTCGGTGAGCAAATGAAGACCCTTTGAAGTCATATTGCATGGTACCCATTCCACGGGTTTCAACTACCCAGGTTTAAGGTATTCTTCCTTCAGCTAAAACATGCATGTGGAACCTAGAGTATGATCAACCATGTGATCGGGAGACGTGTTCAAATATGTCTCAGTTTTCGTACCCTGGTACTCGGGTGCAACATTCCAGACGCTTTACTAACACTCTCCCGACTTGGAGAGTCAGTCCCTTTAACCTCCTGTTTGGCCCAGTTTGCAATTTCTGCGGAAGATGAACAGGAATAGCGAGAACCAATGAGAGACTAGCTGGAGGTGTCTGGACGGGTAAATTTAACTCTCATTTCCCACCAGGAAGAGGAATTAACCAAAAGTTCAGCGTGCCGTGCCGGAACCAGATTAGGGCCTGAAGCCATCCTGCGGTGTTGCGGCCAGCTCACAAGAAAGCGAGTTGAAGAAAGGAGCTCAGGGGCAATGTAATTCACAAACCTGCAGAGTTATAAATGACAGCTATCGTCCAAAAATATACTGAAGTAAGGCTGCCAAGAGGACTTGAAAGCGGGGCAGAATTGCAGGAAACCGATTTCAGGAGGTAGACTGGAATTGCATTGAAAGCATAGGAAAAGAGACAGAACGTCCACAATGATGCACTTGGCCAAAAAGGGCGTATGCGTTTTTTCCTGAATATATTCAGGAAAAAACGCATACGCCCTTTTTGGCCAACCAAGCAAACTTGCAAAGGAAATCTGCACTACAATAAAGGCTCACTTCCCCCCGGTCAAAAGGGCCATCTGAAAAAAGTGTAAATTCCAGAAAGGCAGGACAGGCCAAGGAGAACTGGGAGCCTTGTTATGCTGATGGGCGGGATGTAAATTGCCAACAGACACTCGGGAGAAGTGTTTGGTGTTTCCTGAAACATCTAAAAAACAAAGCAACAGAGCCTAGGGCACTTCCACTTATGGTCCTATAGCTTAGGGAAATTAAAATCAAAAAGACACAGCCACCCCAAAGTTTGGGACGCCTCTGTTTACAAGAACCTCGTTTACCGTCCAAGTTCAGTATCACAGAAAGTGAAAAATGGATAAAGAAGTTGTGGTATTTACTTACAAAGCAATATCACTCAGCAATGAAATCTATGTCATCAGGCCCTTAGCAGCACAATGAGTGGATTCAGGTATGATGATTCTAACTGAAATAAGTCACACAGAAAAAGGAACATCATAAGATATCACTAATACACGGAATTTAACTTGGCTACACAGGAACTGAATTACAGAACAGAACAGGGTCTCAAATTTAGAAAACCAACTTATGCTTGCTTAAGGGGAAAGGTGAGTTGGGGTGCTGCATAAAACCAGAGATTGAAATGAGCACAGATAAAGTTCCTTAAGCCAAATATGGAATAGACAAGAGCTACTCCTTGCTCAACGAAATGGACTCAACACCGCATATTAAACGCCTAAGAATGTACCTGACTAGTAAGTATCTTAAAACCTATGGATTGCTATGTCTCCGAAAGAGAATCAAGCATGTGTACAGGGGCATAAACGCAGCAGTGATAGGATTGGAGAGGTTCGGTGAGCAAATGAAGACCCTTTGAAGTCATATTGCATGGTACCCATTCCACGGGTTTCAACTACCCAGGTTTAAGGTATTCTTCCTTCAGCTAAAACATGCATGTGGAACCTAGAGTATGATCAACCATGTGATCGGGAGACGTGTTCACATATGTCTCAGTTTTCGTACCCTGGTACTCGGGTGCAACATTCCAGACGCTTTACTAACACTCTCCCGACTTGGAGAGTCAGTCCCTTTAACCTCCTGTTTGGCCCAGTTTGTAATTTCTGCGGAAGATGAACAAGAATAGCGAGAACCAATGAGAGACTAGCTGGAGGTGTCTGGACGGGCAAATTTAACTCTCATTTCCCACCAGGAAGAGGAATTAACCAAAGGCTCAGTGTGCCGTGCCGGAACCAGATTAGGGCCTGAAGCCATCCTGCGGTGTTGCGGCCAGCTCACAAGAAAGCGAGTTGAAGAAAGGAGCTCAGGGGCACTCTAATTCACAAACCTGCAGAGTTATAAATGACAGCTATCGTCCAAAAATATACCGAAGTAAGGCTGCCAAGAGGACTTGAAAGCGGGGCAGAATTGCAGGAAACCGATTTCAGGAGGTAGACTGGAATTGCATTGAAAGCATAGGAAAAGAGACAGAACGTCCACAATGATGCACTTGGCCAAAAAGGGCGTATGCGTTTTTTCCTGAATATATTCAGGAAAAAACGCATACGCCCTTTTTGGCCAACCAAGCAAACTTGAGAAGGAAATCTGCACTACAATAAAGTCTCACTTCCCCCCGGTCAAAAGGGCCATCTGAAAAAAGTGTAAATTCCAGAAAGGCAGGACAGGCCAAGGAGAACTGGGAGCCTTGTTATGCTGATGGGCGGGATGTAAATTGCCAACAGACACTCGGGAGAAGTGTATGGTGTTTCCTGAAACATCTAAAAAACAAAGCAACAGAGCCTAGGGCACTTCCACTTATGGTCCTATAGCTTAGGGAAATTAAAATCAAAAAGACACAGCCACCCCAAAGTTTGGGACGCCTCTGTTTACAAGAACCTCGTTTACCGTCCAAGTTCAGTATCACAGAAAGTGAAAAATGGATAAAGAAGTTGTGGTATTTACTTACAAAGCAATATCACTCAGCAATGAAATCTATGTCATCAGGCCCTTAGCAGCACAATGAGTGGATTCAGGTATGATGATTCTAACTGAAATAAGTCACACAGAAAAAGAAACATCATAAGATATCACTAATACACGGAATTTAACTTGGCTACACAGGAACTGAATTACAGAACAGAACAGGGTCTCAAATTTAGAAAACCAACTTATGCTTGCTTAAGGGGAAAGGTGAGTTGGGGTGCTGCATAAAACCAGAGATTGAAATGAGCACAGATAAAGTTCCTTAAGCCAAATATGGAATAGACAAGAGCTACTCCTTGCTCAACGAAATGGACTCAACACCGCATATTAAACGCCTAAGAATGTACCTGACTAGTAAGTATCTTAAAACCTATGGATTGCTATGTCTCCGAAAGAGAATCAAGCATGTGTACAGGGGCATAAACGCAGCAGTGATAGGATTGGAGAGGTTCGGTGAGCAAATGAAGACCCTTTGAAGTCATATTGCATGGTACCCATTCCACGGGTTTCAACTACCCAGGTTTAAGGTATTCTTCCTTCAGCTAAAACATGCATGTGGAACCTAGGGTATGATCAACCATGTGATCGGGAGACGTGTTCAAATATGTCTCAGTTTTCGTACCCTGGTACTCGGGTGCAACATTCCAGACGCTTTACTAACACTCTCCCGACTTGGAGAGTCAGTGCCTTTAACCTCCTGTTTGGCCCAGTTTGCAATTTCTGCGGAAGATGAACAGGAATAGCGAGAACCAATGAGAGATTAGCTGGAGGTGTCTGGACGGGCAAATTTAACTCTCATTTCCCACCAGGAAGAGGAATTAACCAAAGGCTCAGTGTGCCGTGCCGGAACCAGATTAGGGCCTGAAGCCATCCTGCGGTGTTGCGGCCAGCTCACAAGAAAGCGAGTTGAAGAAAGGAGCTCAGGGGCACTGTAATTCACAAAGCTGCAGAGTTATAAATGACAGCTATCGTCCAAAAATATACTGAAGTAAGGCTGCCAAGAGGACTTGAAAGCGGGGCAGAATTGCAGGAAACCGATTTCAGGAGGTAGACTGGAATTGCATTGAAAGCATAGGAAAAGAGACAGAACGTCCACAATGATGCACTTGGCCAAAAAGGGCGTATGCGTTTTTTCCTGAATATATTCAGGAAAAAACGCATACGCCCTTTTTGGCCAACCAAGCAAACTTGCAAAGGAAATCTGCACTACAATAAAGGCTCACTTCCCCCCGGTCAAAAGGGCCATCTGAAAAAAGTGTAAATTCCAGAAAGGCAGGACAGGCCAAGGAGAACTGGGAGCCTTGTTATGCTGATTGGCGGGATGTAAATTGCCAACAGACACTCGGGAGAAGTGTTTGGTGTTTCCTGAAACATCTAAAAAACAAAGCAACAGAGCCTAGGGCACTTCCACTTATGGTCCTATAGCTTAGGGAAATTAAAATCAAAAAGACACAGCCACCCCAAAGTTTGGGATGCCTCTGTTTACAAGAACCTCGTTTACCGTCCAAGTTCAGTATCACAGAAAGTGAAAAATGGATAAAGAAGTTGTGGTATTTACTTACAAAGCAATATCACTCAGCAATGAAATCTATGTCATCAGGCCCTTAGCAGCACAATGAGTGGATTCAGGTATGATGATTCTAACTGAAATAAGTCACACAGAAAAAGGAACATCATAAGATATCACTAATACACGGAATTTAACTTGGCTACACAGGAACTGAATTACAGAACAGAACAGGGTCTCAAATTTAGAAAACCAACTTATGCTTGCTTAAGGGGAAAGGTGAGTTGGGGTGCTGCATAAAACCAGAGATTGAAATGAGCACAGATAAAGTTCCTTAAGCCAAATATGGAATAGACAAGAGCTACTCCTTGCTCAACGAAATGGACTCAACACCGCATATTAAACGCCTAAGAATGTACCTGACTAGTAAGTATCTTAAAACCTATGGATTGCTATGTCTCCGAAAGAGAATCAAGCATGTGTACAGGGGCATAAACGCAGCAGTGATAGGATTGGAGAGGTTCGGTGAGCAAATGAAGACCCTTTGAAGTCATATTGCATGGTACCCATTCCACGGGTTTCAACTACCCAGGTTTAAGGTATTCTTCCTTCAGCTAAAACATGCATGTGGAACCTAGAGTATGATCAACCATGTGATCGGGAGACGTGTTCACATATGTCTCAGTTTTCGTACCCTGGTACTCGGGTGCAACATTCCAGACGCTTTACTAACACTCTCCCGACTTGGAGAGTCAGTCCCTTTAACCTCCTGTTTGGCCCAGTTTGTAATTTCTGCGGAAGATGAACAAGAATAGCGAGAACCAATGAGAGACTAGCTGGAGGTGTCTGGACGGGCAAATTTAACTCTCATTTCCCACCAGGAAGAGGAATTAACCAAAGGCTCAGTGTGCCGTGCCGGAACCAGATTAGGGCCTGAAGCCATCCTGCGGTGTTGCGGCCAGCTCACAAGAAAGCGAGTTGAAGAAAGGAGCTCAGGGGCACTCTAATTCACAAACCTGCAGAGTTATAAATGACAGCTATCGTCCAAAAATATACCGAAGTAAGGCTGCCAAGAGGACTTGAAAGCGGGGCAGAATTGCAGGAAACCGATTTCAGGAGGTAGACTGGAATTGCATTGAAAGCATAGGAAAAGAGACAGAACGTCCACAATGATGCACTTGGCCAAAAAGGGCGTATGCGTTTTTTCCTGAATATATTCAGGAAAAAACGCATACGCCCTTTTTGGCCAACCAAGCAAACTTGAGAAGGAAATCTGCACTACAATAAAGTCTCACTTCCCCCCGGTCAAAAGGGCCATCTGAAAAAAGTGTAAATTCCAGAAAGGCAGGACAGGCCAAGGAGAACTGGGAGCCTTGTTATGCTGATGGGCGGGATGTAAATTGCCAACAGACACTCGGGAGAAGTGTATGGTGTTTCCTGAAACATCTAAAAAACAAAGCAACAGAGCCTAGGGCACTTCCACTTATGGTCCTATAGCTTAGGGAAATTAAAATCAAAAAGACACAGCCACCCCAAAGTTTGGGACGCCTCTGTTTACAAGAACCTCGTTTACCGTCCAAGTTCAGTATCACAGAAAGTGAAAAATGGATAAAGAAGTTGTGGTATTTACTTACAAAGCAATATCACTCAGCAATGAAATCTATGTCATCAGGCCCTTAGCAGCACAATGAGTGGATTCAGGTATGATGATTCTAACTGAAATAAGTCACACAGAAAAAGAAACATCATAAGATATCACTAATACACGGAATTTAACTTGGCTACACAGGAACTGAATTACAGAACAGAACAGGGTCTCAAATTTAGAAAACCAACTTATGCTTGCTTAAGGGGAAAGGTGAGTTGGGGTGCTGCATAAAACCAGAGATTGAAATGAGCACAGATAAAGTTCCTTAAGCCAAATATGGAATAGACAAGAGCTACTCCTTGCTCAACGAAATGGACTCAACACCGCATATTAAACGCCTAAGAATGTACCTGACTAGTAAGTATCTTAAAACCTATGGATTGCTATGTCTCCGAAAGAGAATCAAGCATGTGTACAGGGGCATAAACGCAGCAGTGATAGGATTGGAGAGGTTCGGTGAGCAAATGAAGACCCTTTGAAGTCATATTGCATGGTACCCATTCCACGGGTTTCAACTACCCAGGTTTAAGGTATTCTTCCTTCAGCTAAAACATGCATGTGGAACCTAGGGTATGATCAACCATGTGATCGGGAGACGTGTTCACATATGTCTCAGTTTTCGTACCCTGGTACTCGGGTGCAACATTCCAGACGCTTTACTAACACTCTCCCGACTTGGAGAGTCAGTCCCTTTAACCTCCTGTTTGGCCCAGTTTGCAATTTCTGCGGAAGATGAACAGGAATAGCGAGAACCAATGAGAGATTAGCTGGAGGTGTCTGGACGGGCAAATTTAACTCTCATTTCCCACCAGGAAGAGGAATTAACCAAAGGCTCAGTGTGCCGTGCCGGAACCAGATTAGGGCCTGAAGCCATCCTGCGGTGTTGCGGCCAGCTCACAAGAAAGCGAGTTGAAGAAAGGAGCTCAGGGGCACTGTAATTCACAAAGCTGCAGAGTTATAAATGACAGCTATCGTCCAAAAATATACTGAAGTAAGGCTGCCAAGAGGACTTGAAAGCGGGGCAGAATTGCAGGAAACCGATTTCAGGAGGTAGACTGGAATTGCATTGAAAGCATAGGAAAAGAGACAGAACGTCCACAATGATGCACTTGGCCAAAAAGGGCGTATGCGTTTTTTCCTGAATATATTCAGGAAAAAACGCATACGCCCTTTTTGGCCAACCAAGCAAACTTGCAAAGGAAATCTGCACTACAATAAAGGCTCACTTCCCCCCGGTCAAAAGGGCCATCTGAAAAAAGTGTAAATTCCAGAAAGGCAGGACAGGCCAAGGAGAACTGGGAGCCTTGTTATGCTGATTGGCGGGATGTAAATTGCCAACAGACACTCGGGAGAAGTGTTTGGTGTTTCCTGAAACATCTAAAAAACAAAGCAACAGAGCCTAGGGCACTTCCACTTATGGTCCTATAGCTTAGGGAAATTAAAATCAAAAAGACACAGCCACCCCAAAGTTTGGGACGCCTCTGTTTACAAGAACCTCGTTTACCGTCCAAGTTCAGTATCACAGAAAGTGAAAAATGGATAAAGAAGTTGTGGTATTTACTTACAAAGCAATATCACTCAGCAATGAAATCTATGTCATCAGGCCCTTAGCAGCACAATGAGTGGATTCAGGTATGATGATTCTAACTGAAATAAGTCACACAGAAAAAGGAACATCATAAGATATCACTAATACACGGAATTTAACTTGGCTACACAGGAACTGAATTACAGAACAGAACAGGGTCTCAAATTTAGAAAACCAACTTATGCTTGCTTAAGGGGAAAGGTGAGTTGGGGTGCTGCATAAAACCAGAGATTGAAATGAGCACAGATAAAGTTCCTTAAGCCAAATATGGAATAGACAAGAGCTACTCCTTGCTCAACGAAATGGACTCAACACCGCATATTAAACGCCTAAGAATGTACCTGACTAGTAAGTATCTTAAAACCTATGGATTGCTATGTCTCCGAAAGAGAATCAAGCATGTGTACAGGGGCATAAACGCAGCAGTGATAGGATTGGAGAGGTTCGGTGAGCAAATGAAGACCCTTTGAAGTCATATAGCATGGTACCCATTCCACGGGTTTCAACTACCCAGGTTTAAGGTATTCTTCCTTCAGCTAAAACATGCATGTGGAACCTAGAGTATGATCAACCATGTGATCGGGAGACGTGTTCACATATGTCTCAGTTTTCGTACCCTGGTACTCGGGTGCAACATTCCAGACGCTTTACTAACACTCTCCCGACTTGGAGAGTCAGTCCCTTTAACCTCCTGTTTGGCCCAGTTTGTAATTTCTGCGGAAGATGAACAAGAATAGCGAGAACCAATGAGAGACTAACTGGAGGTGTCTGGACGGGCAAATTTAACTCTCATTTCCCACCAGGAAGAGGAATTAACCAAAGGCTCAGTGTGCCGTGCCAGAACCAGATTAGGGCCTGAAGCCATCCTGCGGTGTTGCGGCCAGCTCACAAGAAAGCGAGTTGAAGAAAGGAGCTCAGGGGCAATGTAATTCACAAACCTGCAGAGTTATAAATGACAGCTATCGTCCAAAAATATACTGAAGTAAGGCTGCCAAGAGGACTTGAAAGCGGGGCAGAATTGCAGGAAACCGATTTCAGGAGGTAGACTGGAATTGCATTGAAAGCATAGGAAAAGAGACAGAACGTCCACAATGATGCACTTGGCCAAAAAGGGCGTATGCGTTTTTTCCTGAATATATTCAGGAAAAAACGCATACGCCCTTTTTGGCCAACCAAGCAAACTTGCAAAGGAAATCTGCACTACAATAAAGGCTCACTTCCCCCCGGTCAAAAGGGCCATCTGAAAAAAGTGTAAATTCCAGAAAGGCAGGACAGGCCAAGGAGAACTGGGAGCCTTGTTATGCTGATGGGCGGGATGTAAATTGCCAACAGACACTCGGGAGAAGTGTTTGGTGTTTCCTGAAACATCTAAAAAACAAAGCAACAGAGCCTAGGGCACTTCCACTTATGGTCCTATAGCTTAGGGAAATTAAAATCAAAAAGACACAGCCACCCCAAAGTTTGGGACGCCTCTGTTTACAAGAACCTCGTTTACCGTCCAAGTTCAGTATCACAGAAAGTGAAAAATGGATAAAGAAGTTGTGGTATTTACTTACAAAGCAATATCACTCAGCAATGAAATCTATGTCATCAGGCCCTTAGCAGCACAATGAGTGGATTCAGGTATGATGATTCTAACTGAAATAAGTCACACAGAAAAAGGAACATCATAAGATATCACTAATACACGGAATTTAACTTGGCTACACAGGAACTGAATTACAGAACAGAACAGGGTCTCAAATTTAGAAAACCAACTTATGCTTGCTTAAGGGGAAAGGTGAGTTGGGGTGCTGCATAAAACCAGAGATTGAAATGAGCACAGATAAAGTTCCTTAAGCCAAATATGGAATAGACAAGAGCTACTCCTTGCTCAACGAAATGGACTCAACACCGCATATTAAACGCCTAAGAATGTACCTGACTAGTAAGTATCTTAAAACCTATGGATTGCTAGGTCTCCGAAAGAGAATCAAGCATGTGTACAGGGGCATAAACGCAGCAGTGATAGGATTGGAGAGGTTCGGTGAGCAAATGAAGACCCTTTGAAGTCATATTGCATGGTACCCATTCCACGGGTTTCAACTACCCATGTTTAAGGTATTCTTCCTTCAGCTAAAACATGCATGTGGAACCTAGAGTATGATCAACCATGTGATCGGGAGACGTGTTCACATATGTCTCAGTTTTCGTACCCTGGTACTCGGGTGCAACATTCCAGACGCTTTACTAACACTCTCCCGACTTGGAGAGTCAGTCCCTTTAACCTCCTGTTTGGCCCAGTTTGTAATTTCTGCGGAAGATGAACAAGAATAGCGAGAACCAATGAGAGACTAGCTGGAGGTGTCTGGACGGGCAAATTTAACTCTCATTTCCCACCAGGAAGAGGAATTAACCAAAGGCTCAGTATGCCGTGCCGGAACCAGATTAGGGCCTGAAGCCATCCTGCGGTGTTGCGGCCAGCTCACAAGAAAGCGAGTTGAAGAAAGGAGCTCAGGGGCACTGTAATTCACAAACCTGCAGAGTTATAAATGACAGCTATCGTCCAAAAATATACCGAAGTAAGGCTGCCAAGAGGACTTGAAAGCGGGGCAGAATTGCAGGAAACCGATTTCAGGAGGTAGACTGGAATTGCATTGAAAGCATAGGAAAAGAGACAGAACGTCCACAATGATGCACTTGGCCAAAAAGGGCGTATGCGTTTTTTCCTGAATATATTCAGGAAAAAACGCATACGCCCTTTTTGGCCAACCAAGCAAGCTTGAGAAGGAAATCTGCACTACAATAAAGTCTCACTTCCCCCCGGTCAAAAGGGCCATCTGAAAAAAGTGTAAATTCCAGAAAGGCAGGACAGGCCAAGGAGAACTGGGAGCCTTGTTATGCTGATGGGCGGGATGTAAATTGCCAACAGACACTCGGGAGAAGTGTATGGTGTTTCCTGAAACATCTAAAAAACAAAGAAACAGAGCCTAGGGCACTTCCACTTATGGTCCTATAGCTTAGGGAAATTAAAATCAAAAAGACACAGCCACCCCAAAGTTTGGGACGCCTCTGTTTACAAGAACCTCGTTTACCGTCCAAGTTCAGTATCACAGAAAGTGAAAAATGGATAAAGAAGTTGTGGTATTTACTTACAAAGCAATATCACTCAGCAATGAAATCTATGTCATCAGGCCCTTAGCAGCACAATGAGTGGATTCAGGTATGATGATTCTAACTGAAATAAGTCACACAGAAAAAGGAACATCATAAGATATCACTAATACACGGAATTTAACTTGGCTACACAGGAACTGAATTACAGAACAGAACAGGGTCTCAAATTTAGAAAACCAACTTATGCTTGCTTAAGGGGAAAGGTGAGTTGGGGTGCTGCATAAAACCAGAGATTGAAATGAGCACAGATAAAGTTCCTTAAGCCAAATATGGAATAGACAAGAGCTACTCCTTGCTCAACGAAATGGACTCAACACCGCATATTAAACGCCTAAGAATGTACCTGACTAGTAAGTATCTTAAAACCTATGGATTGCTATGTCTCCGAAAGAGAATCAAGCATGTGTACAGGGGCATAAACGCAGCAGTGATAGGATTGGAGAGGTTCGGTGAGCAAATGAAGACCCTTTGAAGTCATATTGCATGGTACCCATTCCACGGGTTTCAACTACCCAGGTTTAAGGTATTCTTCCTTCAGCTAAAACATGCATGTGGAACCTAGAGTATGATCAACCATGTGATCGGGAGACGTGTTCACATATGTCTCAGTTTTCGTACCCTGGTACTCGGGTGCAACATTCCAGACGCTTTACTAACACTCTCCCGACTTGGAGAGTCAGTCCCTTTAACCTCCTGTTTGGCCCAGTTTGTAATTTCTGCGGAAGATGAACAAGAATAGCGAGAACCAATGAGAGACTAGCTGGAGGTGTCTGGACGGGCAAATTTAACTCTCATTTCCCACCAGGAAGAGGAATTAACCAAAGGCTCAGTGTGCCGTGCCGGAACCAGATTAGGGCCTGAAGCCATCCTGCGGTGTTGCGGCCAGGTCACAAGAAAGCGAGTTGAAGAAAGGAGCTCAGGGGCACTGTAATTCACAAACCTGCAGAGTTATAAATGACAGCTATCGTCCAAAAATATACCGAAGTAAGGCTGCCAAGAGGACTTGAAAGCGGGGCAGAATTGCAGGAAACCGATTTCAGGAGGTAGACTGGAATTGCATTGAAAGCATAGGAAAAGAGACAGAACGTCCACAATGATGCACTTGGCCAAAAAGGGCGTATGCGTTTTTTCCTGAATATATTCAGGAAAAAACGCATACGCCCTTTTTGGCCAACCAAGCAAACTTGAGAAGGAAATCTGCACTACAATAAAGTCTCACTTCCCCCCGGTCAAAAGGGCCATCTGAAAAAAGTGTAAATTCCAGAAAGGCAGGACAGGCCAAGGAGAACTGGGAGCCTTGTTATGCTGATGGGCGGGATGTAAATTGCCAACAGACACTCGGGAGAAGTGTATGGTGTTTCCTGAAACATCTAAAAAACAAAGCAACAGAGCCTAGGGCACTTCCACTTATGGTCCTATAGCTTAGGGAAATTAAAATCAAAAAGACACAGCCACCCCAAAGTTTGGGACGCCTCTGTTTACAAGAACCTCGTTTACCGTCCAAGTTCAGTATCACAGAAAGTGAAAAATGGATAAAGAAGTTGTGGTATTTACTTACAAAGCAATATCACTCAGCAATGAAATCTATGTCATCAGGCCCTTAGCAGCACAATGAGTGGATTCAGGTATGATGATTCTAACTGAAATAAGTCACACAGAAAAAGAAACATCATAAGATATCACTAATACACGGAATTTAACTTGGCTACACAGGAACTGAATTACAGAACAGAACAGGGTCTCAAATTTAGAAAACCAACTTATGCTTGCTTAAGGGGAAAGGTGAGTTGGGGTGCTGCATAAAACCAGAGATTGAAATGAGCACAGATAAAGTTCCTTAAGCCAAATATGGAATAGACAAGAGCTACTCCTTGCTCAACGAAATGGACTCAACACCGCATATTAAACGCCTAAGAATGTACCTGACTAGTAAGTATCTTAAAACCTATGGATTGCTATGTCTCCGAAAGAGAATCAAGCATGTGTACAGGGGCATAAACGCAGCAGTGATAGGATTGGAGAGGTTCGGTGAGCAAATGAAGACCCTTTGAAGTCATATTGCATGGTACCCATTCCATGGGTTTCAACTACCCAGGTTTAAGGTATTCTTCCTTCAGCTAAAACATGCATGTGGAACCTAGGGTATGATCAACCATGTGATCGGGAGACGTGTTCAAATATGTCTCAGTTTTCCTCCCCTGGTACTCGGGTGCAACATTCCAGACGCTTTACTAACACTCTCCCGACTTGGAGAGTCAGTGCCTTTAACCTCCTGTTTGGCCCAGTTTGCAATTTCTGCGGAAGATGAACAGGAATAGCGAGAACCAATGAGAGATTAGCTGGAGGTGTCTGGACGGGCAAATTTAACTCTCATTTCCCACCAGGAAGAGGAATTAACCAAAGGCTCAGCGTGCCGTGCCGGAACCAGATTAGGGCCTAAAGCCATGCTGCGGTGTTGCGGCCAGCTCACAAGAAAGCGAGTTGAAGAAAGGAGCTCAGGGGCAATGTAATTCACAAACCTGCAGAGTTATAAATGACAGCTATCGTCCAAAAATACACTGAAGTAAGGCTGCCAAGAGGACTTGAAAGCGGGGCAGAATTGCAGGAAACCGATTTCAGGAGGTAGACTGGAATTGCATTGAAAGCATAGGAAAAGAGGCAGAACGTCCACAATGATGCACTTGGCCAAAAAGGGCGTATGCGTTTTTTCCTGAATATATTCAGGAAAAAACGCATACGCCCTTTTTGGCCAACCAAGCAAGCTTGCAAAGGAAATCTGCACTACAATGAAGTCTCACTTCCCCCCGGTCAAAAGGGCCATCTGAAAAAAGTGTAAAATCCAGAAAGGCAGGACAGGCCATGGAGAACTGGGAGCCTTGTTATGCTGATGGGCGGGATGTAAATTGCCAACAGACACTCGGGAGAAGTGTTTGGTGTTTCCTGAAACATCTAAAAAACACAGCAACAGAGCCTAGGGCACTTCCACTTATGGTCCTATAGCTTAGGGAAATTAAAATCAAAAAGACACAGCCACCCCAAAGTTTGGGACGGCTCTGTTTACAAGAACCTCGTTTACAGTACAAGTTCAACATCGCAGAAAGTGAAAAATGGATAAAGAAGTTGTGGTATTTACTTACAAAGCAATATCAGTCAGCAATGAAATCTATGTCATCAGGCCCTTAGCAGCACAATGAGTGGATTCAGGTACGATGATTCTAACTGAAATAAGTCACACAGAAAAAGAAACATCATAAGATATCAGTAATACACGGAATGTAAACTTGGCTACACAGGAACTGAATTACAGAACAGAACAGGGTCTCAAATTTAGAAAACCAACTTATGCTTGCTTAACGGGAAACGTGAGTTGGGGTGCTGCATAAAACCAGAGATTGAAATGAGCACAGATAAAGTTCCTTAAGCCAAATATGGAATAGACAAGAGCTACTACTTGCTCAACGAAATGGACTCAACACCGCATATTAAACGCCTAAGAATGTACCTGACTAGTAAGTATCTTAAAACCTATGGATTGCTATGTCTCTGAAAGAGAATCAAGCATGTGTACAGGGGCATAAACGCAGCAGTGATAGGATTGGAGAGGTTCGGTGAGCAAATGAAGACCCTTTGAAGTCATATTGCATGGTACCCATTCCACGGGTTTCAACTACCCAGGTTTAAGGTATTCTTCCTTCAGCTAAAACATGCATGTGGAACCTAGAGTATGATCAACCATGTGATCGGGAGACGTGTTCAAATATGTCTCAGTTTTCGTACCCTGGTACTCGGGTGCAACATTCCAGACGCTTTACTAACACTCTCCCGACTTGGAGAGTCAGTCCCTTTAACCTCCTGTTTGGCCCAGTTTGCAATTTCTGCGGAAGATGAACAGGAATAGCGAGAACCAATGAGAGACTAGCTGGAGGTGTCTGGACGGGTAAATTTAACTCTCATTTCCCACCAGGAAGAGGAATTAACCAAAAGTTCAGCGTGCCGTGCCGGAACCAGATTAGGGCCTGAAGCCATCCTGCGGTGTTGCGGCCAGCTCACAAGAAAGCGAGTTGAAGAAAGGAGCTCAGGGGCAATGTAATTCACAAACCTGCAGAGTTATAAATGACAGCTATCGTCCAAAAATATACTGAAGTAAGGCTGCCAAGAGGACTTGAAAGCGGGGCAGAATTGCAGGAAACCGATTTCAGGAGGTAGACTGGAATTGCATTGAAAGCATAGGAAAAGAGACAGAACGTCCACAATGATGCACTTGGCCAAAAAGGGCGTATGCGTTTTTTCCTGAATATATTCAGGAAAAAACGCATACGCCCTTTTTGGCCAACCAAGCAAACTTGAGAAGGAAATCTGCACTACAATAAAGTCTCACTTCCCCCCGGTCAAAAGGGCCATCTGAAAAAAGTGTAAATTCCAGAAAGGCAGGACAGGCCAAGGAGAACTGGGAGCCTTGTTATGCTGATGGGCGGGATGTAAATTGCCAACAGACACTCGGGAGAAGTGTATGGTGTTTCCTGAAACATCTAAAAAACAAAGCAACAGAGCCTAGGGCACTTCCACTTATGGTCCTATAGCTTAGGGAAATTAAAATCAAAAAGACACAGCCACCCCAAAGTTTGGGACGCCTCTGTTTACAAGAACCTCGTTTACCGTCCAAGTTCAGTATCACAGAAAGTGAAAAATGGATAAAGAAGTTGTGGTATTTACTTACAAAGCAATATCACTCAGCAATGAAATCTATGTCATCAGGCCCTTAGCAGCACAATGAGTGGATTCAGGTATGATGATTCTAACTGAAATAAGTCACACAGAAAAAGAAACATCATAAGATATCACTAATACACGGAATTTAACTTGGCTACACAGGAACTGAATTACAGAACAGAACAGGGTCTCAAATTTAGAAAACCAACTTATGCTTGCTTAAGGGGAAAGGTGAGTTGGGGTGCTGCATAAAACCAGAGATTGAAATGAGCACAGATAAAGTTCCTTAAGCCAAATATGGAATAGACAAGAGCTACTCCTTGCTCAACGAAATGGACTCAACACCGCATATTAAACGCCTAAGAATGTACCTGACTAGTAAGTATCTTAAAACCTATGGATTGCTATGTCTCCGAAAGAGAATCAAGCATGTGTACAGGGGCATAAACGCAGCAGTGATAGGATTGGAGAGGTTCGGTGAGCAAATGAAGACCCTTTGAAGTCATATTGCATGGTACCCATTCCACGGGTTTCAACTACCCAGGTTTAAGGTATTCTTCCTTCAGCTAAAACATGCATGTGGAACCTAGGGTATGATCAACCATGTGATCGGGAGACGTGTTCAAATATGTCTCAGTTTTCCTCCCCTGGTACTCGGGTGCAACATTCCAGACGCTTTACTAACACTCTCCCGACTTGGAGAGTCAGTGCCTTTAACCTCCTGTTTGGCCCAGTTTGCAATTTCTGCGGAAGATGAACAGGAATAGCGAGAACCAATGAGAGATTAGCTGGAGGTGTCTGGACGGGCAAATTTAACTCTCATTTCCCACCAGGAAGAGGAATTAACCAAAGGCTCAGCGTGCCGTGCCGGAACCAGATTAGGGCCTAAAGCCATGCTGCGGTGTTGCGGCCAGCTCACAAGAAAGCGAGTTGAAGAAAGGAGCTCAGGGGCAATGTAATTCACAAACCTGCAGAGTTATAAATGACAGCTATCGTCCAAAAATACACTGAAGTAAGGCTGCCAAGAGGACTTGAAAGCGGGGCAGAATTGCAGGAAACCGATTTCAGGAGGTAGACTGGAATTGCATTGAAAGCATAGGAAAAGAGGCAGAACGTCCACAATGATGCACTTGGCCAAAAAGGGCGTATGCGTTTTTTCCTGAATATATTCAGGAAAAAACGCATACGCCCTTTTTGGCCAACCAAGCAAGCTTGCAAAGGAAATCTGCACTACAATGAAGTCTCACTTCCCCCCGGTCAAAAGGGCCATCTGAAAAAAGTGTAAAATCCAGAAAGGCAGGACAGGCCATGGAGAACTGGGAGCCTTGTTATGCTGATGGGCGGGATGTAAATTGCCAACAGACACTCGGGAGAAGTGTTTGGTGTTTCCTGAAACATCTAAAAAACACAGCAACAGAGCCTAGGGCACTTCCACTTATGGTCCTATAGCTTAGGGAAATTAAAATCAAAAAGACACAGCCACCCCAAAGTTTGGGACGGCTCTGTTTACAAGAACCTCGTTTACAGTACAAGTTCAACATCGCAGAAAGTGAAAAATGGATAAAGAAGTTGTGGTATTTACTTACAAAGCAATATCAGTCAGCAATGAAATCTATGTCATCAGGCCCTTAGCAGCACAATGAGTGGATTCAGGTACGATGATTCTAACTGAAATAAGTCACACAGAAAAAGAAACATCATAAGATATCAGTAATACACGGAATGTAAATTTGGCTACACAGGAACTGAATTACAGAACAGAACAGGGTCTCAAATTTAGAAAACCAACTTATGCTTGCTTAACGGGAAACGTGAGTTGGGGTGCTGCATAAAACCAGAGATTGAAATGAGCACAGATAAAGTTCCTTAAGCCAAATATGGAATAGACAAGAGCTACTACTTGCTCAACGAAATGGACTCAACACCGCATATTAAACGCCTAAGAATGTACCTGACTAGTAAGTATCTTAAAACCTATGGATTGCTATGTCTCTGAAAGAGAATCAAGCATGTGTACAGGGGCATAAACGCAGCAGTGATAGGATTGGAGAGGTTCGGTGAGCAAATGAAGACCCTTTGAAGTCATATTGCATGGTACCCATTCCACGGGTTTCAACTACCCAGGTTTAAGGTATTCTTCCTTCAGCTAAAACATGCATGTGGAACCTAGAGTATGATCAACCATGTGATCGGGAGACGTGTTCAAATATGTCTCAGTTTTCGTACCCTGGTACTCGGGTGCAACATTCCAGACGCTTTACTAACACTCTCCCGACTTGGAGAGTCAGTCCCTTTAACCTCCTGTTTGGCCCAGTTTGCAATTTCTGCGGAAGATGAACAGGAATAGCGAGAACCAATGAGAGACTAGCTGGAGGTGTCTGGACGGGTAAATTTAACTCTCATTTCCCACCAGGAAGAGGAATTAACCAAAAGTTCAGCGTGCCGTGCCGGAACCAGATTAGGGCCTGAAGCCATCCTGCGGTGTTGCGGCCAGCTCAAAAGAAAGCGAGTTGAAGAAAGGAGCTCAGGGGCAATGTAATTCACAAACCTGCAGAGTTATAAATGACAGCTATCGTCCAAAAATATACTGAAGTAAGGCTGCCAAGAGGACTTGAAAGCGGGGCAGAATTGCAGGAAACCGATTTCAGGAGGTAGACTGGAATTGCATTGAAAGCATAGGAAAAGAGACAGAACGTCCACAATGATGCACTTGGCCAAAAAGGGCGTATGCGTTTTTTCCTGAATATATTCAGGAAAAAACGCATACGCCCTTTTTGGCCAACCAAGCAAACTTGCAAAGGAAATCTGCACTACAATAAAGTCTCACTTCCCCCCGGTCAAAAGGGCCATCTGAAAAAAGTGTAAATTCCAGAAAGGCAGGACAGGCCAAGGAGAACTGGGAGCCTTGTTATGCTGATGGGCGGGATGTAAATTGCCAACAGACACTAGGGAGAAGTGTATGGTATTTCCTGAAACATCTAAAAAACAAAGCAACAGAGCCTAGGGCACTTCCACTTATGGTCCTATAGCTTAGGGAAATTAAAATCAAAAAGACACAGCCACCCCAAAGTTTGGGACGCCTCTGTTTACAAGAACCTCGTTTACTGTCCAAGTTCAGTATCACAGAAAGTGAAAAATGGATAAAGAAGTTGTGGTATTTACTTACAAAGCAATATCACTCAGCAATGAAATCTATGTCATCAGGCCCTTAGCAGCACAATGAGTGGATTCAGGTATGATGATTCTAACTGAAATAAGTCACACAGAAAAAGGAACATCATAAGATATCACTAATACACGGAATTTAACTTGGCTACACAGGAACTGAATTACAGAACAGAACAGGGTCTCAAATTTAGAAAACCAACTTATGCTTGCTTAAGGGGAAAGGTGAGTTGGGGTGCTGCATAAAACCAGAGATTGAAATGAGCACAGATAAAGTTCCTTAAGCCAAATATGGAATAGACAAGAGCTACTCCTTGCTCAACGAAATGGACTCAACACCGCATATTAAACGCCTAAGAATGTACCTGACTAGTAAGTATCTTAAAACCTATGGATTGCTATGTCTCCAAAAGAGAATCAAGCGTGTGTACAGGGGCATAAACGCAGCAGTGATAGGATTGGAGAGGTTCGGTGAGCAAATGAAGACCCTTTGAAGTCATATTGCATGGTACCCATTCCACGGGTTTCAACTACCCAGGTTTAAGGTATTCTTCCTTCATCTAAAACATGCATGTGGAACCCAGAGTATGATCAACCATGTGAACGGGAGACGTGTTCAAATATGTCTCAGTTTTCGTACGCTGGTACTCGGGTGCAACATTCCAGACGCTTTACTAACACTCTCCCCACTTGGAGAGTCAGTCCCTTTAACCTCCGGTTTGGCCCAGTTTGCAATTTCTGCGGAAGATGAACAGGAATAGCGAGAACCAGTGAGAGACTAGCTGGAGGTGTCTGGACGGGAAATTTAACTCTCATTTCCCACCAGGAAGAGGAATTAACCAAAGGCTCAGCGTGCCGTGCCGGAACCAGATTAGGGCCTGAAGCCATCCTGCGGTGTTGCGGCCAGGTCACAAGAAAGCGAGTTGAAGAAAGGAGCTCAGGGGCACTGTAATTCACAAACCTGCAGAGTTATAAATGACAGCTATCGTCCAAAAATATACCGAAGTAAGGCTGCCAAGAGGACTTGAAAGCGGGGCAGAATTGCAGGAAACCGATTTCAGGAGGTAGACTGGAATTGCATTGAAAGCATAGGAAAAGAGACAGAACGTCCACAATGATGCACTTGGCCAAAAAGGGCGTATGCGTTTTTTCCTGAATATATTCAGGAAAAAACGCATACGCCCTTTTTGGCCAACCAAGCAAACTTGAGAAGGAAATCTGCACTACAATAAAGTCTCACTTCCCCCCGGTCAAAAGGGCCATCTGAAAAAAGTGTAAATTCCAGAAAGGCAGGACAGGCCAAGGAGAACTGGGAGCCTTGTTATGCTGATGGGCGGGATGTAAATTGCCAACAGACACTCGGGAGAAGTGTATGGTGTTTCCTGAAACATCTAAAAAACAAAGCAACAGAGCCTAGGGCACTTCCACTTATGGTCCTATAGCTTAGGGAAATTAAAATCAAAAAGACACAGCCACCCCAAAGTTTGGGACGCCTCTGTTTACAAGAACCTCGTTTACCGTCCAAGTTCAGTATCACAGAAAGTGAAAAATGGATAAAGAAGTTGTGGTATTTACTTACAAAGCAATATCACTCAGCAATGAAATCTATGTCATCAGGCCCTTAGCAGCACAATGAGTGGATTCAGGTATGATGATTCTAACTGAAATAAGTCACACAGAAAAAGAAACATCATAAGATATCACTAATACACGGAATTTAACTTGGCTACACAGGAACTGAATTACAGAACAGAACAGGGTCTCAAATTTAGAAAACCAACTTATGCTTGCTTAAGGGGAAAGGTGAGTTGGGGTGCTGCATAAAACCAGAGATTGAAATGAGCACAGATAAAGTTCCTTAAGCCAAATATGGAATAGACAAGAGCTACTCCTTGCTCAACGAAATGGACTCAACACCGCATATTAAACGCCTAAGAATGTACCTGACTAGTAAGTATCTTAAAACCTATGGATTGCTATGTCTCCGAAAGAGAATCAAGCATGTGTACAGGGGCATAAACGCAGCAGTGATAGGATTGGAGAGGTTCGGTGAGCAAATGAAGACCCTTTGAAGTCATATTGCATGGTACCCATTCCACGGGTTTCAACTACCCAGGTTTAAGGTATTCTTCCTTCAGCTAAAACATGCATGTGGAACCTAGGGTATGATCAACCATGTGATCGGGAGACGTGTTTAAATATGTCTCAGTTTTCCTCCCCTGGTACTCGGGTGCAACATTCCAGACGCTTTACTAACACTCTCCCGACTTGGAGAGTCAGTGCCTTTAACCTCCTGTTTGGCCCAGTTTGCAATTTCTGCGGAAGATGAACAGGAATAGCGAGAACCAATGAGAGATTAGCTGGAGGTGTCTGGACGGGCAAATTTAACTCTCATTTCCCACCAGGAAGAGGAATTAACCAAAGGCTCAGCGTGCCGTGCCGGAACCAGATTAGGGCCTAAAGCCATGCTGCGGTGTTGCGGCCAGCTCACAAGAAAGCGAGTTGAAGAAAGGAGCTCAGGGGCAATGTAATTCACAAACCTGCAGAGTTATAAATGACAGCTATCGTCCAAAAATACACTGAAGTAAGGCTGCCAAGAGGACTTGAAAGCGGGGCAGAATTGCAGGAAACCGATTTCAGGAGGTAGACTGGAATTGCATTGAAAGCATAGGAAAAGAGGCAGAACGTCCACAATGATGCACTTGGCCAAAAAGGGCGTATGCGTTTTTTCCTGAATATATTCAGGAAAAAACGCATACGCCCTTTTTGGCCAACCAAGCAAGCTTGCAAAGGAAATCTGCACTACAATGAAGTCTCACTTCCCCCCGGTCAAAAGGGCCATCTGAAAAAAGTGTAAAATCCAGAAAGGCAGGACAGGCCATGGAGAACTGGGAGCCTTGTTATGCTGATGGGCGGGATGTAAATTGCCAACAGACACTCGGGAGAAGTGTTTGGTGTTTCCTGAAACATCTAAAAAACACAGCAACAGAGCCTAGGGCACTTCCACTTATGGTCCTATAGCTTAGGGAAATTAAAATCAAAAAGACACAGCCACCCCAAAGTTTGGGACGCCTCTGTTTACAAGAACCTCGTTTACAGTACAAGTTCAACATCGCAGAAAGTGAAAAATGGATAAAGAAGTTGTGGTATTTACTTACAAAGCAATATCAGTCAGCAATGAAATCTATGTCATCAGGCCCTTAGCAGCACAATGAGTGGATTCAGGTACGATGATTCTAACTGAAATAAGTCACACAGAAAAAGAAACATCATAAGATATCAGTAATACACGGAATGTAAACTTGGCTACACAGGAACTGAATTACAGAACAGAACAGGGTCTCAAATTTAGAAAACCAACTTATGCTTGCTTAACGGGAAACGTGAGTTGGGGTGCTGCATAAAACCAGAGATTGAAATGAGCACAGATAAAGTTCCTTAAGCCAAATATGGAATAGACAAGAGCTACTACTTGCTCAACGAAATGGACTCAACACCGCATATTAAACGCCTAAGAATGTACCTGACTAGTAAGTATCTTAAAACCTATGGATTGCTATGTCTCTGAAAGAGAATCAAGCATGTGTACAGGGGCATAAACGCAGCAGTGATAGGATTGGAGAGGTTCGGTGAGCAAATGAAGACCCTTTGAAGTCATATTGCATGGTACCCATTCCACGGGTTTCAACTACCCAGGTTTAAGGTATTCTTCCTTCAGCTAAAACATGCATGTGGAACCTAGAGTATGATCAACCATGTGATCGGGAGACGTGTTCAAATATGTCTCAGTTTTCGTACCCTGGTACTCGGGTGCAACATTCCAGACGCTTTACTAACACTCTCCCGACTTGGAGAGTCAGTCCCTTTAACCTCCTGTTTGGCCCAGTTTGCAATTTCTGCGGAAGATGAACAGGAATAGCGAGAACCAATGAGAGACTAGCTGGAGGTGTCTGGACGGGTAAATTTAACTCTCATTTCCCACCAGGAAGAGGAATTAACCAAAAGTTCAGCGTGCCGTGCCGGAACCAGATTAGGGCCTGAAGCCATCCTGCGGTGTTGCGGCCAGCTCACAAGAAAGCGAGTTGAAGAAAGGAGCTCAGGGGCAATGTAATTCACAAACCTGCAGAGTTATAAATGACAGCTATCGTCCAAAAATACACTGAAGTAAGGCTACCAAGAGGACTTGAAAGCGGGGCAGAATTGCAGGAAACCGATTTCAGGAGGTAGACTGGAATTGCATTGAAAGCATAGGAAAAGAGACAGAACGTCCACAATGATGCACTTGGCCAAAAAGGGCGTATGCGTTTTTTCCTGAATATATTCAGGAAAAAACGCATACGCCCTTTTTGGCCAACCAAGCAAACTTGCAAAGGAAATCTGCACTACAATAAAGTCTCACTTCCCCCCGGTCAAAAGGGCCATCTGAAAAAAGTGTAAATTCCAGAAAGGCAGGACAGGCCAAGGAGAACTGGGAGCCTTGTTATGCTGATGGGCGGGATGTAAATTGCCAACAGACACTAGGGAGAAGTGTATGGTATTTCCTGAAACATCTAAAAAACAAAGCAACAGAGCCTAGGGCACTTCCACTTATGGTCCTATAGCTTAGGGAAATTAAAATCAAAAAGACACAGCCACCCCAAAGTTTGGGACGCCTCTGTTTACAAGAACCTCGATTACCATACAAGTTCAACATCACAGAAAGTGAAAAATGGATAAAGAACTTGTGGTACTTACGTACAATGCAGTATCACTCAGCAATGAAATCTATGTCACCAGGCCCGTAGCAGCATAATGAGTGGATTCAGGTACGATGATTCTAACTGAAATAAGTCACACAGAAAAAGAAACATCATAAGATATCACTAATACACGGAATTTAACTTGGCTACACAGGAACTGAATTACAGAACAGAACAGGGTCTCAAATTTAGAAAACCAACTTATGCTTGCTTAAGGGGAAAGGTGAGTTGGGGTGCTGCATAAAACCAGAGATTGAAATGAGCACAGATAAAGTTCCTTAAGCCAAATATGGAATAGACAAGAGCTACTCCTTGCTCAACGAAATGGACTCAACACCGCATATTAAACGCCTAAGAATGTACCTGACTAGTAAGTATCTTAAAACCTATGGATTGCTATGTCTCCGAAAGAGAATCAAGCATGTGTACAGGGGCATAAACGCAGCAGTGATAGGATTGGAGAGGTTCGGTGAGCAAATGAAGACCCTTTGAAGTCATATTGCATGGTACCCATTCCACGGGTTTCAACTACCCAGGTTTAAGGTATTCTTCCTTCAGCTAAAACATGCATGTGGAACCTAGAGTATGATCAACCATGTGATCGGGAGACGTGTTCAAATATGTCTCAGTTTTCGTACCCTGGTACTCGGGTGCAACATTCCAGACGCTTTACTAACACTCTCCCCACTTGGAGAGTCAGCGCCTTTAACCTCCTGTTTGGCCCAGTTTGCAATTTCTGCGGAAGATGAACAGGAATAGGGAGAACCAATGAGAGACTAGCTGGAGGTGTCTGGACGGGCAAATTTAACTCTCATTTCCCACCAGAGAGAGGAATTAACCAAAGGCTCAGCGTGCCGTGCCGGAACCAGATTAGGGCCTGAAGACATCCTGCGGTGTTGCGGCCAGCTCACAAGAAAGCGAGTTGAAGAAAGGAGCTCAGGGGCACTGTAATTCACAAACCTGCAGAGTTATAAATGACAGCTACCGTCCAAAAATATACTGAAGTAAGGCCGCCAAGAGGACTTGAAAGCGGGGCAGAATTGCAAGAAACTGATTTCAGGAGGTAGACTGGAATTGCATTGAAAGCATAGGAAAAGAGGCAGAGCGTCCACAATGATGCACTTGGCCAAAAAGGGCGTATGCGTTTTTTCCTGAATATATTCAGGAAAAAACGCATACGCCCTTTTTGGTCAACCAAGCAAGCTTGCAAAGGAAATCTGCACTACAATGAAGTCTCACTTCCCCCCGGTCAAAAGGGCCATCTGAAAAAAGTGTAAAATCCAGAAAGGCAGGACAGGCCATGGAGAACTGGGAGCCTTGTTATGCTGATGGGCGGGATGTAAATTGCCAACAGACACTCGGGAGAAGTGTATGGTGTTTCCTGAAACATCTAAAAAACAAAGCAACAGAGCCTAGGGCACTTCCACTTATGGTCCTATAGCTTAGGGAAATTAAAATCAAAAAGACACAGCCACCCCATAGTTTGGGACGCCTCTGTTTACAAGAACCTCGTTTACAGTACAAGTTCAACATAGCAGAAAGTGAAAAATGGATAAAGAAGTTGTAGTATTTACTTACAAAGCAATATCACTCAGCAATGAAATCTATGTCATCAGGCCCATAGCAGCACAATGAGTGGATTCAGGTACGATGATTCTAACTGAAATAAGTCACACAGAAAAAGAAACATCATAAGATATCACTAATACACGGAATGTAAACTTGGCTACACAGGAACTGAATTACAGAACAGAACAGGGTCTCAAATTTAGAAAACCAACTTATGCTTGCTTAAGGGGAAAGGTGAGTTGGGGTGCTGCATAAAACCAGAGATTGAAATGAGCACAGATAAAGTTCCTTAAGCCAAATATGGAATAGACAAGAGCTACTCCTTGCTCAACGAAATGGACTCAACACCCCATATTAAAGGCCTAAGAATGTACCTGACTAGTAAGTATCTTAAAACCTATGGATTGCTATGTCTCCAAAGGAGAATCAAGCGTGTGTACAGGGGCATAAACGTAGCAGTGATAGGATTGGAGAGGTTCAGTGAGCAAATGAAGACCCTTTGCAGTCATATTGCATGGTACCCATTCCACGGGTCTCAACTCTCCAGGTTTAAGGTATTCTTCCTTCAGCTAAAACATGCATGTGGAACCCAGAGTATGATCAACCGTGTGAATGGGAGACGTGTTCAAATATGTCTCAGTTTTCGTACCCTGGTACTCGGGTGCAACATTCCAGACGCTTTACTAACACTCTCCCCACTTGGAGAGTCAGCGCCTTTAACCTCCTGTTTGGCCCAGTTTGCAATTTCTGCGGAAGATGAACAGGAATAGGGAGAACCAATGAGAGACTAGCTGGAGGTGTCTGGACGGGCAAATTTAACTCTCATTTCCCACCAGGAAGAGGAAATAACCAAAGGCTCAGCGTGCCGTGCCGGAACCAGATTAGGGCCTGAAGCCATCCTGCGGTGTTGCGGCCAGGTCACAAGAAAGCGAGTTGAAGAAAGGAGCTCAGGGGCACTGTAATTCACAAACCTGCAGAGTTATAAATGACAGCTATTGTCCAAAAATATACTGAAGTAAGGCAGCCAAGAGGACTTGAATGCGGGGCAGAATTGCAGGAAACCGATTTCAGGAGGTAGACTGGAATTGCATTGAAAGCATAGGAAAAGAGGCAGAACGTCCACAATGAGGCACTTGGCCAAAAGGTGCGTATGCGTTTTTTCCTGAATATATTCAGGAAAAAACGCATACGCCCTTTTTGGACAACCAAGCAAGCTTGCAAAGGAAATCTTCACTACAATGAAGTCTCACTTCCCCCCGGTCAAAAGGGCCATCTGAAAAAAGTGTAAAACCCAGAAAGGCAGGACAGGCCATGGAGAACTGGGAGCCTTGTTATGCTGATGGGCGGGATGTAAATTGCCAACAGACACTGGGGAGAAGTGTATGGTGTTTCCTGAAACATCTAAAAAACAAAGCAACAGAGCCTAGGGCACTTCCACTTATGGTCCTATAGCTTAGGGAAATTAAAATCAAAAAGACACAGCCACCCCATAGTTTGGGACGCCTCTGTTTACAAGAACCTCGTTTACAGTACAAGTTCAACATAGCAGAAAGTGAAAAATGGATAAAGAAGTTGTAGTATTTACTTACAAAGCAATATCACTCAGCAATGAAATCTATGTCATCAGGCCCTTAGCAGTACAATGAGTGGATTCAGGTACGATGATTCTAACTGAAATAAGTCACACAGAAAAAGAAACATCATAAGATATCAGTAATACACGGAATGTAAACTTGGCTACACAGGAACTGAATTACAGAACAGAACAGGGTCTCAAATTTAGAAAACCAACTTATGCTTGCTTAAGGGGAAAGGTGAGTTGAGGTGCTGCATAAAACCAGAGATTGAAATGAGCACAGATAAAGTTCCTTAAGCCAAATATGGAATAGACAAGAGCTACTCCTTGCTCAACGAAATGGACTCAACACCGCATATTAAACGCCTAAGAATGTACCTGACTAGTAAGTATCTTAAAACCTATGGATTGCTATGTCTCCAAAGGAGAATCCAGCATGTGTACAGGGGCATAAACGCAGCAGTGATAGGATTGGAGAGGTTCAGTGAGCAAATGAAGACCCTTTGCAGTCATATTGCATGGTACCCATTCCACGGGTCTCAACTCTCCAGGTTTAAGGTATTCTTCCTTCAGCTAAAACATGCATGTGGAACCCAGAGTATGATCAACCGTGTGATCGGGAGACGTGTTCAAATATGTCTCAGTTTTCGTACCCTGGTACTCGGGTGCAACATTCCAGACGCTTTACTAACACTCTCCCCACTTGGAGAGTCAGTCCCTTTAACCTCCTGTGTGGCCCAGTTTGCAATTTCTGCGGAAGATGAACAGGAATAGGGAGAACCAATGAGAGACTAGCTGGAGGTGTCTGGACGGGCAAATTTAACTCTCATTTCCCACCAGAGAGAGGAATTAAACAAAGGCTCAGCGTGCCATGCCGGAACCAGATTAGGGCCTGAAGACATCCTGCGGTGTTGCGGCAAGGTCACAAGAAAGCGAGTTGAAGAAAGGAGCTCAGGGGCACTGTAATTCACAAACCTGCAGAGTTATAAATGACAGCTATCGTCCAAAAATATACTGAAGTAAGGCAGCCAAGAGGATTTGAAAGCGGGGCAGAATTGCAGGAAACCGATTTCAGGAGGTAGACTGGAATTGCATTGAAAGCATAGGAAAAGAGGCAGAACGTCCACAATGATGCACTTGGCCAAAAAGGGCGTATGCGTTTTTTCCTGAATATATTCAGGAAAAAACGCATACGCCCTTTTTGGCCAACCAAGCAAGCTTGCAAAGGAAATCTGCACTATAATGAAGTCTCACTTCCCCCCGGTCAAAAGGGCCATCTGAAAAAAGTGTAAAATCCAGAAAGGCAGGACAGGCCATGGAGAATTGGGAGCCTTGTTATGCTGATGGGCGGGATGTAAATTGCCAACAGACACTCGGGAGAAGTGTATGGTGTTTCCTGAAACATCTAAGAAACAAAGCAACAGAGCCTATGGCACTTCCACTTATGGTCCTATAGCTTAGGGAAATTAAAATCAAAAAGACACAGCCACCCCAAACTTTGGGACGGCTCTGTTTACAAGAACCTCGTTTACCGTACAAGTTCAGTATCACAGAAAGTGAAAAATGGATAAAGAACTTCTGGTACTTACGTACAATGCAGTATCACTCAGCAATGAAATCTATGTCATCAGGCCCATAGCAGCACAATGAGTGGATTCAGGTACGATGATTCTAACTGAAATAAGTCACACAGAAAAAGAAACATCATAAGATATCACTAATACACGGAATGTAAACTTGTCTACACAGGAACTGAATTACAGAACAGAACAGGGTCTCAAATTTAGAAAACCAACTTATGCTTTCTTAAGGGGAAAGGTGAGTTGGGGTGCTGCATAAAACCAGAGATTGAAATGAGCACAGATAAAGTTCCTTAAGCCAAATATGGAATAGACAAGAGCTACTCCTTGCTCAACGAAATGGACTCAACACCCCATATTAAATGCCTAAGAATGTACCTGACTAGTAAGTATCTTAAAACCTATGGATTGCTAACTCTCCAAAAGAGAATCAAGCATGTGTACAGGGGCATAAACGCAGCAGTGATAGGATTGGAGAGGTTCGGTGAGCAAATGAAGACCCTTTGAAGTCATATTGCATGGTACCCATTCCACGGGTCTCAACTCTCCAGGTTTAAGGTATTCTTCCTTCAGCTAAAACATGCATGTGGAACCCAGGGTATGATCAACCGTGTGAACGGGAGACGTGTTCAAATATGTCTCAGTTTTCCTCCCCTGGTACTCGGGTGCAACATTCCAGACGCTTTACTAACACTCTCCCCACTTGGAGAGTCAGTGTCTTTAACCTCCTGTTTGGCCCAGTTTGCAATTACTGCGGAAGATGAACAGGAATAGGGAGAACCAATGAGAGATTAGCTGGAGGTGTCTGGACGGGCAAATTTAACTCTCATTTCCCACCAAGAAGAGGAATTAACCAAAGGCTCAGCGTGCCGTGCCGGAACCAGATTAGGGCCTGAAGACATCCTGCGGTGTTGCGGCAAGGTCACAAGAAAGCGAGTTGAAGAAAGGAGCTCAGGGGCACTGTAATTCACAAACCTGCAGAGTTATAAATGACAGCTACCGTCCAAAAATATACTGAAGTAAGGCCGCCAAGAGGACATGAAAGCGGGGCAGAATTGCAGGAAACTGATTTCAGGAGGTAGACTGGAATTGCATTGAAAGCATAGGAAAAGAGGCAGAGCGTCCACAATGATGCACTTGGCCAAAAAGGGCGTATGCGTTTTTTCCTGAATATATTCAGGAAAAAACGCATACGCCCTTTTTGGCCAACCAAGCAAGCTTGCAAAGGAAATCTGCACTACAATGAACTCTCACTTCCCCCCGGTCAAAAGGGCCATCTGAAAAAAGTGTAAAATCCAGAAAGGCAGGACAGGCCATGGAGAACTGGGAGCCTTGTTATGCTGATGGGCGGGATGTAAATTGCCAACAGACACTCGGGAGAAGTGTATGGTGTTTCCTGAAACATCTAAGAAACAAAGCAACAGAGCCTAGGGCACTTCCACTTATGGTCCTATAGCTTAGGGAAATTAAAATCAAAAAGACACAGCCACCCCAATGTTTGGGACGCCTGTGTTTACAAGAACCTCGTTTACCGTACAAGTTCAATATCACAGAAAGTGAAAAATGGATAAAGAACTTGTGGTACTCATGTACAATGCAGTATCACTCAGCAATGAAATCTATGTCATCAGGCCCGTAGCAGCACAATGAGTGGATTCAGGTATGATGATTCTAACTGAAATAAGTCACACAGAAAAAGAAACATCATAAGATATCACTAATACACGGAATTTAAACTTGGCTACACAGGAACTGAATTACAGAACAGAACAGGGTCTCAAATTTAGAAAACCAACTTATGCTTGCTTAAGGGGAAAGGTGAGTTGGGGTGCTGCATAAAACCAGAGATTGAAATGAGCACAGATAAAGTTCCTTAAGCCAAATATGGAATAGACAAGAGCTACTCCTTGCTCAACGAAATGGACTCAACACCCCATATTAAACGCCTAAGAATGTACTTGACTAGTAAGTATCTTAAAACCTATGGATTGCTATGTCTCCAAAAGAGAATCAAGCGTGTGTACAGGGGCATAAACGCAGCAGTGATAGGATTGGAGAGGTTCGGTGAGCAAATGAAGACCCTTTGAAGTCATATTACATGGTACCCATTCCACGGGTCTCAACTCTCCAGGTTTAAGGTATTCTTCCTTCAGCTAAAACATGCATGTGGAACCTAGAGTATGATCAACCGTGTGAACGGGAGACGTGTTCAAATATGTCTCAGTTTTCCTCCCCTGGTACTCGGGTGCAACATTCCAGACGCTTTACTAACACTCTCCCCACTTGGAGAGTCAGCGCCTTTAAACTCCTGTTTGGCCCAGTTTGCAATTTCTGCGGAAGATGAACAGGAATAGGGAGAACCAATGAGAGACTAGCTGGAGGTGTCTGGACGGGCAAATTTAACTCTCATTTCCCACCAGGAAGAGGAAATAACCAAAGGCTCAGTGTGCCGTGCCGGAACCAGATTAGGGCCTGAAGCCATCCTGCAGTGTTGCGGCCAGCTCACAAGAAAGCGAGTTGAAGAAAGGAGCTCAGGGGCACTGTAATTCACAAACCTGCAGAGTTATAAATGACAGCTATCGTCCAAAAATATACTGAAGTAAGGCAGCCAAGAGGACTTGAAAGCGGGGCAGAATTGCAGGAAACCGATTTCAGGAGGTAGACTGGAATTGTATTGAAAGCATAGGAAAAGAGGCAGAACGTCCAAAATGATGCACTTGGCCAAAAAGGGCGTATGCGTTTTTTCCTGAATATATTCAGGAAAAAACGCATACACCCTTTTTGGAAAACCAAGCAAGCTTGCAAAGGAAATCTGCACTACAATGAGGTCTCACTTCCCCCCGGTCAAAAGGGCCATCTGAAAAAAGTGTAAAATCCAGAAAGGCACGACAGGCCATGGAGAACTGGGAGCCTTGTTATGCTGATGGGCGGGATGTAAATTGCCAACAGACACTCGGGAGAAGTGTATGGTGTTTCCTGAAACATCTAAAAAACAAAGCAACAGAGCCTAGGGCACTTCCACTTATGGTCCTATAGCTTAGGGAAATTAAAATCAAAAAGACACAGCCACCCCAAAGTTTGGGACGCCTCTGTTTACAAGAACCTCGTTTACCGTACAAGTTCAATATCACAGAAAGTGAAAAATGGATAAAGAACTTGTGGTACTTACGTACAATGCAGTATCACTCAGCAATGAAATCTATGTCATCAGGCCCGTAGCAGCATAATGAGTGGATTCAGGTACGATGATTCTAACTGAAATAAGTCACACAGAAAAAGAAACATCATATGATATCACTAATACACGGAATGTAAACTTGGCTACACAGGAACTGAATTCCAAAACAGAACAGGGTCTCAAATTTAGAAAACCAACTTATGCTTGCTTAAGGGGAAAGGTGAGTTGGGGTGCTGCATAAAACCAGAGATTGAAATGAGCACAGATAAAGTTCCTTAAGCCAAATATGGAATAGACAAGAGCTACTCCTTGCTCAACGAAATGGACTCAACACCCCATATTAAACGCCTAAAATGTACCTGACTAGTAAGTATCTTAAAACCTATGGATTTCTAAGTCTCCAAAAGAGAATCAAGCGTGTGTACAGGGGCATAAACGTAGCAGTGATAGGATTGGAGAGGTTCAGTGAGCAAATGAAGACCCTTTGAAGTCATATTGCATGGTACCCATTACACAGGTCTCAACTCTCCAGGTTTAAGGTATTCTTCCTTCAGCTAAAATATGCATGTGGAACCCAGAGTATGATCAACCATGTGAACGGGAGACGTGTTCAAATATGTCTCAGTTTTCCTCCCCTGGTACTCGGGTGCAACATTCCAGACGCTTTACTAACACTCTCCCCACTTGGAGAGTCAGCGCCTTTAACCTCCTGTTTGGCCCAGTTTGCAATTTCTGCGGAAGATGAACAGGAATAGCGAGAACCAATGAGAGATTAGCTGGAGGTGTCTGGACGGGCAAATTTAACTCTCATTTCCCACCAGGAAGAGGAATTAACCAAAGGCTCAGCGTGCCGTGCCGGAACCAGATTAGGGCCTGAAGCCATGCTGCGGTGTTGCGGCCAGCTCACAAGAAAGCGAGTTGAAGAAAGGAGCTCAGGGGCACTGTAATTCACAAACCTGCAGAGTTATAAATGACAGCTATCGTCCAAAAATATACTGAAGTAAGGCTGCCAAGAGGACTTGAAAGCAGGACAGAATTGCAGGAAACCGATTTCAGGAGGTAGACTGGAATTGCATTGAAAGCATAGGAAAAGAGGCAGAACGTCCACAATGATGCACTTGGCCAAAAAGGGCGTATGCATTTTTTCTTGAATATATTCAGGAAAAAACACATACGCACTTGTTGGCCAACCAAGCAAACTTGCAAAGGAAATCTGCACTACAATGAAGTCTCACTTCCCCCCGGTCAAAAGGGCCATCTGAAAAAAGTGTAAAATCCAGAAAGGCAGGACAGGCCATGGAGAACTGGGAGCCTTGTTATGCTGATGGGCGGGATGTAAATTGCCAACAGACACTCGGGAGAAGTGTTTGGTGTTTCCTGAAACATCTAAAAAACACAGCAACAGAGCCTAGGGCACTTCCACTTATGGTCCTATAGCTTAGGGAAATTAAAATCAAAAAGACACAGCCACCCCAAAGTTTGGAACGGCTCTGTTTACAAGAACCTCGTTTACAGTACAAGTTCAACATCGCAGAAAGTGAAAAATGGATAAAGAAGTTGTGGTATTTACTTACAAAGCAATATCACTCAGCAATGAAATCTATGTCATCAGGCCCTTAGCAGCACAATGAGTGGATTCAGGTACGATGATTCTAACTGAAATAAGTCACACAGAAAAAGAAACATCATAAGATATCAGTAATACACGGAATGTAAACTTGGCTACACAGGAACTGAATTACAGAACAGAACAGGGTCTCAAATTTAGAAAACCAACTTATGCTTGCTTAAGGGGAAAGGTGAGTTGGGGTGCTGCATAAAACCAGAGATAGAAATGAGCACAGATAAAGTTCCTTAAGCCAAATATGGAATAGACAAGAGCTACTCCTTGCTCAACGAAATGGACTCAACACCGCATATTAAACGACTAAGTATGTACCTGACTAGTAAGTATCTTAAAACCTATGGATTGCTATGTCTCCGAAAGAGAATCAAGCATGTGTACAGGGGCATAAACGCAGCAGTGATAGGATTGGAGAGGTTCGGTGAGCAAATGAAGACCCTTTGAAGTCATATTGCATGGTACCCATTCCACGGGTTTCAACTACCCAGGTTTAAGGTATTCTTCCTTCAGCTAAAACATGCATGTGGAACCCAGAGTATGATCAACCATGTGATCGGGAGACGTGTTCAAATATGTCTCAGTTTTCGTACCCTGGTACTCGCGTGCAACATTCCAGACGCTTTACTAACACTCTCCCAACTTGGAGAGTCAGTCCCTTTAACCTCCTGTTTGGCCCAGTTTGCAATTTCTGTGGAAGATGAACAGGAATAGCGAGAACCAATGAGAGATTAGCTGGAGGTGTCTGGACGGGCAAATTTAACTCTCATTTCCCACCAGGAAGAGGAATTAACCAAAGGCTCAGCGTGCCGTGCCGGAACCAGATTAGGGCCTGAAGCCATGCTGCGGTGTTGCGGCCAGCTCACAAGAAAGCAAGTTGAAGAAAGGAGCTCAGGGGCACTGTAATTCACAAACCTGCAGAGTTATAAATGACAGCTATCGTCCAAAAATATACTGAAGTAAGGCTGCCAAGAGGACTTGAAAGCGGGGCAGAATTGCAGGAAACCGATTTCAGGAGGTAGACTGGAATTGCATTGAAAGCATAGGAAAAGAGGCAGAACGTCCACAATGATGCACTTGGCCAAAAAGGGCGTATGCGTTTTTTCCTGAATATATTCGGGAAAAAACGCATACGCCCTTTTTGGCCAACCAAGCAAACTTGCAAAGAAAATCTGCACTACAATAAAGTCTCACTTCCCCCCGGTCAAAAGGGCCATCTGAAAAAAGTGTAAAATCCAGAAAGGCAGGACAGGCCATGGAGAACTGGGAGCCTTGTTATGCTGATGGGCGGGATGTAAATTGCCAACAGACACTCGGGAGAAGTGTTTGGTGTTTCCTGAAACATCTAAAAAACACAGCAACAGAGCCTAGGGCACTTCCACTTATGGTCCTATAGCTTAGGGAAATTAAAATCAAAAAGACACAGCCACCCCAAAGTTTGGGACGCCTCTGTTTACAAGAACCTCGTTTACCTTACAAGTTCAACATCACAGAAAGTGAAAAATGGATAAAGAACTTGTGGAACTTACGTACAATGCAGTATCACTCAGCAATGAAATCTCTGTCACCAGGCCCATAGCAGCATAATGAGTGGATTCAGGTACGATGATTCTAACTGAAATAAGTCACACAGAAAAAGAAACATCATAAGATATCACTAATACACGGAATGTAAACTTGGCTACACAGGAACTGAATTCCAAAACAGAACAGGGTCTCAAATTTAGAAAACCAACTTATGCTTGCTTAAGGGGAAAGGTGAGTTGGGGTGCTGCATAAAACCAGAGATTGAAATGAGCACAGATAAAGTTCCTTAAGCCAAATATGGAATAGAAAAGAGCTACTCCTTGCTCAACAAAATGGACTCAACACCCCATATTAAACGCCTAACAATGTACCTGACTAGTAAGTATCTTAAAACCTATGGATTGCTATGTCTCCGAAAGAGAATCAAGCATGTGTACAGGGGCATAAACGCAGCAGTGATAGGATTGGAGAGGTTCGGTGAGCAAATGAAGACCCTTTGAAGTCATATTGCATGGTACCCATTCCACGTGTTTCAACTACCCAGGTTTAATGTATTCTTCCTTCAGCTAAAACATGCATGTGGAACCTAGAGTATGATCAACCATGTGATCGGGAGACGTGTTCAAATATTTCTCAGTTTTCGTACCCTGGTACTCGGGTGCAACATTCCAGACGCTTTACTAACACTCTCCCGACTTGGAGAGTCAGTCCCTTTAACCTCCTGTTTGGCCCAGTTTGCAATTTCTGCGGAAGATGAACAGGAATAGCGAGAACCAATGAGAGATTAGCTGGAGGTGTCTGGACGGGCAAATTTAACTCTCATTTCCCACCAGGAAGAGGAATTAACCAAAGGCTCAGCGTGCCGTGCCGGAACCAGATTAGGGCCTGAAGCCATGCTGCGGTGTTGCGGCCAGCTCACAAGAAAGCGAGTTGAAGAAAGGAGCTCAGGGGCAATGTAATTCACAAACCTGCAGAGTTATAAATGACAGCTATCGTCCAAAAATATACTGAAGTAAGGCTGCCAAGAGGACTTGAAAGCGGGGCAGAATTGCAGGAAACCGATTTCAGGAGGTAGACTGGAATTGCATTGAAAGCATAGGAAAAGAGGCAGAACGTCCACAATGATGCACTTGGCCAAAAAGGGCGTATGCGTTTTTTCCTGAATATACTCAGGAAAAAACGCATACGCCCTTTTTGGAGAACCAAGCAAGCTTGTAAAGGAAATCTGCACTACAATGAAGTCTCACTTCCCCCCGGTCAAAAGGGCCATCTGAAAAAAGTGTAAAATCCAGAAAGGCAGGACAGGCCATGGAGAACTGGGAGCCTTGTTATGCTGATGGGCGGGATGTAAATTGCCAACAGACACTCCGGAGAAGTGTTTGGTGTTTCCTGAAACATCTAAAAAACACAGCAACAGAGCCTAGGGCACTTCCACTTATGGTCCTATAGCTTAGGGAAATTAAAATCAAAAAGACACAGCCACCCCAAAGTTTGGGACGGCTCTGTTTACAAGAACCTCGTTTACAGTACAAGTTCAACATCGCAGAAAGTGAAAAATGGATAAAGAAGTTGTGGTATTACTTACAAAGGAATATCACTCAGCAATGAAATCTATGTCATCAGGCCCTTAGCAACACAATGAGTGGATTCAGGTATGATGATTCTAACTGAAATAAGTCACACAGAAAAAGAAACATCATAAGATATCAGTAATACACGGAATGTAAACTTGACTACACAGGAACTGAATTACAGAACAGAACAGGGTCTCAAATTTAGAAAACCAACTTATGCTTGCTTAAGGGGAAAGGTGAGTTGGGGTGCTGCATAAAACCAGAGATTGAAATGAGCACAGATAAAGTTCCTTAAGCCAAATATGGAATAGACAAGAGCTACTCCTTGCTCAACGAAATGGACTCAACACCGCATATTAAACGCCTAAGAATGTACCTGACTAGTAAGTATCTTAAAACCTATGGATTGCTATGTGTCCAAAAGAGAATCAAGCATGTGTACAGGGGCATAAACGCAGCAGTGATAGGATTGGAGAGGTTCGGTGAGCAAATGAAGACCCTTTGAAGTCATATTTTATGGTACCCATTCCACGGGTTTCAACTACCCAGGTTTAAGGTATTCTTCCTTCAGCTAAAACATGCATGTGGAACCTAAAGTATGATCAACCATGTGATCGGGAGACGTGTTCAAATATGTCTCAGTTTTCGTACCCTGGTACTCGGGTGCAACATTCCAGACGCTTTACTAACACTCTCCCGACTTGGAGAGTCAGTGCCTTTAACCTCCTGTTTGGCCCAGTTTGCAATTTCTGTGGAAGATGAACAGGAATAGGGAGAACCAATGAGAGACTAGCTGGATGTGTCTGGACGGGCAAATTTAACTCTCATTTCCCACCAGGAAGAGGAAATAACCAAAGGCTCAGCGTGCCTTGCCGGAACCAGATTAGGGCCTGAAGCCATCCTGCGGTGTTGCGGCCAGCTCACAAGAAAGCGAGTTGAAGAAAGGAGCTCAGGGGCACTGTAATTCACAAACCTGCAGAGTTATAAATGACAGCTATCGTCCAAAAATATACTGAAGTAAGGCTGCCAAGAGGACTTGAAAGCGGGGCAGAATTGCAGGAAACCGATTTCAGGAGGTAGACTGGAATTGCATTGAAAGCATAGGAAAAGAGGTAGAACGTCCACAATGATGCACTTGGCCAAAAAGGGCGTATGCGTTTTTTCCTGAATATATTCGGGAAAAAACGCATACGCCCTTTTTGGCCAACCAACCAAGCTTGCAAAGGAAATCTGCACTACAATGAAGTCTCACTTCCCCCCGGTCAAAAGGGCCATCTGATAAAAGTGTAAAATCCAGAAAGGCAGGACAGGCCATGGAGAACTGGGAGCCTTGTTATGCTGATGGGCGGGATGTAAATTGCCAACAGACACTCGGGAGAAGTGTTTAGTGTTTCCTGAAACATCTAAAAAACACAGCAACAGAGCCTAGGGCACTTCCACTTATGGTCCTATAGCTTAGGGAAATTAAAATCAAAAAGACACAGCCACCCCAAAGTTTGGGACGCCTCTGTTTACAAGAACCTCGTTTACCTTACAAGTTCAACATCACAGAAAGTGAAAAATGGATAAAGAACTTGTGGAACTTACGTACAATGCAGTATCACTCAGCAATGAAATCTCTGTCACCAGGCCCGTAGCAGCATAATGAGTGGATTCAGGTACGATGATTCTAACTGAAATAAGTCACACAGAAAAAGAAACATCATAAGATATCACTAATACACGGAATGTAAACTTGGCTACACAGGAACTGAATTCCAAAACAGAACAGGGTCTCAAATTTAGAAAACCAACTTATGCTTGCTTAAGGGGAAAGGTGAGTTGGGGTGCTGCATAAAACCAGAGATTGAAATGAGCACAGATAAAGTTCCTTAAGCCAAATATGGAATAGACAAGAGCTACTCCTTGCTCAACAAAATGGACTCAACACCCCATATTAAACGCCTAACAATGTACCTGACTAGTAAGTATCTTAAAACCTATGGATTGCTATGTCTCCGAAAGAGAATCAAGCATGTGTACAGGGGCATAAACGCAGCAGTGATAGGATTGGAGAGGTTCGGTGAGCAAATGAAGACCCTTTGAAGTCATATTGCATGGTACCCATTCCACGTGTTTCAACTACCCAGGTTTAATGTATTCTTCCTTCAGCTAAAACATGCATGTGGAACCTAGAGTATGATCAACCATGTGATCGGGAGACGTGTTCAAATATTTCTCAGTTTTCGTACCCTGGTACTCGGGTGCAACATTCCAGACGCTTTACTAACACTCTCCCGACTTGGAGAGTCAGTCCCTTTAACCTCCTGTTTGGCCCAGTTTGCAATTTCTGCGGAAGATGAACAGGAATAGCGAGAACCAATGAGAGATTAGCTGGAGGTGTCTGGACGGGCAAATTTAACTCTCATTTCCCACCAGGAAGAGGAATTAACCAAAGGCTCAGCGTGCCGTGCCGGAACCAGATTAGGGCCTGAAGCCATGCTGCGGTGTTGCGGCCAGCTCACAAGAAAGCGAGTTGAAGAAAGTAGCTCAGGGGCACTGTAATTCACAAACCTGCAGAGTTATAAATGACAGCGATCGTCCAAAAATATACTGAAGTAAGGCTGCCAAGAGGACTTGAAAGCGGGACAGAATTGCAGGAAACCGATTTCACGAGGTAGACTGGAATTGCATTGAAAGCATAGGAAAAGAGGTAGAACGTCCACAATGATGCACTTGGCCAAAAAGGGCGTATGCGTTTTTTCCTGAATATATTCAGGAAAAAACGCATACGCCCTTTTTGGCCAACCAAGCAAGCTTGCAAAGGAAATCTGCACTACAATGAAGTCTCACTTCCTTCCGGTCAAAAGGGCCATCTGAAAAAAGTGTAAAATCCAGAAAGGCAGGACAGGCCATGGAGAACTGGGAGCCTTGTTATGCTGATGGGCGGGATGTAAATTGCCAACAGACACTCGGGAGAAGTGTATGGTGTTTCCTGAAACATCTAAAAAACAAAGCAACAGAGCCTAGGGCACTTCCACTTATGGTCCTATAGCTTAGGGAAATTAAAATCAAAAAGACACAGCCACCCCAAAGTTTGGAACGGCTCTGTTTACAAGAACCTCGTTTACAGTACAAGTTCAACATCGCAGAAAGTGAAAAATGGATAAAGAAGTTGTGGTATTTACTTACAAAGCAATATCACTCAGCAATGAAATCTATGTCATCAGGTCCTTAGCAGCACAATGAGTGGATTCAGGTACGATGATTCTAACTGAAATAAGTCACACAGAAAAAGAAACATCATAAGATATCAGTAATACACGGAATGTAAACTTGGCTACACAGGAACTGAATTACAGAACAGAACAGGGTCTCAAATTTAGAAAACCAACTTATGCTTGCTTAAGGGGAAAGGTGAGTTGGGGTGCTGCATAAAACCAGAGATTGAAATGAGCACAGATAAAGTTCCTTAAGCCAAATATGGAATAGTCAAGAGCTACTCCTTGCTCAACGAAATGGACTCAACACCCCATATTAAACGCCTAAGAATGTACCTGACTAGTAAGTATCTTAAAACCTATGGATTGCTATGTCTCCGAAAGCGAATCAAGCATGTGTACAGGGGCATAAACGCAGCAGTGATAGGATTGGAGAGGTTCGGTGAGCAAATGAAGACCCTTTGAAGTCATATTGCATGGTACCCATTCCACGGGTTTCAACTACCCAGGTTTAAGGTATTCTTCCTTCAGCTAAAACATGCATGTGGAACCTAGAGTATGATCAACCATGTGATCGGGAGACGTGTTCAAATATGTCTCAGTTTTCGTACCCTGGTACTCGGGTGCAACATTCCAGACGCTTTACTAACACTCTCCCCACTTGGAGAGTCAGCGCCTTTAACCTCCTGTTTGGACCAGTTTGCAATTTCTGCGGAAGATGAACAGGAATAGCGAGAACCAATGAGAGACTAGCTGGAGGTGTCTGGAGGGGCAAATTTAACTCTCATTTCCCACCAGGAAGAGGAATTAACCAAAGGCTCAGCGTGCCGTGCCGGAACGAGATTAAGGCCTGAAGCCATGCTGCGGTGTTGCGGCCAGCTCACAAGAAAGCGAGTTGAAGAAAGGAGCTCAGGGGCACTGTAATGCACAAACCTGCAGAGTTATAAATGACAGCTATTGTCCAAAAATATACTGAAGTAAGGCTGCCAAGAGGACTTGAAAGCGGGGCAGAATTGCAGGAAACCGATTTCAGGAGGTAGACTGGAATTGCATTGAAAGCATAGGAAAAGAGGCAGAGCGTCCACAATGATGCACTTGGAGAAAAAGGGCGTATGCGTTTTTTCCTGAATATATTCAGGAAAAAACGCATACGCACTTTTTGGCCAACCAAGCAAGCTTGCAAAGGAAATCTGCAATACAATGAGGTCTCACTTCCCCCCGGTCAAAAGGGCCATCTGAACAAAGTGTAAAATCCAGAAAGACAGGACAGGCCATGGAGAACTGGGAGCCTTGTTATGCTGATGGGCGGGATGTAAATTGCCAACAGACACTCGGAAGAAGTGTATGGTGTTTCCTGAAACATCTAAAAAACAAAGCAACAGAGCCTAGGGCACTTCCACTTATGGTCCTATAGCTTAGGGAAATTAAAATCAAAAAGACACAGCCACCCCAAAGTTTGGGACGCCTCTGTTTACAAGAACCTCGTTTACCGTACAAGTTCAGTATCACAGAAAGTGAAAAATGGATAAAGAACTTGTGGTACTTACGTACAATGCAGTATCACTCAGCAATGAAATGTATGTCATCAGGCCCGTAGCAGCATAATGAGTGGATTCAGGTACGATGATTCTAACTGAAATAAGTCACACAGAAAAAGAAACATCATAAGATATCACTAATACACGGAATGTAAACTTGGCTACACAGGAACTGAATTCCAAAACAGAACAGGGTCTCAAATTTAGAAAACCAACTTATGCTTCCTTAAGAGGAAAGGTGAGTTGGGGTGCTGCATAAAACCAGAGATTGAAATGAGCACAGATAAAGTTCCTTAAGCCAAATATGGAATAGACAAGAGCTACTCCTTGCTCAACGAAATGGACTCAACACCCCATATTAAACGCCTAAGAATGTACCTGACTAGTAAGTATCTTAAAACCTATGGATTGCTATGTCTCCAAAAGAGAATCAATCGTATGTACAGGGGCATAAACGCAGCAGTGATAGGATTGGAGAGGTTCGGTGAGCAAATTAAGACCCTTTGAAGTCATATTACATGGTACCCATTCCACGGGTCTCAACTCTCCAGATTTAAGGTATTCTTCCTTCAGCTAAATCATGCATGTAGAACCCAGAGTATGATCAACTGTGTGAACGGGAGACGTGTTCAAATATGTCTCAGTTTTCCTCCCCTGGTACTCGGGTGCAACATTCCAGACGCTTTACTAACACTCTCCCCACTTGGAGAGTCAGCGCCTTTAACCTCCTGTTTGGCCCAGTTTGCAATTTCTGCGGAAGATGAACAGGAATATGGAGAACCAATGAGAGACTAGCTGGATGTGTCTGAACGGGCAAATTTAACTCTCATTTCCCACCAGGAAGAGGAAATACCAAAGGCTCAGCGTGCCATGCCGGAACCAGATTAGGGACTGAAGCCATCCTGCGGTGTTGCGTCCAGGTCACAAGAAAGCGAGTTGAAGAAAGTAGCTAAGGGGCACTGTAATTCACAAACCTGCAGAGTTATAAATGACAGCGATCATCCAAAAATATACTGAAGTATGGCTGCCAAGAGGACTTGAAAGCGGGGCAGAATTGCAGGAAACCAATTTCAGGAGGTAGACTGGAATTGCATTGAAAGCATAGGAAAAGAGGCAGAACGTCCACAATGATGCACTTGGCCAAAAAGGGCGTATGCGTTTTTTCCTGAATATATTCAGGAAAAAACGCATACGCCCTTTTTGGCCAACCAAGCAAGCTTGCAAAGGAAATCTTCACTACAATGAAGTCTCACTTCCTTCCGGTCAAAAGGGCCATCTGAAAAAAGTGTAAAATCCAGAAAGGCAGGACAGGCCATGGAGAACTGGGAGCCTTGTTATGCTGATGGGCGGGATGTAAATTGCCAACAGACACTCGGGAGAAGTGTATGGTGTTTCCTGAAACATCTAAAAAACAAAGCAACAGAGCCTAGGGCACTTCCACTTATGGTCCTATAGCTTAGGGAAATTAAAATCAAAAAGACACAGCCACCCCAAAGTTTGGAACGGCTCTGTTTACAAGAACCTCGTTTACAGTACAAGTTCAACATCGCAGAAAGTGAAAAATGGATAAAGAAGTTGTGGTATTTACTTACAAAGCAATATCACTCAGCAATGAAATCTATGTCATCAGGCCCTTAGCAGCACAATGAGTGGATTCAGGTATGATGATTCTAACTGAAATAAGTCACACAGAAAAAGAAACATCATAAGATATCAGTAATACATGGAATGTAAACTTGGCTACACAGGAACTGAATTACAGAACAGAACAGGGTCTCAAATTTAGAAAACCAACTTATGCTTGCTTAAGGGGAAAGGTGAGTTGGGGTGCTGCATAAAACCAGAGATTGAAATGAGCACAGATAAAGTTCCTTAAGCCAAATATGGAATAGACAAGAGCTACTCCTTGTTCAACGAAATGGACTCAACACCGCATATTAAACGCCTAAGAATGTACCTGACTAGTAAGTATCTTAAAACCTATGGATTGCTATGTCTCCGAAAGAGAATCAAGCATGTGTACAGGGGCATAAACGCAGCAGTGATAGGATTGGAGAGGTTCGGTGAGCAAATGAAGCCCCTTTGAAGTCATATTGCATGGTACCCATTCCACGGGTCTCAACTCTCCAGGTTTAAGGTATTCTTCCTTCAGCTAAAACATGCATGTGGAACCCAGAGTATGATCAACCGTGTGAACGGGAGACGTGTTCAAATATGTCTCAGTTTTCCTCCCCTGGTACTCGGGTGCAACATTCCAGACGCTTTACTAACACTCTCCCCACTTGGAGAGTCAGCGCCTTTAACCTCCTGTTTGGCCCAGTTTGCAATTTCTGCGGAAGATGAACAGGAATAGGGAGAACCAATGAGAGACTAGCTGGAGGTGTCTGGACGGGCAAATTTAACTCTCATTTCCCACCAGGAAGAGGAAATAACCAAAGGCTCAGCGTGCCATGCCGGAACCAGATTAGGGCCTGAAGCCATCTTGCGGTGTTGCAGCCAGCTCACAAGAAAGCGAGTTGAAGAAAGGAGCTCAGGGGCACTGTAATTCACAAACCTGCAGAGTTATAAATGACAGCTATCGTCCAAAAATATACTGAAGTAAGGCTGCCAAGAGGACTTGAAAGCGGGGCAGAATTGCAGGAAACCGATTTCAGGAGGTAGACTGGAATTGCATTGAAAGCATAGGAAAAGAGGCAGAACGTCCACAATGATGCACTTGGCCAAAAAGGGCGTATGCGTTTTTTCCTGAATATATTCAGGAAAAAACGCATACGCACTTTTTGGCCAACCAAGCAAGCTTGCAAAGGAAATCTGCACTACAATGAAGTCTCACTTCCCCCCAGTCAAAAGGGCCATCTGAAAAAAGTGTAAAATCCAGAAAGGCAGGACAGGCCATGGAGAACTGGGAGCCTTGTTATGCTGATGGGCGGGATGTAAATTGCCAAGAGACACTTGGGAGGAGTGTATGGTGTTTCCTGAAACATCTAAAAAACAAAGCAACAGAGCCTAGGGCACTTCCACTTATGGTCCTATAGCTTAGGGAAATTAAAATCAAAAAGACACAGCCACCCCAAAGTTTGAGACGCCTCTGTTTACAAGAACCTCGTTTACCGTACAAGTTCAGTATCACAGAAAGTGAAAAATGGACAAAGAACTTGTGGTACTTACGTACAATGCAGTATCACTCAGCAATGAAATCTATGTCATCAGGCCCGTAGCAGCATAATGAGTGGATTCAGATACGATGATTCTAACTGAAATAAGTCACACAGAAAAAGAAACATCATAAGATATCACTAATACACGGAATTTAACTTGGCTACACAGGAACTGAATTACAGAACAGAACAGGGTCTCAAATTTAGAAAACCAACTTATGCTTGCTTAAGGGGAAAGGTGAGTTGGGGTGCTGCATAAAACCAGAGATTGAAATGAACACAGATAAAGTTCCTTAAGCCAAATATGGAATAGACAAGAGCTACACCTTGCTCAACGAAATGGACTCAACACCCCATATTAAACGCCTAAGAATGTACCTGACTAGTAAGTATCTTAAAAGCTATGGATTGCTATGTCTCCAAAAGAGAATCAAGCATGCGTACAGGGGCATAAACGCAGCAGTGATAGGATTGGAGAGGTTCGGTGAGCAAATGAAGACCCTTTGAAGTCATATTGCATGGTACCCATTCCACGGGTCTCAACTCTCCAGTTTTAAGGTATTCTTCCTTCAGCTAAAACATGCATGTGGAACCCAGAGTATGATCAACCGTGTGAAAGGGAGACGTGTTCAAATATGTCTCAGTTTTCGTACCCTGGTACTCGGGTGCAACATTCCAGACGCTTTACTAACACTCTCCCCACTTGGAGAGTCAGTCCCTTTAACCTCCTGTTTGGCCCAGTTTGCAATTTCTGCGGAAGATGAACAGGAATAGTGAGAACCAATGAGAGACTAGCTGGAGGTGTCTGGACGGGCAAATTTAACTCTCATTTCCCACCAGGAAGAGGAAATAAGCAAAGGCTCAGCGTGCCATGCCGGAACCAGATTAGGGACTGAAGCCATCCTGCGGTGTTGAGGCCAGCTCACAAGAAAGCGAGTTGAAGAAAGGAGCTCAGGGGCACTGTAATTCACAAACCTGCAGAGTTATAAATGACAGCTATCGTCCAAAAATATACTGAAGTAAGGCTGCCAAGAGGACTTGAAAGCGGGGCAGAATTGCAGGAAACCGATTTCAGGAGGTAGACTGGAATTGCATTGAAAGCATAGGAAAAGAGGCAGAACGTCCACAATGATGCACTTGGCCAAAAAGGGCGTATGCGTTTTTTCCTGAATATATTCAGGAAAAAACGCATACGCCCTTTTTGGCCAACCAAGCAAGCTTGCAAAGGAAATCTGCACTACAATGAAGTCTCACTTCCCCCCGGTCAAAAGGGCCATCTGAAAAAAGTGTAAAATCCAGAAAGGCAGGACAACCCATGGAGAACTGGAAGCCTTGTTATGCTGATGGGCGGGATGTAAATTGCCAACAGACACTCGGGAGAAGTGTATGGTGTTTCCTGAAACATCTGAAAAACAAAGCAACAGAGCCTAGGGCACTTCCACTTATGGTCCTATGGCTTAGGGAAATTAAAATAAAAAAGACACAGGCACCCCAAAGGTTGGAATGGCTCTGTTTACAAGAACCTCGTTTACAGTACAAGTTCAACATCGCAGAAAGTGAAAAATGGATAAAGAAGTTGTGGTATTTACTTACAAAGCAATATCACTCAGCAATGAAATCTATGTCATCAGGCCCATAGCAGCACAATGAGTGGATTCAGGTATGATGATTCTAACTGAAATAAGTCACACAGAAAAAGAAACATCATAAGATATCACTAATACACGGAATGTAAACTTGGCTACACAGGAACTGAATTACAGAACAGAACAGGGTCTCAAATTTAGAAAACCAACTTATGCTTGCTTAAGGGGAAAGGTGAGTTGGGGTGCTGCATAAAACCAGAGATTGAAATGAGCACAGATAAAGTTCCTTAAGCCAAATATGGAATAGACAAGAGCTACTCCTTGCTCAACGAAATGGACTCAACACCCCATATTAAACGCCTAAGAATGTACCTGACTAGTAAGCATCTTAAAACCTATGGATTGCTATGTCTCCAAAAGAGAATCAAGCATGTGTACAGGGGCATAAACGCAGCAGTGATAGGATTTGAGAGATTCGGTGAGCAAATGAAGACCCTTTGAAGTCATATTTTATGGTACCCATTCCACGGGTTTCAACTACCCAGGTTTAAGGTATTCTTCCTTCAGCTAAAACATGCATGTGGAACCTAGAGTATGATCAACCATGTGATTGGGAGACGTGTTCAAATCTGTCTCAGTTTTCGTACCCTGGTACTCGGGTGCAACATTCCAGACGCTTTACTAACACTCTCCCGACTTGGAGAGTCAGTGCCTTTAACCTCCTGTTTGGCCCAGTTTGCAATTTCTGCGGAAGATGAACAGGAATAGGGAGAACCAATGAGAGACTAGCTGGACGTGTCTGAACGGGCAAATTTAACTCTCATTTCCCACCAGGAAGAGGAATTAACCAAAGGCTCAGTGTGCCGTGCCGGAACCAGATTAGGGCCTGAAGCCATCCTGCGGTGTTGCGGCCAGCTCACAAGAAAGCGAGTTGAAGAAAGGAGCTCAGGGGCACTGTAATTCACAAACCTGCAGAGTTATAAATGACAGCTATCGTCCAAAAATATACTGAAGTAAGGCTGCCAAGAGGACTTGAAAGCGGGGCAGAATTGCAGGAAACCGATTTCAGGAGGTAGACTGGAATTGCATTGAAAGCATAGGAAAAGAGGCGGAACGTCCACAATGATGCACTTGGCCAAAAAGGGCGTATGCGTTTTTTCCTGAATATATTCAGGAAAAAATGCATACGCCCTTTTTGGCCAACCAAGCAAGCTTGCAAAGGAAATCTGCACGACAATGAAGTCTCACTTCCCCCCGGTCAAAAGGGGCATCTGAAAAAAGTGTAAAATCCAGAAAGGCAGGACAGGCCATGGAGAACTGGGAGCCTTGTTATGCTGATGGGCGGGATGTAAATTGCCAACAGACACTCGGGAGATGTGTTTGGTGTTTCCTGAAACATGTAACAAACACAGCAACAGAGCCTAGGGCACTTCCACTTATGGTCCTATAGCTTAGGGAAATTAAAATCAAAAAGACACAGCCACCCCAAAGTTTGGAATGGCTCTGTTTACAAGAACCTCGTTTACAGTACAAGTTCAACATCACAGAAAGTGAAAAATGGATAAAGAACTTGTGGAACTTATGTACAATGCAGTATCACTCAGCAATGAAATCTATGTCACCAGGCCCGTAGCAGCATACTGAGTGGATTCAGGTACGATGATTCTAAGTGAAATAAGTCACACAGAAAAAGAAACATCATAAGGTATCACTAATACACGGAATGTAAACTTGGCTACACAGGAACTGAATTCCAAAAGAGAACAGGGTCTCAAATTTAGAAAACCAACTTATGCTTGCTTAAGGGGAAAGGTGAGTTGGGGGGCTGCATAAAACCAGAGATTGAAATGAGCACAGATAAAGTTCCTTAAGCCAAATATGGAATAGACAAGAGCTACTCCTTGCTCAACGAAATGGACTCAACACCGCATATTAAACGCCTAAGAATGTACCTGACTAGTAAGTATCTTAAAACCTATGGATTGCTATGTCTCCAAAAGAGAATCAAGCGTGTGTACAGGGGCATAAACGCAGCAGTGATAGGATTGGAGAGGTTCGGTGAGCAAATGAAGACCCTTTGAAGTCATATTGCATGGTACCCATTCCACGGGTTTCAACTACCCAGGTTTAAGGTATTCTTCCTTCAGCTAAAACATGCATGTGGAACCTAGAGTATGATCAACCATGTGATCGGGAGACGTGTTCAAATATGTCTCAGTTTTCGTACCCTGGTACTCGGGTGCAACATTCCAGACGCTTTACTAACACTCTCCCCACTTGGAGAGTCAGCGCCTTTAACCTCCTGTTTGGACCAGTTTGCAATTTCTGCGGAAGATGAACAGGAATAGGGAGAACCAATGAGAGACTAGCTGGAGGTGTCTGGACGGGCAAATTTAACTCTCATTTCCCACCAGGAAGAGGAAATAACCAAAGGCTCAGCGTGCCATGCCGGAACCAGATTAGGGACTGAAGCCATCCTGCGGTGTTGCGGCCAGCTCACAAGAAAGCGAGTTGAAGAAAGGAGCTCAGGGGCACTGTAATTCACAAACCTGCAGAGTTATAAATGACAGCGATCGTCCAAAAATATACTGAAGTAAGGCTGCCAAGAGGACTTGAAAGCGGGGCAGAATTGCAGGAAACCGATTTCAGGAGGTAGACTGGAATTGCATTGAAAGCATAGGAAAAGAGGCAGAACGTCCACAATGATGCACTTGGCCAAAAAGGGCGTATGCATTTTTTCTTGAATATATTCAGGAAAAAACGCATACGCACTTGTTGCCCAACCAAGCAAACTTGCAAAGGAAATCTGCACTACAATGAAGTCTCACTTCCCCCCGGTCAAAAGGGCCATCTGAAAAAAGTGTAAAATCCAGAAAGGCAGGAAAGGTCATGGAGAACTGGGAGCCTTGTTATGCTGATGGACGGGATGTAAATTGCCAAGAGACACTCGGGAGAAGTGTATGGTGTTTCCTGAAACATCTAAAAAACAAAGCAACAGAGCCTAGGGCACTTCCACTTATGGTCCTATAGCTTAGGGAAATTAAAATCAAAAAGACACAGCCACCCCAAAGTTTGGGATGGCTCTGTTTACAAGAACATCGTTTACAGTACAAGTTCAACATCGCAGAAAGCGAAAAATGGATAAAGAAGCTGTGGTATTTACTTACAAAGCAATATCACTCAGCAATGAAATCTATGTCATCAGGCCCTTAGCAGCACAATGAGTGGATTCAGGTATGATGATTCTAACTGAAATAAGTCACACAGAAAAAGAAACATCATAAGATATCAGTAATACATGGAATGTAAACTTGGCTACACAGGAACTGAATTACAGAACAGAACAGGGTCTCAAATTTAGAAAACCAACTTATGCTTGCTTAAGGGGAAAGGTGAGTTGGGGTGCTGCATAAAACTAGAGATTGAAATGAGCACAGATAAAGTTCCTTAAGCCAAATATGGAATAGACAAGAGCTACTCCTTGCTCAACGAAATGGACTCAACACCCCATATTAAACGCCTAAGAATGTACCTGACTAGTAAGTAACTTAAAACCTAGGGATTGCTATGTCTCCAAAAGAGAATCAAGCGTGTGTACAGGGGCATAAACGCAGCAGTGATAGGATTGGAGAGGTTCGGTGAGCAAATGAAGACCCTTTGAAGTCATATTGCATGGTACCCATTCCACGGGTTTCAACTACCCAGGTTTAAGGTATTCTTCCTTCAGCTAAAATATGCATGTGGAACCTAGAGTATGATCAACCATGTGATCGGGAGACGTGTTCAAATATGTCTCAGTTTTCCTCCCCTGGTACTCGGGTGCAACATTCCAGACACTTTACTAACACTCTCCCGACTTGGAGAGTCAGTGCCTTTAACCTCCTGTTTGGCCCAGTTTGCAATTTCTGCGGAAGATGAACAGGAATAGCGAGAACCAATGAGAGACTAGCTGGAGGTGTCTGGAGGGGCAAATTTAACTCTCATTTCCCACCAGGAAGAGGAATTAACCAAAGGCTCAGCGTGCCGTGCCGGAACGAGATTAGGGCCTGAAGCCATGCTGCGGTGTTGCGGCCAGCTCACAAGAAAGCGAGTTGAAGAAAGGAGCTCAGGGGCACTGTAATGCACAAACCTGCAGAGTTATAAATGACAGCTATCGTCCAAAAATATACTGAAGTAAGGCTGCCAAGAGGACTTGAAAGCGGGGCAGAATTGCAGGAAACCGATTTCAGGAGGTAGACTGGAATTGCATTGAAAGCATAGGAAAAGAGGCAGAGCGTCCACAATGATGCACTTGGAGAAAAAGGGCGTATGCGTTTTTTCCTGAATATATTCAGGAAAAAACGCATACGCACTTTTTGGCCAACCAAGCAAGCTTGCAAAGGAAATCTGCAATACAATGAGGTCTCACTTCCCCCCGGTCAAAAGGGCCATCTGAACAAAGTGTAAAATCCAGAAAGACAGGACAGGCCATGGAGAACTGGGAGCCTTGTTATGCTGATGGGCGGGATGTAAATTGCCAACAGACACTCGGAAGAAGTGTATGGTGTTTCCTGAAACATCTAAAAAACAAAGCAACAGAGCCTAGGGCACTTCCACTTATGGTCCTATAGCTTAGGGAAATTAAAATCAAAAAGACACAGCCACCCCAAAGTTTGGGACGCCTCTGTTTACAAGAACCTCGTTTACCGTACAAGTTCAGTATCACAGAAAGTGAAAAATGGATAAAGAACTTGTGGTACTTACGTACAATGCAGTATCACTCAGCAATGAAATGTATGTCATCAGGCCCGTAGCAGCATAATGAGTGGATTCAGGTACGATGATTCTAACTGAAATAAGTCACACAGAAAAAGAAACATCATAAGATATCACTAATACACGGAATGTAAACTTGGCTACACAGGAACTGAATTCCAAAACAGAACAGGGTCTCAAATTTAGAAAACCAACTTATGCTTCCTTAAGAGGAAAGGTGAGTTGGGGTGCTGCATAAAACCAGAGATTGAAATGAGCACAGATAAAGTTCCTTAAGCCAAATATGGAATAGACAAGAGCTACTCCTTGCTCAACGAAATGGACTCAACACCCCATATTAAACGCCTAAGAATGTACCTGACTAGTAAGTATCTTAAAACCTATGGATTGCTATGTCTCCAAAAGAGAATCAATCGTATGTACAGGGGCATAAACGCAGCAGTGATAGGATTGGAGAGGTTCGGTGAGCAAATTAAGACCCTTTGAAGTCATATTACATGGTACCCATTCCACGGGTCTCAACTCTCCAGATTTAAGGTATTCTTCCTTCAGCTAAATCATGCATGTAGAACCCAGAGTATGATCAACTGTGTGAACGGGAGACGTGTTCAAATATGTCTCAGTTTTCCTCCCCTGGTACTCGGGTGCAACATTCCAGACGCTTTACTAACACTCTCCCCACTTGGAGAGTCAGCGCCTTTAACCTCCTGTTTGGCCCAGTTTGCAATTTCTGCGGAAGATGAACAGGAATATGGAGAACCAATGAGAGACTAGCTGGATGTGTCTGAACGGGCAAATTTAACTCTCATTTCCCACCAGGAAGAGGAAATACCAAAGGCTCAGCGTGCCATGCCGGAACCAGATTAGGGACTGAAGCCATCCTGCGGTGTTGCGTCCAGGTCACAAGAAAGCGAGTTGAAGAAAGTAGCTAAGGGGCACTGTAATTCACAAACCTGCAGAGTTATAAATGACAGCGATCATCCAAAAATATACTGAAGTATGGCTGCCAAGAGGACTTGAAAGCGGGGCAGAATTGCAGGAAACCAATTTCAGGAGGTAGACTGGAATTGCATTGAAAGCATAGGAAAAGAGGCAGAACGTCCACAATGATGCACTTGGCCAAAAAGGGCATATGCGTTTTTTCCTGAATATATTCAGGAAAAAACGCATACGCCCTTTTTGGCCAACCAAGCAAGCTTGCAAAGGAAATCTTCACTACAATGAAGTCTCACTTCCTTCCGGTCAAAAGGGCCATCTGAAAAAAGTGTAAAATCCAGAAAGGCAGGACAGGCCATGGAGAACTGGGAGCCTTGTTATGCTGATGGGCGGGATGTAAATTGCCAACAGACACTCGGGAGAAGTGTATGGTGTTTCCTGAAACATCTAAAAAACAAAGCAACAGAGCCTAGGGCACTTCCACTTATGGTCCTATAGCTTAGGGAAATTAAAATCAAAAAGACACAGCCACCCCAAAGTTTGGAACGGCTCTGTTTACAAGAACCTCGTTTACAGTACAAGTTCAACATCGCAGAAAGTGAAAAATGGATAAAGAAGTTGTGGTATTTACTTACAAAGCAATATCACTCAGCAATGAAATCTATGTCATCAGGCCCTTAGCAGCACAATGAGTGGATTCAGGTATGATGATTCTAACTGAAATAAGTCACACAGAAAAAGAAACATCATAAGATATCAGTAATACATGGAATGTAAACTTGGCTACACAGGAACTGAATTACAGAACAGAACAGGGTCTCAAATTTAGAAAACCAACTTATGCTTGCTTAAGGGGAAAGGTGAGTTGGGGTGCTGCATAAAACCAGAGATTGAAATGAGCACAGATAAAGTTCCTTAAGCCAAATATGGAATAGACAAGAGCTACTCCTTGCTCAACGAAATGGACTCAACACCCCATATTAAACGCCTAAGAATGTAGCTGACTAGTAAGTATCTTAAAACCTATGGATTACTATGTCTCCGAAAGAGAATCAAGCATGTGTACAGGGGCATAAACGCAGCAGTGATAGGATTGGAGAGGTTCGGTGAGCAAATGAAGCCCCTTTGAAGTCATATTGCATGGTACCCATTCCACGGGTTTCAACTACCCAGGTTTAAGGTATTCCTCCTTCAGCTAAAACATGCATGTGGAACCCAGAGTATGATCAACCGTGTGAACGGGAGACGTGTTCAAATATGTCTCAGTTTTCCTCCCCTGGTACTCGGGTGCAACATTCCAGACGCTTTACTAACACTCTCCCCACTTGGAGAGTCAGCGCCTTTAACCTCCTGTTTGGCCCAGTTTGCAATTTCTGCGGAAGATGAACAGGAATAGGGAGAACCAATGAGAGACTAGCTGGAGGTGTCTGGACGGGCAAATTTAACTCTCATTTCCCACCAGGAAGAGGAAATAACCAAAGGCTCAGCGTGCCATGCCGGAACCAGATTAGGGCCTGAAGCCATCTTGCGGTGTTGCAGCCAGCTCACAAGAAAGCGAGTTGAAGAAAGGAGCTCAGGGGCACTGTAATTCACAAACCTGCAGAGTTATAAATGACAGCTATCGTCCAAAAATATACTGAAGTAAGGCTGCCAAGAGGACTTGAAAGCGGGGCAGAATTGCAGGAAACCGATTTCAGGAGGTAGACTGGAATTGCATTGAAAGCATAGGAAAAGAGGCAGAACGTCCACAATGATGCACTTGGCCAAAAAGGGCGTATGCGTTTTTTCCTGAATATATTCAGGAAAAAACGCATACGCACTTTTTGGCCAACCAAGCAAGCTTGCAAAGGAAATCTGCACTACAATGAAGTCTCACTTCCCCCCAGTCAAAAGGGCCATCTGAAAAAAGTGTAAAATCCAGAAAGGCAGGACAGGCCATGGAGAACTGGGAGCCTTGTTATGCTGATGGGCGGGATGTAAATTGCCAAGAGACACTTGGGAGGAGTGTATGGTGTTTCCTGAAACATCTAAAAAACAAAGCAACAGAGCCTAGGGCACTTCCACTTATGGTCCTATAGCTTAGGGAAATTAAAATCAAAAAGACACAGCCACCCCAAAGTTTGAGACGCCTCTGTTTACAAGAACCTCGTTTACCGTACAAGTTCAGTATCACAGAAAGTGAAAAATGGACAAAGAACTTGTGGTACTTACGTACAATGCAGTATCACTCAGCAATGAAATCTATGTCATCAGGCCCGTAGCAGCATAATGAGTGGATTCAGATACGATGATTCTAACTGAAATAAGTCACACAGAAAAAGAAACATCATAAGATATCACTAATACACGGAATTTAACTTGGCTACACAGGAACTGAATTACAGAACAGAACAGGGTCTCAAATTTAGAAAACCAACTTATGCTTGCTTAAGGGGAAAGGTGAGTTGGGGTGCTGCATAAAACCAGAGATTGAAATGAACACAGATAAAGTTCCTTAAGCCAAATATGGAATAGACAAGAGCTACACCTTGCTCAACGAAATGGACTCAACACCCCATATTAAACGCCTAAGAATGTACCTGACTAGTAAGTATCTTAAAAGCTATGGATTGCTATGTCTCCAAAAGAGAATCAAGCATGCGTACAGGGGCATAAACGCAGCAGTGATAGGATTGGAGAGGTTCGGTGAGCAAATGAAGACCCTTTGAAGTCATATTGCATGGTACCCATTCCACGGGTCTCAACTCTCCAGTTTTAAGGTATTCTTCCTTCAGCTAAAACATGCATGTGGAACCCAGAGTATGATCAACCGTGTGAAAGGGAGACGTGTTCAAATATGTCTCAGTTTTCGTACCCTGGTACTCGGGTGCAACATTCCAGACGCTTTACTAACACTCTCCCCACTTGGAGAGTCAGTCCCTTTAACCTCCTGTTTGGCCCAGTTTGCAATTTCTGCGGAAGATGAACAGGAATAGTGAGAACCAATGAGAGACTAGCTGGAGGTGTCTGGACGGGCAAATTTAACTCTCATTTCCCACCAGGAAGAGGAAATAAGCAAAGGCTCAGCGTGCCATGCCGGAACCAGATTAGGGACTGAAGCCATCCTGCGGTGTTGAGGCCAGCTCACAAGAAAGCGAGTTGAAGAAAGGAGCTCAGGGGCACTGTAATTCACAAACCTGCAGAGTTATAAATGACAGCTATCGTCCAAAAATATACTGAAGTAAGGCTGCCAAGAGGACTTGAAAGCGGGGCAGAATTGCAGGAAACCGATTTCAGGAGGTAGACTGGAATTGCATTGAAAGCATAGGAAAAGAGGCAGAACGTCCACAATGATGCACTTGGCCAAAAAGGGCGTATGCGTTTTTTCCTGAATATATTCAGGAAAAAACGCATACGCCCTTTTTGGCCAACCAAGCAAGCTTGCAAAGGAAATCTGCACTACAATGAAGTCTCACTTCCCCCCGGTCAAAAGGGCCATCTGAAAAAAGTGTAAAATCCAGAAAGGCAGGACAACCCATGGAGAACTGGAAGCCTTGTTATGCTGATGGGCGGGATGTAAATTGCCAACAGACACTCGGGAGAAGTGTATGGTGTTTCCTGAAACATCTGAAAAACAAAGCAACAGAGCCTAGGGCACTTCCACTTATGGTCCTATGGCTTAGGGAAATTAAAATAAAAAAGACACAGGCACCCCAAAGGTTGGAATGGCTCTGTTTACAAGAACCTCGTTTACAGTACAAGTTCAACATCGCAGAAAGTGAAAAATGGATAAAGAAGTTGTGGTATTTACTTACAAAGCAATATCACTCAGCAATGAAATCTATGTCATCAGGCCCATAGCAGCACAATGAGTGGATTCAGGTATGATGATTCTAACTGAAATAAGTCACACAGAAAAAGAAACATCATAAGATATCACTAATACACGGAATGTAAACTTGGCTACACAGGAACTGAATTACAGAACAGAACAGGGTCTCAAATTTAGAAAACCAACTTATGCTTGCTTAAGGGGAAAGGTGAGTTGGGGTGCTGCATAAAACCAGAGATTGAAATGAGCACAGATAAAGTTCCTTAAGCCAAATATGGAATAGACAAGAGCTACTCCTTGCTCAACGAAATGGACTCAACACCCCATATTAAACGCCTAAGAATGTACCTGACTAGTAAGCATCTTAAAACCTATGGATTGCTATGTCTCCAAAAGAGAATCAAGCATGTGTACAGGGGCATAAACGCAGCAGTGATAGGATTTGAGAGATTCGGTGAGCAAATGAAGACCCTTTGAAGTCATATTTTATGGTACCCATTCCACGGGTTTCAACTACCCAGGTTTAAGGTATTCTTCCTTCAGCTAAAACATGCATGTGGAACCTAGAGTATGATCAACCATGTGATTGGGAGACGTGTTCAAATCTGTCTCAGTTTTCGTACCCTGGTACTCGGGTGCAACATTCCAGACGCTTTACTAACACTCTCCCGACTTGGAGAGTCAGTGCCTTTAACCTCCTGTTTGGCCCAGTTTGCAATTTCTGCGGAAGATGAACAGGAATAGGGAGAACCAATGAGAGACTAGCTGGACGTGTCTGAACGGGCAAATTTAACTCTCATTTCCCACCAGGAAGAGGAATTAACCAAAGGCTCAGTGTGCCGTGCCGGAACCAGATTAGGGCCTGAAGCCATCCTGCGGTGTTGCGGCCAGCTCACAAGAAAGCGAGTTGAAGAAAGGAGCTCAGGGGCACTGTAATTCACAAACCTGCAGAGTTATAAATGACAGCTATCGTCCAAAAATATACTGAAGTAAGGCTGCCAAGAGGACTTGAAAGCGGGGCAGAATTGCAGGAAACCGATTTCAGGAGGTAGACTGGAATTGCATTGAAAGCATAGGAAAAGAGGCGGAACGTCCACAATGATGCACTTGGCCAAAAAGGGCGTATGCGTTTTTTCCTGAATATATTCAGGAAAAAATGCATACGCCCTTTTTGGCCAACCAAGCAAGCTTGCAAAGGAAATCTGCACGACAATGAAGTCTCACTTCCCCCCGGTCAAAAGGGGCATCTGAAAAAAGTGTAAAATCCAGAAAGGCAGGACAGGCCATGGAGAACTGGGAGCCTTGTTATGCTGATGGGCGGGATGTAAATTGCCAACAGACACTCGGGAGATGTGTTTGGTGTTTCCTGAAACATGTAACAAACACAGCAACAGAGCCTAGGGCACTTCCACTTATGGTCCTATAGCTTAGGGAAATTAAAATCAAAAAGACACAGCCACCCCAAAGTTTGGAATGGCTCTGTTTACAAGAACCTCGTTTACAGTACAAGTTCAACATCACAGAAAGTGAAAAATGGATAAAGAACTTGTGGAACTTATGTACAATGCAGTATCACTCAGCAATGAAATCTATGTCACCAGGCCCGTAGCAGCATACTGAGTGGATTCAGGTACGATGATTCTAAGTGAAATAAGTCACACAGAAAAAGAAACATCATAAGGTATCACTAATACACGGAATGTAAACTTGGCTACACAGGAACTGAATTCCAAAAGAGAACAGGGTCTCAAATTTAGAAAACCAACTTATGCTTGCTTAAGGGGAAAGGTGAGTTGGGGGGCTGCATAAAACCAGAGATTGAAATGAGCACAGATAAAGTTCCTTAAGCCAAATATGGAATAGACAAGAGCTACTCCTTGCTCAACGAAATGGACTCAACACCGCATATTAAACGCCTAAGAATGTACCTGACTAGTAAGTATCTTAAAACCTATGGATTGCTATGTCTCCAAAAGAGAATCAAGCGTGTGTACAGGGGCATAAACGCAGCAGTGATAGGATTGGAGAGGTTCGGTGAGCAAATGAAGACCCTTTGAAGTCATATTGCATGGTACCCATTCCACGGGTTTCAACTACCCAGGTTTAAGGTATTCTTCCTTCAGCTAAAACATGCATGTGGAACCTAGAGTATGATCAACCATGTGATCGGGAGACGTGTTCAAATATGTCTCAGTTTTCGTACCCTGGTACTCGGGTGCAACATTCCAGACGCTTTACTAACACTCTCCCCACTTGGAGAGTCAGCGCCTTTAACCTCCTGTTTGGACCAGTTTGCAATTTCTGCGGAAGATGAACAGGAATAGGGAGAACCAATGAGAGACTAGCTGGAGGTGTCTGGACGGGCAAATTTAACTCTCATTTCCCACCAGGAAGAGGAAATAACCAAAGGCTCAGCGTGCCATGCCGGAACCAGATTAGGGACTGAAGCCATCCTGCGGTGTTGCGGCCAGCTCACAAGAAAGCGAGTTGAAGAAAGGAGCTCAGGGGCACTGTAATTCACAAACCTGCAGAGTTATAAATGACAGCGATCGTCCAAAAATATACTGAAGTAAGGCTGCCAAGAGGACTTGAAAGCGGGGCAGAATTGCAGGAAACCGATTTCAGGAGGTAGACTGGAATTGCATTGAAAGCATAGGAAAAGAGGCAGAACGTCCACAATGATGCACTTGGCCAAAAAGGGCGTATGCATTTTTTCTTGAATATATTCAGGAAAAAACGCATACGCACTTGTTGCCCAACCAAGCAAACTTGCAAAGGAAATCTGCACTACAATGAAGTCTCACTTCCCCCCGGTCAAAAGGGCCATCTGAAAAAAGTGTAAAATCCAGAAAGGCAGGAAAGGTCATGGAGAACTGGGAGCCTTGTTATGCTGATGGACGGGATGTAAATTGCCAAGAGACACTCGGGAGAAGTGTATGGTGTTTCCTGAAACATCTAAAAAACAAAGCAACAGAGCCTAGGGCACTTCCACTTATGGTCCTATAGCTTAGGGAAATTAAAATCAAAAAGACACAGCCACCCCAAAGTTTGGGATGGCTCTGTTTACAAGAACATCGTTTACAGTACAAGTTCAACATCGCAGAAAGCGAAAAATGGATAAAGAAGCTGTGGTATTTACTTACAAAGCAATATCACTCAGCAATGAAATCTATGTCATCAGGCCCTTAGCAGCACAATGAGTGGATTCAGGTATGATGATTCTAACTGAAATAAGTCACACAGAAAAAGAAACATCATAAGATATCAGTAATACATGGAATGTAAACTTGGCTACACAGGAACTGAATTACAGAACAGAACAGGGTCTCAAATTTAGAAAACCAACTTATGCTTGCTTAAGGGGAAAGGTGAGTTGGGGTGCTGCATAAAACTAGAGATTGAAATGAGCACAGATAAAGTTCCTTAAGCCAAATATGGAATAGACAAGAGCTACTCCTTGCTCAACGAAATGGACTCAACACCCCATATTAAACGCCTAAGAATGTACCTGACTAGTAAGTAACTTAAAACCTAGGGATTGCTATGTCTCCAAAAGAGAATCAAGCGTGTGTACAGGGGCATAAACGCAGCAGTGATAGGATTGGAGAGGTTCGGTGAGCAAATGAAGACCCTTTGAAGTCATATTGCATGGTACCCATTCCACGGGTTTCAACTACCCAGGTTTAAGGTATTCTTCCTTCAGCTAAAATATGCATGTGGAACCTAGAGTATGATCAACCATGTGATCGGGAGACGTGTTCAAATATGTCTCAGTTTTCCTCCCCTGGTACTCGGGTGCAACATTCCAGACACTTTACTAACACTCTCCCGACTTGGAGAGTCAGTGCCTTTAACCTCCTGTTTGGCCCAGTTTGCAATTTCTGCGGAAGATGAACAGGAATAGCGAGAACCAATGAGAGACTAGCTGGAGGTGTCTGGAGGGGCAAATTTAACTCTCATTTCCCACCAGGAAGAGGAATTAACCAAAGGCTCAGCGTGCCGTGCCGGAACGAGATTAGGGCCTGAAGCCATGCTGCGGTGTTGCGGCCAGCTCACAAGAAAGCGAGTTGAAGAAAGGAGCTCAGGGGCACTGTAATGCACAAACCTGCAGAGTTATAAATGACAGCTATCGTCCAAAAATATACTGAAGTAAGGCTGCCAAGAGGACTTGAAAGCGGGGCAGAATTGCAGGAAACCGATTTCAGGAGGTAGACTGGAATTGCATTGAAAGCATAGGAAAAGAGGCAGAGCGTCCACAATGATGCACTTGGAGAAAAAGGGCGTATGCGTTTTTTCCTGAATATATTCAGGAAAAAACGCATACGCACTTTTTGGCCAACCAACCAAGCTTGCAAAGGAAATCTGCAATACAATGAGGTCTCACATCCCCCCGGTCAAAAGGGCCATCTGAACAAAGTGTAAAATCCAGAAAGACAGGACAGGCCATGGAGAACTGGGAGCCTTGTTATGCTGATGGGCGGGATGTAAATTGCCAACAGACACTCGGAAGAAGTGTATGGTGTTTCCTGAAACATCTAAAAAACAAAGCAACAGAGCCTAGGGCACTTCCACTTATGGTCCTATAGCTTAGGGAAATTAAAATCAAAAAGACACAGCCACCCCAAAGTTTGGGACGCCTCTGTTTACAAGAACCTCGTTTACCGTACAAGTTCAGTATCACAGAAAGTGAAAAATGGATAAAGAACTTGTGGTACTTACGTACAATGCAGTATCACTCAGCAATGAAATGTATGTTATCAGGCCCGTAGCAGCATAATGAGTGGATTCAGGTACGATGATTCTAACTGAAATAAGTCACACAGAAAAAGAAACATCATAAGATATCACTAATACACGGAATGTAAACTTGGCTACACAGGAACTGAATTCCAAAACAGAACAGGGTCTCAAATTTAGAAAACCAACTTATGCTTGCTTAAGAGGAAAGGTGAGTTGGGGTGCTGCATAAAACCAGAGATTGAAATGAGCACAGATAAAGTTCCTTAAGCCAAATATGGAATAGACAAGAGCTACTCCTTGCTCAACGAAATGGACTCAACACCCCATATTAAACGCCTAAGAATGTACCTGACTAGTAAGTATCTTAAAACCTATGGATTGCTATGTCTCCAAAAGAGAATCAATCGTATGTACAGGGGCATAAACGCAGCAGTGATAGGATTGGAGAGGTTCGGTGAGCAAATGAAGACCCTTTGAAGTCATATTACATGGTACCCATTCCACGGGTCTCAACTCTCCAGATTTAAGGTATTCTTCCTTGAGCTAAATCATGCATGTAGAACCCAGAGTATGATCAACTGTGTGAACGGGAGACGTGTTCAAATATGTCTCAGTTTTCCTCCCCTGGTACTCGGGTGCAACATTCCAGACGCTTTACTAACACTCTCCCCACTTGGAGAGTCAGCGCCTTTAACCTCCTGTTTGGCCCAGTTTGCAATTTCTGCGGAAGATGACCAGGAATAGGGAGAACCAATGAGAGACTAGCTGGATGTGTCTGAACGGGCAAATTTAACTCTCATTTCCCACCAGGAAGAGGAAATACCAAAGGCTCAGCGTGCCATGCCGGAACCAGATTAGGGACTGAAGCCATCCTGCGGTGTTGCATCCAGGTCACAAGAAAGCGAGTTGAAGAAAGTAGCTAAGGGGCACTGTAATTCACAAACCTGCAGAGTTATAAATGACAGCTATCATCCAAAAATATACTGAAGTATGGCTGCCAAGAGGACTTGAAAGCGGGGCAAAATTGCAGGAAACCAATTTCAGGAGGTAGACTGGAATTGCATTGAAAGCATAGGAAAAGAGGCAGAACGTCCACAATGATGCACTTGGCCAAAAAGTGCGTATGCGTTTTTTCCTGAATATATTCAGGAAAAAACGCATACGCCCTTTTTGGCCAACCAAGCAAGCTTGCAAAGGAAATCTTCACTACAATGAAGTCTCACTTCCTTCCGGTCAAAAGGGCCATCTGAAAAAAGTGTAAAATCCAGAAAGGCAGGACAGGCCATGGAGAACTGGGAGCCTTGTTATGCTGATGGGCGGGATGTAAATTGCCAACAGACACTCGGAAGAAGTGTATGGTGTTTCCTGAAACATCTAAAAAACAAAGCAACAGAGCCTAGGGCACTTCCACTTATGGTCCTATAGCTTAGGGAAATTAAAATCAAAAAGACACAGCCACCCCAAAGTTTGGGACGGCTCTGTTTACAAGAACCTCGTTTACAGTACAAGTTCAACATCGCAGAAAGTGAAAAATGGATAAAGAAGTTGTGGTATTTACTTACAAAGCAATATCACTCAGCAATGAAATCTATGTCATCAGGCCCTTAGCAGCACAATGAGTGGATTCAGGTATGATGCTTCTAACTGAAATAAGTCACACAGAAAAAGAAACATCATAAGATATCAGTAATACACGGAATGTAAACTTGGCTACACAGGAACTGAATTACAGAACAGAACAGGGTCTCAAATTTAGAAAACCAACTTATGCTTGCTTAAGGGGAAAGGTGAGTTGGGGTGCTGCATAAAACCAGAGATTGAAATGAGCACAGATAAAGTTCCTTAAGCCAAATATGGAATAGACAAGAGCTACTCCTTGTTCAACGAAATGGACTCAACACCGCATATTAAACGCCTAAGAATGTACCTGACTAGTAAGTATCTTAAAACCTATGGATTGCTATGTCTCCGAAAGAGAATCAAGCATGTGTACAGGGGCATAAACGCAGCAGTGATAGGATTGGAGAGGTTCGGTGAGCAAATGAAGCCCCTTTGAAGTCATATTGCATGGTACCCATTCCACGGGTCTCAACTCTCCAGGTTTAAGGTATTCTTCCTTCAGCTAAAACATGCATGTGGAACCCAGAGTATGATCAACCGTGTGAACGGGAGACGTGTTCAAATATGTCTCAGTTTTCCTCCCCTGGTACTCGGGTGCAACATTCCAGACGCTTTACTAACACTCTCCCCACTTGGAGAGTCAGCGCCTTTAACCTCCTGTTTGGCCCAGTTTGCAATTTCTGCGGAAGATGAACAGGAATAGGGAGAACCAATGAGAGACTAGCTGGAGGTGTCTGGACGGGCAAATTTAACTCTCATTTCCCACCAGGAAGAGGAAATAACCAAAGGCTCAGCGTGCCATGCCGGAACCAGATTAGGGCCTGAAGCCATCTTGCGGTGTTGCAGCCAGCTCACAAGAAAGCGAGTTGAAGAAAGGAGCTCAGGGGCACTGTAATTCACAAACCTGCAGAGTTATAAATGACAGCTATCATCCAAAAATATACTGAAGTAAGGCTGCCAAGAGGACTTGAAAGCGGGGCAGAATTGCAGGAAACCGATTTCAGGAGGTAGACTGGAATTGCATTGAAAGCATAGGAAAAGAGGCAGAACGTCCACAATGATGCACTTGGCCAAAAAGGGCGTATGCGTTTTTTCCTGAATATATTCAGGAAAAAACGCATACGCCCTTTTTGGCCAACCAAGCAAGCTTGCAAAGGAAATCTGCACTACAATGAAGTCTCACTTCCCCCCAGTCAAAAGGGCCATCTGAAAAAAGTGTAAAATCCAGAAAGGCAGGACAGGCCATGGAGAACTGGGAGCCTTGTTATGCTGATGGGCGGGATGTAAATTGCCAAGAGACACTTGGGAGGAGTGTATGGTGTTTCCTGAAACATCTAAAAAACAAAGCAACAGAGCCTAGGGCACTTCCACTTATGGTCCTATAGCTTAGGGAAATTAAAATCAAAAAGACACAGCCACCCCAAAGTTTGAGACGCCTCTGTTTACAAGAACCTCGTTTACCGTACAAGTTCAGTATCACAGAAAGTGAAAAATGGATAAAGAACTTGTGGTACTTACGTACAATGCAGTATCACTCAGCAATGAAATCTATGTCATCAGGCCCGTAGCAGCATAATGAGTGGATTCAGGTACGATGATTCTAACTGAAATAAGTCACACAGAAAAAGAAACATCATAAGATATCACTAATACACGGAATGTAAACTTGGCTACACAGGAACTGAATTCCAAAACAGAACAGGGTCTCAAATTTAGAAAACCAACTTATGCTTGCTTAAGGGGAAAGGTGAGTTGGGGTGCTGCATAAAACCAGAGATTGAAATGAGCACAGATAAAGTTCCTTAAGCCAAATATGGAATAGACAAGAGCTACACCTTGCTCAACGAAATGGACTCAACACCCCATATTAAACGCCTAAGAATGTACCTGACTAGTAAGTATCTTAAAAGCTATGGATTGCTATGTCTCCAAAAGAGAATCAAGCATGCGTACAGGGGCATAAACGCAGCAGTGATAGGATTGGAGAGGTTCGGTGAGCAAATGAAGACCCTTTGAAGTCATATTGCATGGTACCCATTCCACGGGTCTCAACTCTCCAGTTTTAAGGTATTCTTCCTTCAGCTAAATCATGCATGTGGAACCCAGAGTATGATCAACCGTGTGAACGGGAGACGTGTTCAAATATGTCTCAGTTTTCGTACCCTGGTACTCGGGTGCAACATTCCAGACGCTTTACTAACACTCTCCCCACTTGGAGAGTCAGTCCCTTTAACCTCCTGTTTGGCCCAGTTTGCAATTTCTGCGGAAGATGAACAGGAATAGTGAGAACCAATGAGAGACTAGCTGGAGGTGTCTGGACGGGCAAATTTAACTCTCATTTCCCACCAGGAAGAGGAAATATGCAAAGGCTCATCGTGCCATGCCGGAACCAGATTAGGGCCTGAAGCCATCTTGCGGTGTTGCAGCCAGCTCACAAGAAAGCGAGTTGAAGAAAGGAGCTCAGGGGCACTGTAATTCACAAACCTGCAGAGTTATAAATGACAGCTATCGTCCAAAAATATACTGAAGTAAGGCTGCCAAGAGGACTTGAAAGCGGGGCAGAATTGCAGGAAACCGATTTCAGGAGGTAGACTGGAATTGCATTGAAAGCATAGGAAAAGAGGCAGAACGTCCACAATGATGCACTTGGCCAAAAAGGGCGTATGCGTTTTTTCCTGAATATATTCAGGAAAAAACGCATACGCCCTTTTTGGCCAACCAAGCAAGCTTGCAAATGAAATCTGCACTACAATGAAGTCTCACTTCCCCCCAGTCAAAAGGGCCATCTGAAAAAAGTGTAAAATCCAGAAAGGCAGGACAGGCCATGGAGAACTGGGAGCCTTGTTATGCTGATGGGCGGGATGTAAATTGCCAAGAGACACTTGGGAGGAGTGTATGGTGTTTCCTGAAACATCTAAAAAACAAAGCAACAGAGCCTAGGGCACTTCCACTTATGGTCCTATAGCTTAGGGAAATTAAAATCAAAAAGACACAGCCACCCCAAAGTTTGGAACGGCTCTGTTTACAAGAACCTCGTTTACCGTACAAGTTCAACATCACAGAATGTGAAAAATGGATAAAGAACTTGTGGTACTTAGGTACAATGCAGTATCACTCAGCAATGAAATCTATGTCATCAGGCCCGTAGCAGCATAATGAGTGGATTCAGGTATGATGATTCTAACTGAAATAAGTCACACAGAAAAAGAAACATCATAAGATATCACTAATACACGGAATGTAAACTTGGCTACACAGGAACTGAATTCCAAAACAGAACAGGGTCTCAAATTTAGAAAACCAACTTATGCTTGCTTAAGGGGAAAGGAGAGTTGGGGTGCTGCATAAAACCAGAGATTGAAATGAGCACAGATAAAGTTCCTTAAGCCAAATATGGAATAGACAAGAGCTACTCCTTGCTCAACAAAATGGACTCAACACCCCATATTAAACGCCTAAAAATGTACCTGACTAGTAAGTATCTTAAAACCTATGGATTGCTAAGTCTCCAAAAGAGAATCAAGCGTGTGTACAGGGGCATAAACTCAGCAGTGATAGGATTGGAGAGGTTCAGTGAGCAAATGAAGACCCTTTGAAATCATATTGCATGGTACCCATTCCACGGGTCTCAACTCTCAAGGTTTAAGGTATTCTTCCTTCAGCTAAAACATGCATGTGGAACCCAGAGTATGATCAACCGTGTGAATGGGAGACGTGTTCAAATATGTCTCAGTTTTCCTCCCCTGGTACTCGGGTGCAACATTCCAGACGCTTTACTAACACTCTCCCCACTTGGAGAGTCAGCGCCTTTAACCTCCTGTTTGGCCCAGTTTGCAATTTCTGCGGAAGATGAACAGGAATAGGGAGAACCAATGAGAGACTAGCTGGAGGTGTCTGAACGGGCAAATTTAACTCTCATTTCCCACCAGGAAGAGGAAATAACCAAAGGCTCAGCGTGCCGTGCCAGAACCAGATTAGGGCCTGAAGCCATCTTGCGGTGTTGCGGCCAGCTCACAAAAAGCGAGTTGAAGAAAGGAGCTCAGGGGCACTGTAATTCACAAACCTGCAGAGTTATAAATGACAGCTATCGTCCAAAAATATACTGAAGTAAGGCTGCCAAGAGGACTTGAAAGCGGGGCAGAATTGCAGGAAACCGATTTCAGGAGGTAGACTGGAATTGCATTGAAAGCATAGGAAAAGAGGCAGAACGTCCACAATGATGCACTTGGCCAAAAAGGGCGTATGCGTTTTTTCCTGAATATATTCAGGAAAAAACGCATACGCCCTTTTTGGCCAACCAAGCAAGCTTGCAAAGGAAATCTGCACTACAATGAAGTCTCACTTCCCCCCGGTCAAAAGGGCCATCTGAAAAAAGTGTAAAATCCAGAAAGGCAGCACAGGCCATGGAGAACTGGAAGCCTTGTTATGCTGATGGGCGGGATGTAAATTGCCAACAGACACTCGGGAGAAGTGTATGGTGTTTCCTGAAACATCTAAAAAACAAAGCAACAGAGCCTAGGGCACTTCCACTTATGGTCCTATAGCTTAGGGAAATTAAAATCAAAAAGACACAGCCACCCCAAAGGTTGGAACGGCTCTGTTTACAAGAACCTCGTTTACAGTACAAGTTCAACATCACAGAAAGTGAAAAATGGATAAAGAGGTTGTGGTATTTACTTACAAAGCAATATCACTCAGCAATGAAATCTATGTCATCAGGCCCTTAGCAGCACAATGAGTGGATTCAGGTATGATGATTCTAACTGAAATAAGTCACACAGAAAAAGAAACATCATAAGATATCAGTAATACACGGAATGTAAACTTGGCTACACAGGAACTGAATTACAGAACAGAACAGGGTCTCAAATTTAGAAAACCAACTTATGCTTGCTTAAGGGGAAAGGTGAGTTGGGGTGCTGCATAAAACCAGAGATTGAAATGAGCACAGATAAAGTTCCTTAAGCCAAATATGGAATAGACAAGAGCTACTCCTTGCTCAACGAAATGGACTCAACACCCCATATTAAACGCCTAAGAATGTACCTGACTAGTAAGCATCTTAAAACCTATGGATTGCTATGTCTCCGAAAGAGAATCAAGCATGTGTACAGGGGCATAAACGCAGCAGTGATAGGATTTGAGAGATTCGGTGAGCAAATGAAGACCCTTTGAAGTCATATTTTATGGTACCCATTCCACGGGTTTCAACTACACAGGTTTAAGGTATTCTTCCTTCAGCTAAAACATGCATGTGGAACCTAGAGTATGATCAACCATGTGATTGGGAGACGTGTTCAAATCTGTCTCAGTTTTCGTACCCTGGTACTCGGGTGCAACATTCCAGATGCTTTACTAACACTCTCCCGACTTGGAGAGTCAGTGCCTTTAACCTCCTGTTTGGCCCAGTTTGCAATTTCTGCGGAAGATGAACAGGAATAGGGAGAACCAATGAGAGACTAGCTGGACGTGTCTGAACGGGCAAATTTAACTCTCATTTCCCACCAGGAAGAGGAATTAACCAAAGGCTCAGTGTGCCGTGCCGGAACCAGATTAGGGCCTGAAGCCATCCTGCGGTGTTGCGGCAAGCTCACAAGAAAGCGAGTTGAAGAAAGGAGCTCAGGGGCACTGTAATTCACAAACCTGCAGAGTTATAAATGACAGCTATCGTCCAAAAATATACTGAAGTAAGGCTGCCAAGAGGACTTGAAAGCGGGGCAGAATTGCAGGAAACCGATTTCAGGAGGTAGACTGGAATTGCATTGAAAGCATAGGAAAAGAGGCGGAACGTCCACAATGATGCACTTGGCCAAAAAGGGCGTATGCGTTTTTTCCTGAATATATTCAGGAAAAAACGCATACGCCCTTTTTGGCCAACCAAGCAAGCTTGCAAAGGAAATCTGCACTACAATGAAGTCTCACTTCCCCCCGGTCAAAAGGGCCATCTGAAAAAAGTGTAAAATCCAGAAAGGCAGGACAGGCCATGGAGAACTGGAAGCCTTGTTATGCTGATGGGCGGGATGTAAATTGCCAACAGACACTCGGGAGAAGTGTATGGTGTTTCCTGAAACATCTGAAAAACAAAGCAACAGAGCCTAGGGCACTTCCACTTATGGTCCTATGGCTTAGGGAAATTAAAATAAAAAAGACACAGGCACCCCAAAGGTTGGAATGGCTCTGTTTACAAGAACCTCGTTTACAGTACAAGTTCAACATCGCAGAAAGTGAAAAATGGATAAAGAAGTTGTGGTATTTACTTACAAAGCAATATCACTCAGCAATGAAATCTATGTCATCAGGCCCATAGCAGCACAATGAGTGGATTCAGGTATGATGATTCTAACTGAAATAAGTCACACAGAAAAAGAAACATCATAAGATATCAGTAATACATGGAATGTAAACTTGGCTACACAGGAACTGAATTACAGAACAGAACAGGGTCTCAAATTTAGAAAACCAACTTATGCTTGCTTAAGGGGAAAGGTGAGTTGGGGTGCTGCATAAAACCAGAGATTGAAATGAGCACAGATAAAGTTCCTTAAGCCAAATATGGAATAGTCAAGAGCTACTCCTTGCTCAACGAAATGGACTCAACACCCCATATTAAACGCCTAAGAATGTACCTGACTAGTAAGTATCTTAAAACCTATGGATTGCTATGTCTCCGAAAGCGAATCAAGCATGTGTACAGGGGCATAAACGCAGCAGTGATAGGATTGGAGAGGTTCGGTGAGCAAATGAAGACCCTTTGAAGTCATATTGCATGGTACCCATTCCACGGGTTTCAACTACCCAGGTTTAAGGTATTCTTCCTTCAGCTAAAACATGCATGTGGAACCTAGTGTATGATCAACCATGTGATCGGGAGACGTGTTCAAATATGTCTCAGTTTTCGTACCCTGGTACTCGGGTGCAACATTCCAGACGCTTTACTAACACTCTCCCCACTTGGAGAGTCAGCGCCTTTAACCTCCTGTTTGGACCAGTTTGCAATTTCTGCGGAAGATGAACAGGAATAAGGAGAACCAATTAGAGACTAGCTGGAGGTGTCTGGACGGGCAAATTTAACTCTCATTTCCCACCAGGAAGAGGAATTAACCAAACGCTCAGCGTGCCGTGCCGGAACCAGATTAGGGCCTGAAGCCATCCTGCGGTGTTGCGGCCAGGTCACAAGAAAGCGATTTGAAGAAAGTAGCTCAGGGGCACTGTAATGCACAAACCGGCAGAGTTATAAATGACAGCTATCGTCCAAAAATATACTGAAGTTAGGCTGCCAAGAGGACTTGAAAGCGGGACAGAATTGCAGGAAACCGATTTCAGGAGGTAGACTGGAATTGCATTGAAAGCATAGGAAAAGAGGCAGAACGTCCACAATGATGCACTTGGCCAAAAAGGGCGTATGCATTTTTTCTTGAATATATTCAGGAAAAAACGCATACGCACTTGTTGGCCAACCAAGCAAACTTGCAAAGGAAATCTGCACTACAATGAAGTCTCACTTCCCCCCGGTCAAAAGGGCCATCTGAAAAAAGTGTAAAATCCAGAAAGGCAGGAAAGGTCATGGAGAACTGGGAGCCTTGTTATGCTGATGGGCGGGATGTAAATTGCCAAGAGACACTCGGGAGAAGTGTATGGTGTTTCCTGAAACATCTAAAAAACAAAGCAACAGAGCCTAGGGCACTTCCACTTATGGTCCTATAGCTTAGGGAAATTAAAATCAAAAAGACACAGCCACCCCAAAGTTTGGGACGCCTCTGTTTACAAGAACCTCGTTTACCGTACAAGTTCAGTATCACAGAAAGTGAAAAATGGATAAAGAACTTGTGGTACTTACGTACAATGCAGTATCACTCAGCAATGAAATCTATGTCATCAGGCCCTTAGCAGCATAATAAGTGGATTCAGGTTCGATGATTCTAACTGAAATAAGTCACACAGAAAAAGAAACATCATAAGATATCACTAATACACGGAATGTAAACTTGGCTACACAGGAACTGAATTCCAAAACAGAAGAGGGTCTCAAATTTAGAAAACCAACTTATGCTTGCTTAAGAGGAAAGATGAGTCGGGGTGCTGCATAAAACCAGAGATTGAAATGAGCACAGATAAAGTTCCTTAAGCCAAATATGGAATAGACAAGAGCTACTCCTTGCTCAACGAAATGGACTCAACACCGCATATTAAACGCCTAAGAATGTACCTGACTAGTAAGTATCTTAAAACGTATGGATTGCTATGTCTCCAAAAGAGAATCAATCGTATGTACAGGGGCATAAACGCAGCAGTGATAGGATTGGAGAGGTTCGGTGAGCAAATGAAGACCCTTTGAAGTCATATTGCATGGTACCCATTCCACGGGTCTCAACTCTCCAGATTTAAGGTATTCTTCCTTGAGCTAAATCATGCATGTAGAACCCAGAGTATGATCAACTGTGTGAAAGGGAGACGTGTTCAAATATGTCTCAGTTTTCCTCCCCTGGTACTCGGGTGCAACATTCCAGACGCTTTACTAACACTCTCCCCACTTGGAGAGTCAGTGCCTTTAACCTCCTGTTTGGCCCAGTTTGCAATTTCTGCGGAAGATGAACAGGAATAGGGAGAACCAATGAGAGACTAGCTGGAGGTGTCTGGACGGGCAAATTTAACTCTCATTTTCCACCAGGAAGAGGAAATAACCAAAGGCTCAGCGTGCCGTGCCGGAACCAGATTAGGGACTGAAGCCATCCTGCGGTGTTGCGTCCAGGTCACAAGAAAGCGAGTTGAAGAAAGTAGCTAAGGGGCACTGTAATTCACAAACCTGCAGAGTTATAAATGACAGCGATCGTCCAAAAATATACTGAAGTAAGGCTGCCAAGAGGACTTGAAAGCGGGGCAGAATTGCAGGAAACCGATTTCAGGAGGTAGACTGGAATTGCATTGAAAGCATAGGAAAAGAGGCAGAACGTCCACAATGATGCACTTGGCCAAAAAGGGCGTATGCGTTTTTTCCTGAATATATTCAGGAAAAAACGCATACGCCCTTTTTGGCCAACCAAGCAAGCTTGCAAAGGAAATCTGCACTACAATGAAGTCTCACTTCCTTCCGGTCAAAAGGGCCATCTGGAGAAAGTGTAAAATCCAGAAAGGCAGGACAGGCCATGGAGAACTGGGAGCCTTGTTATGCTGATGGGCGGGATGTAAATTGCCAACAGACACTCGGGAGAAGTGTATGGTGTTTCCTGAAACATCTAAAAAACAAAGCAACAGAGCCTAGGGCACTTCCACTTATGGTCCTATAGCTTAGGGAAATTAAAATCAAAAAGACACAGCCACCCCAAAGTTTGGGATGGCTCTGTTTGCAAGAACATCGTTTACAGTACAAGTTCAACATCGCAGAAAGCGAAAAATGGATAAAGAAGCTGTGGTATTTACTTACAAAGCAATATCACTCAGCAATGAAATCTATGTCATCAGGCCCTTAGCAGCACAATGAGTGGATTCAGGTATGATGATTCTAACTGAAATAAGTCACACAGAAAAAGAAACATCATAAGATATCAGTAATACATGGAATGTAAACTTGGCTACACAGGAACTGAATTACAGAACAGAACAGGGTCTCAAATTTAGAAAACCAACTTATGCTTGCTTAAGGGGAAAGGTGAGTTGGGGTGCTGCATAAAACTAGAGATTGAAATGAGCACAGATAAAGTTCCTTAAGCCAAATATGGAATAGACAAGAGCTACTCCTTGCTCAACGAAATGGACTCAACACCCCATATTAAACGCCTAAGAATGTACCTGACTAGTAAGTAACTTAAAACCTAGGGATTGCTATGTCTCCAAAGGAGAATCAAGCGTGTGTACAGGGGCATAAACGCAGCAGTGATAGGATTGGAGAGGTTCGGTGAGCAAATGAAGACCCTTTGAAGTCATATTGCATGGTACCCATTCCACGGGTTTCAACTACCCAGGTTTAAGGTATTCTTCCTTCAGCTAAAATATGCATGTGGAACCTAGAGTATGATCAACCATGTGATCGGGAGACGTGTTCAAATATGTCTCAGTTTTCCTCCCCTGGTACTCGGGTGCAACATTCCAGACACTTTACTAACACTCTCCCGACTTGGAGAGTCAGTGCCTTTAACCTCCTGTTTGGCCCAGTTTGCAATTTCTGCGGAAGATGAACAGGAATAGCGAGAACCAATGAGAGACTAGCTGGAGGTGTCTGGAGGGGCAAATTTAACTCTCATTTCCCACCAGGAAGAGGAATTAACCAAAGGCTCAGCGTGCCGTGCCGGAACGAGATTAAGGCCTGAAGCCATGCTGCGGTGTTGCGGCCAGCTCACAAGAAAGCGAGTTGAAGAAAGGAGCTCAGGGGCACTGTAATTCACAAACCTGCAGAGTTATAAATGACAGCTATTGTCCAAAAATATACTGAAGTAAGGCTGCCAAGAGGACTTGAAAGCGGGGCAGAATTGCAGGAAACCGATTTCAGGAGGTAGACTGGAATTGCATTGAAAGCATAGGAAAAGAGGCAGAGCGTCCACAATGATGCACTTGGAGAAAAAGGGCGTATGCGTTTTTTCCTGAATATATTCAGGAAAAAACGCATACGCACTTTTTGGCCAACCAAGCAAGCTTGCAAAGGAAATCTGCAATACAATGAGGTCTCACTTCCCCCCGGTCAAAAGGGCCATCTGAACAAAGTGTAAAATCCAGAAAGACAGGACAGGCCATGGAGAACTGGGAGCCTTGTTATGCTGATGGGCGGGATGTAAATTGCCAACAGACACTCGGAAGAACTGTATGGTGTTTCCTGAAACATCTAAAAAACAAAGCAACAGAGCCTAGGGCACTTCCACTTATGGTCCTATAGCTTAGGGAAATTAAAATCAAAAAGACACAGCCACCCCAAAGTTTGGGACGCCTCTGTTTACAAGAACCTCGTTTACCGTACAAGTTCAGTATCACAGAAAGTGAAAAATGGATAAAGAACTTGTGGTACTTACGTACAATGCAGTATCACTCAGCAATGAAATCTATGTCATCAGGCCCTTAGCAGCATAATAAGTGGATTCAGGTTCGATGATTCTAACTGAAATAAGTCACACAGAAAAAGAAACATCATAAGATATCACTAATACACGGAATGTAAACTTGGCTACACAGGAACTGAATTCCAAAACAGAAGAGGGTCTCAAATTTAGAAAACCAACTTATGCTTGCTTAAGAGGAAAGATGAGTCGGGGTGCTGCATAAAACCAGAGATTGAAATGAGCACAGATAAAGTTCCTTAAGCCAAATATGGAATAGACAAGAGCTACTCCTTGCTCAACGAAATGGACTCAACACCGCATATTAAACGCCTAAGAATGTACCTGACTAGTAAGTATCTTAAAACGTATGGATTGCTATGTCTCCAAAAGAGAATCAATCGTATGTACAGGGGCATAAACGCAGCAGTGATAGGATTGGAGAGGTTCGGTGAGCAAATGAAGACCCTTTGAAGTCATATTGCATGGTACCCATTCCACGGGTCTCAACTCTCCAGATTTAAGGTATTCTTCCTTGAGCTAAATCATGCATGTAGAACCCAGAGTATGATCAACTGTGTGAAAGGGAGACGTGTTCAAATATGTCTCAGTTTTCCTCCCCTGGTACTCGGGTGCAACATTCCAGACGCTTTACTAACACTCTCCCCACTTGGAGAGTCAGTGCCTTTAACCTCCTGTTTGGCCCAGTTTGCAATTTCTGCGGAAGATGAACAGGAATAGGGAGAACCAATGAGAGACTAGCTGGAGGTGTCTGGACGGGCAAATTTAACTCTCATTTTCCACCAGGAAGAGGAAATAACCAAAGGCTCAGCGTGCCGTGCCGGAACCAGATTAGGGACTGAAGCCATCCTGCGGTGTTGCGTCCAGGTCACAAGAAAGCGAGTTGAAGAAAGTAGCTAAGGGGCACTGTAATTCACAAACCTGCAGAGTTATAAATGACAGCGATCGTCCAAAAATATACTGAAGTAAGGCTGCCAAGAGGACTTGAAAGCGGGGCAGAATTGCAGGAAACCGATTTCAGGAGGTAGACTGGAATTGCATTGAAAGCATAGGAAAAGAGGCAGAACGTCCACAATGATGCACTTGGCCAAAAAGGGCGTATGCGTTTTTTCCTGAATATATTCAGGAAAAAACGCATACGCCCTTTTTGGCCAACCAAGCAAGCTTGCAAAGGAAATCTGCACTACAATGAAGTCTCACTTCCTTCCGGTCAAAAGGGCCATCTGGAGAAAGTGTAAAATCCAGAAAGGCAGGACAGGCCATGGAGAACTGGGAGCCTTGTTATGCTGATGGGCGGGATGTAAATTGCCAACAGACACTCGGGAGAAGTGTATGGTGTTTCCTGAAACATCTAAAAAACAAAGCAACAGAGCCTAGGGCACTTCCACTTATGGTCCTATAGCTTAGGGAAATTAAAATCAAAAAGACACAGCCACCCCAAAGTTTGGGATGGCTCTGTTTGCAAGAACATCGTTTACAGTACAAGTTCAACATCGCAGAAAGCGAAAAATGGATAAAGAAGCTGTGGTATTTACTTACAAAGCAATATCACTCAGCAATGAAATCTATGTCATCAGGCCCTTAGCAGCACAATGAGTGGATTCAGGTATGATGATTCTAACTGAAATAAGTCACACAGAAAAAGAAACATCATAAGATATCAGTAATACATGGAATGTAAACTTGGCTACACAGGAACTGAATTACAGAACAGAACAGGGTCTCAAATTTAGAAAACCAACTTATGCTTGCTTAAGGGGAAAGGTGAGTTGGGGTGCTGCATAAAACTAGAGATTGAAATGAGCACAGATAAAGTTCCTTAAGCCAAATATGGAATAGACAAGAGCTACTCCTTGCTCAACGAAATGGACTCAACACCCCATATTAAACGCCTAAGAATGTACCTGACTAGTAAGTAACTTAAAACCTAGGGATTGCTATGTCTCCAAAGGAGAATCAAGCGTGTGTACAGGGGCATAAACGCAGCAGTGATAGGATTGGAGAGGTTCGGTGAGCAAATGAAGACCCTTTGAAGTCATATTGCATGGTACCCATTCCACGGGTTTCAACTACCCAGGTTTAAGGTATTCTTCCTTCAGCTAAAATATGCATGTGGAACCTAGAGTATGATCAACCATGTGATCGGGAGACGTGTTCAAATATGTCTCAGTTTTCCTCCCCTGGTACTCGGGTGCAACATTCCAGACACTTTACTAACACTCTCCCGACTTGGAGAGTCAGTGCCTTTAACCTCCTGTTTGGCCCAGTTTGCAATTTCTGCGGAAGATGAACAGGAATAGCGAGAACCAATGAGAGACTAGCTGGAGGTGTCTGGAGGGGCAAATTTAACTCTCATTTCCCACCAGGAAGAGGAATTAACCAAAGGCTCAGCGTGCCGTGCCGGAACGAGATTAAGGCCTGAAGCCATGCTGCGGTGTTGCGGCCAGCTCACAAGAAAGCGAGTTGAAGAAAGGAGCTCAGGGGCACTGTAATTCACAAACCTGCAGAGTTATAAATGACAGCTATTGTCCAAAAATATACTGAAGTAAGGCTGCCAAGAGGACTTGAAAGCGGGGCAGAATTGCAGGAAACCGATTTCAGGAGGTAGACTGGAATTGCATTGAAAGCATAGGAAAAGAGGCAGAGCGTCCACAATGATGCACTTGGAGAAAAAGGGCGTATGCGTTTTTTCCTGAATATATTCAGGAAAAAACGCATACGCACTTTTTGGCCAACCAAGCAAGCTTGCAAAGGAAATCTGCAATACAATGAGGTCTCACTTCCCCCCGGTCAAAAGGGCCATCTGAACAAAGTGTAAAATCCAGAAAGACAGGACAGGCCATGGAGAACTGGGAGCCTTGTTATGCTGATGGGCGGGATGTAAATTGCCAACAGACACTCGGAAGAACTGTATGGTGTTTCCTGAAACATCTAAAAAACAAAGCAACAGAGCCTAGGGCACTTCCACTTATGGTCCTATAGCTTAGGGAAATTAAAATCAAAAAGACACAGCCACCCCAAAGTTTGGGACGCCTCTGTTTACAAGAACCTCGTTTACCGTACAAGTTCAGTATCACAGAAAGTGAAAAATGGATAAAGAACTTGTGGTACTTACGTACAATGCAGTATCACTCAGCAATGAAATGTATGTCATCAGGCCCGTAGCAGCATAATGAGTGGATTCAGGTACGATGATTCTAAATGAAATAAGTCACACAGAAAAAGAAACATCATAAGATATCACTAATACACGGAATGTAAACTTGGCTACACAGGAACTGAATTCCAAAACAGAACAGGGTCTCAAATTTAGAAAACCAACTTATGCTTGCTTAAGAGGAAAGGTGAGTTGGGGTGCTGCATAAAACCAGAGATTGAAATGAGCACAGATAAAGTTCCTTAAGCCAAATATGGAATAGACAAGAGCTACTCCTTGCTCAACGAAATGGACTCAACACCCCATATTAAACGCCTAAGAATGTACCTGACTAGTAAGTATCTTAAAACCTATGGATTGCTATGTCTCCAAAAGAGAATCAATCGTATGTACAGGGGCATAAACGCAGCAGTGATAGGATTGGAGAGGTTCGGTGAGCAAATTAAGACCCTTTGAAGTCATATTACATGGTACCCATTCCACGGGTCTCAACTCTCCAGATTTAAGGTATTCTTCCTTCAGCTAAATCATGCATGTAGAACCCAGAGTATGATCAACTGTGTGAACGGGAGACGTGTTCAAATATGTCTCAGTTTTCCTCCCCTGGTACTCGGGTGCAACATTCCAGACGCTTTACTAACACTCTCCCCACTTGGAGAGTCAGCGCCTTTAACCTCCTGTTTGGCCCAGTTTGCAATTTCTGCGGAAGATGAACAGGAATATGGAGAACCAATGAGAGACTAGCTGGATGTGTCTGAACGGGCAAATTTAACTCTCATTTCCCACCAGGAAGAGGAAATACCAAAGGCTCAGCGTGCCATGCCGGAACCAGATTAGGGACTGAAGCCATCCTGCGGTGTTGCGTCCAGGTCACAAGAAAGCGAGTTGAAGAAAGTAGCTAAGGGGCACTGTAATTCACAAACCTGCAGAGTTATAAATGACAGCGATCATCCAAAAATATACTGAAGTATGGCTGCCAAGAGGACTTGAAAGCGGGGCAGAATTGCAGGAAACCAATTTCAGGAGGTAGACTGGAATTGCATTGAAAGCATAGGAAAAGAGGCAGAACGTCCACAATGATGCACTTGGCCAAAAAGGGCGTATGCGTTTTTTCCTGAATATATTCAGGAAAAAACGCATACGCCCTTTTTGGCCAACCAAGCAAGCTTGCAAAGGAAATCTTCACTACAATGAAGTCTCACTTCCTTCCGGTCAAAAGGGCCATCTGAAAAAAGTGTAAAATCCAGAAAGGCAGGACAGGCCATGGAGAACTGGGAGCCTTGTTATGCTGATGGGCGGGATGTAAATTGCCAACAGACACTCGGGAGAAGTGTATGGTGTTTCCTGAAACATCTAAAAAACAAAGCAACAGAGCCTAGGGCACTTCCACTTATGGTCCTATAGCTTAGGGAAATTAAAATCAAAAAGACACAGCCACCCCAAAGTTTGGAACGGCTCTGTTTACAAGAACCTCGTTTACAGTACAAGTTCAACATCGCAGAAAGTGAAAAATGGATAAAGAAGTTGTGGTATTTACTTACAAAGCAATATCACTCAGCAATGAAATCTATGTCATCAGGCCCTTAGCAGCACAATGAGTGGATTCAGGTATGATGATTCTAACTGAAATAAGTCACACAGAAAAAGAAACATCATAAGATATCAGTAATACATGGAATGTAAACTTGGCTACACAGGAACTGAATTACAGAACAGAACAGGGTCTCAAATTTAGAAAACCAACTTATGCTTGCTTAAGGGGAAAGGTGAGTTGGGGTGCTGCATAAAACCAGAGATTGAAATGAGCACAGATAAAGTTCCTTAAGCCAAATATGGAATAGACAAGAGCTACTCCTTGTTCAACGAAATGGACTCAACACCGCATATTAAACGCCTAAGAATGTACCTGACTAGTAAGTATCTTAAAACCTATGGATTGCTATGTCTCCGAAAGAGAATCAAGCATGTGTACAGGGGCATAAACGCAGCAGTGATAGGATTGGAGAGGTTCGGTGAGCAAATGAAGCCCCTTTGAAGTCATATTGCATGGTACCCATTCCACGGGTCTCAACTCTCCAGGTTTAAGGTATTCTTCCTTCAGCTAAAACATGCATGTGGAACCCAGAGTATGATCAACCGTGTGAACGGGAGACGTGTTCAAATATGTCTCAGTTTTCCTCCCCTGGTACTCGGGTGCAACATTCCAGACGCTTTACTAACACTCTCCCCACTTGGAGAGTCAGCGCCTTTAACCTCCTGTTTGGCCCAGTTTGCAATTTCTGCGGAAGATGAACAGGAATAGGGAGAACCAATGAGAGACTAGCTGGAGGTGTCTGGACGGGCAAATTTAACTCTCATTTCCCACCAGGAAGAGGAAATAACCAAAGGCTCAGCGTGCCATGCCGGAACCAGATTAGGGCCTGAAGCCATCTTGCGGTGTTGCAGCCAGCTCACAAGAAAGCGAGTTGAAGAAAGGAGCTCAGGGGCACTGTAATTCACAAACCTGCAGAGTTATAAATGACAGCTATCGTCCAAAAATATACTGAAGTAAGGCTGCCAAGAGGACTTGAAAGCGGGGCAGAATTGCAGGAAACCGATTTCAGGAGGTAGACTGGAATTGCATTGAAAGCATAGGAAAAGAGGCAGAACGTCCACAATGATGCACTTGGCCAAAAAGGGCGTATGCGTTTTTTCCTGAATATATTCAGGAAAAAACGCATACGCACTTTTTGGCCAACCAAGCAAGCTTGCAAAGGAAATCTGCACTACAATGAAGTCTCACTTCCCCCCAGTCAAAAGGGCCATCTGAAAAAAGTGTAAAATCCAGAAAGGCAGGACAGGCCATGGAGAACTGGGAGCCTTGTTATGCTGATGGGCGGGATGTAAATTGCCAAGAGACACTTGGGAGGAGTGTATGGTGTTTCCTGAAACATCTAAAAAACAAAGCAACAGAGCCTAGGGCACTTCCACTTATGGTCCTATAGCTTAGGGAAATTAAAATCAAAAAGACACAGCCACCCCAAAGTTTGAGACGCCTCTGTTTACAAGAACCTCGTTTACCGTACAAGTTCAGTATCACAGAAAGTGAAAAATGGACAAAGAACTTGTGGTACTTACGTACAATGCAGTATCACTCAGCAATGAAATCTATGTCATCAGGCCCGTAGCAGCATAATGAGTGGATTCAGATACGATGATTCTAACTGAAATAAGTCACACAGAAAAAGAAACATCATAAGATATCACTAATACACGGAATGTAAACTTGGCTACACAGGAACTGAATTCCAAAACAGAACAGGGTCTCAAATTTAGAAAACCAACTTATGCTTGCTTAAGGGGAAAGGTGAGTTGGGGTGCTGCATAAAACCAGAGATTGAAATGAACACAGATAAAGTTCCTTAAGCCAAATATGGAATAGACAAGAGCTACACCTTGCTCAACGAAATGGACTCAACACCCCATATTAAACGCCTAAGAATGTACCTGACTAGTAAGTATCTTAAAAGCTATGGATTGCTATGTCTCCAAAAGAGAATCAAGCATGCGTACAGGGGCATAAACGCAGCAGTGATAGGATTGGAGAGGTTCGGTGAGCAAATGAAGACCCTTTGAAGTCATATTGCATGGTACCCATTCCACGGGTCTCAACTCTCCAGTTTTAAGGTATTCTTCCTTCAGCTAAAACATGCATGTGGAACCCAGAGTATGATCAACCGTGTGAAAGGGAGACGTGTTCAAATATGTCTCAGTTTTCGTACCCTGGTACTCGGGTGCAACATTCCAGACGCTTTACTAACACTCTCCCCACTTGGAGAGTCATTCCCTTTAACCTCCTGTTTGGCCCAGTTTGCAATTTCTGCGGAAGATGAACAGGAATAGTGAGAACCAATGAGAGACTAGCTGGAGGTGTCTGGACGGGCAAATTTAACTCTCATTTCCCACCAGGAAGAGGAAATAAGCAAAGGCTCAGCGTGCCATGCCGGAACCAGATTAGGGACTGAAGCCATCCTGCGGTGTTGAGGCCAGCTCACAAGAAAGCGAGTTGAAGAAAGGAGCTCAGGGGCACTGTAATTCACAAACCTGCAGAGTTATAAATGACAGCTATCGTCCAAAAATATACTGAAGTAAGGCTGCCAAGAGGACTTGAAAGCGGGGCAGAATTGCAGGAAACCGATTTCAGGAGGTAGACTGGAATTCCATTGAAAGCATAGGAAAAGAGGCAGAACGTCCACAATGATGCACTTGGCCAAAAAGGGCGTATGCGTTTTTTCCTGAATATATTCAGGAAAAAACGCATACGCCCTTTTTGGCCAACCAAGCAAGCTTGCAAAGGAAATCTGCACTACAATGAAGTCTCACTTCCCCCCGGTCAAAAGGGCCATCTGAAAAAAGTGTAAAATCCAGAAAGGCAGGACAACCCATGGAGAACTGGAAGCCTTGTTATGCTGATGGGCGGGATGTAAATTGCCAACAGACACTCGGGAGAAGTGTATGGTGTTTCCTGAAACATCTGAAAAACAAAGCAACAGAGCCTAGGGCACTTCCACTTATGGTCCTATGGCTTAGGGAAATTAAAATAAAAAAGACACAGGCACCCCAAAGGTTGGAATGGCTCTGTTTACAAGAACCTCGTTTACAGTACAAGTTCAACATCGCAGAAAGTGAAAAATGGATAAAGAAGTTGTGGTATTTACTTACAAAGCAATATCACTCAGCAATGAAATCTATGTCATCAGGCCCATAGCAGCACAATGAGTGGATTCAGGTATGATGATTCTAACTGAAATAAGTCACACAGAAAAAGAAACATCATAAGATATCACTAATACACGGAATGTAAACTTGGCTACACAGGAACTGAATTACAGAACAGAACAGGGTCTCAAATTTAGAAAACCAACTTATGCTTGCTTAAGGGGAAAGGTGAGTTGGGGTGCTGCATAAAACCAGAGATTGAAATGAGCACAGATAAAGTTCCTTAAGCCAAATATGGAATAGACAAGAGCTACTCCTTGCTCAACGAAATGGACTCAACACCCCATATTAAACGCCTAAGAATGTACCTGACTAGTAAGCATCTTAAAACCTATGGATTGCTATGTCTCCAAAAGAGAATCAAGCATGTGTACAGGGGCATAAACGCAGCAGTGATAGGATTGGAGAGATTCGGTGAGCAAATGAAGACCCTTTGAAGTCATATTTTATGGTACCCATTCCACGGGTTTCAACTACCCAGGTTTAAGGTATTCTTCCTTCAGCTAAAACATGCATGTGGAACCTAGAGTATGATCAACCATGTGATTGGGAGACGTGTTCAAATCTGTCTCAGTTTTCGTACCCTGGTACTCGGGTGCAACATTCCAGACGCTTTACTAACACTCTCCCGACTTGGAGAGTCAGTGCCTTTAACCTCCTGTTTGGCCCAGTTTGCAATTTCTGCGGAAGATGAACAGGAATAGGGAGAACCAATGAGAGACTAGCTGGACGTGTCTGAACGGGCAAATTTAACTCTCATTTCCCACCAGGAAGAGGAATTAACCAAAGGCTCAGTGTGCCGTGCCGGAACCAGATTAGGGCCTGAAGCCATCCTGCGGTGTTGCGGCCAGCTCACAAGAAAGCGAGTTGAAGAAAGGAGCTCAGGGGCACTGTAATTCACAAACCTGCAGAGTTATAAATGACAGCTATCGTCCAAAAATATACTGAAGTAAGGCTGCCAAGAGGACTTGAAAGCGGGGCAGAATTGCAGGAAACCGATTTCAGGAGGTAGACTGGAATTGCATTGAAAGCATAGGAAAAGAGGCGGAACGTCCACAATGATGCACTTGGCCAAAAAGGGCGTATGCGTTTTTTCCTGAATACATTCAGGAAAAAATGCATACGCCCTTTTTGGCCAACCAAGCAAGCTTGCAAAGAAAATCTGCACGACAATGAAGTCTCACTTCCCCCCGGTCAAAAGGGGCATCTGAAAAAAGTGTAAAATCCAGAAAGGCAGGACAGGCCATGGAGAACTGGGAGCCTTGTTATGCTGATGGGCGGGATGTAAATTGCCAACAGACACTCGGGAGATGTGTTTGGTGTTTCCTGAAACATGTAACAAACACAGCAACAGAGCCTAGGGCACTTCCACTTATGGTACTATAGCTTAGGGAAATTAAAATCAAAAAGACACAGCCACCCCAAAGTTTGGAATGGCTCTGTTTACAAGAACCTCGTTTACAGTACAAGTTCAACATCACAGAAAGTGAAAAATGGATAAAGAACTTGTGGAACTTATGTACAATGCAGTATCACTCAGCAATGAAATCTATGTCACCAGGCCCGTAGCAGCATACTGAGTGGATTCAGGTACGATGATTCTAAGTGAAATAAGTCACACAGAAAAAGAAACATCATAAGGTATCACTAATACACGGAATGTAAACTTGGCTACACAGGAACTGAATTCCAAAAGAGAACAGGGTCTCAAATTTAGAAAACCAACTTATGCTTGCTTAAGGGGAAAGGTGAGTTGGGGGGCTGCATAAAACCAGAGATTGAAATGAGCACAGATAAAGTTCCTTAAGCCAAATATGGAATAGACAAGAGCTACTCCTTGCTCAACGAAATGGACTCAACACCCCATATTAAACGCCTAAGAATGTACCTGACTAGTAAGTATCTTAAAACCTATGGATTGCTATGTCTCCGAAAGAGAATCAAGCGTGTGTACAGGGGCATAAACGCAGCAGTGATAGGATTGGAGAGGTTCGGTGAGCAAATGAAGACCCTTTGAAGTCATATTGCATGGTACCCATTCCACGGGTTTCAACTACCCAGGTTTAAGGTATTCTTCCTTCAGCTAAAACATGCATGTGGAACCTAGAGTATGATCAACCATGTGATCGGGAGACGTGTTCAAATATGTCTCAGTTTTCGTACCCTGGTACTCGGGTGCAACATTCCAGACGCTTTACTAACACTCTCCCCACTTGGAGAGTCAGCGCCTTTAACCTCCTGTTTGGACCAGTTTGCAATTTCTGCGGAAGATGAACAGGAATAGGGAGAACCAATGAGAGACTAGCTGGAGGTGTCTGGACGGGCAAATTTAACTCTCATTTCCCACCAGGAAGAGGAAATAACCAAAGGCTCAGCGTGCCATGCCGGAACCAGATTAGGGACTGAAGCCATCCTGCGGTGTTGCGGCCAGCTCACAAGAAAGCGAGTTGAAGAAAGGAGCTCAGGGGCACTGTAATTCACAAACCTGCAGAGTTATAAATGACAGCTATCGTCCAAAAATATACTGAAGTAAGGCTGCCAAGAGGACTTGAAAGCGGGGCAGAATTGCAGGAAACCGATTTCAGGAGGTAGACTGGAATTGCATTGAAAGCATAGGAAAAGAGGCAGAACGTCCACAATGATGCACTTGGCCAAAAAGGGCGTATGCATTTTTTCTTGAATATATTCAGGAAAAAACGCATACGCACTTGTTGCCCAACCAAGCAAACTTGCAAAGGAAATCTGCACTACAATGAAGTCTCACTTCCCCCCGGTCAAAAGGGCCATCTGAAAAAAGTGTAAAATCCAGAAAGGCAGGAAAGGTCATGGAGAACTGGGAGCCTTGTTATGCTGATGGACGGGATGTAAATTGCCAAGAGACACTCGGGAGAAGTGTATGGTGTTTCCTGAAACATCTAAAAAACAAAGCAACAGAGCCTAGGGCACTTCCACTTATGGTCCTATAGCTTAGGGAAATTAAAATCAAAAAGACACAGCCACCCCAAAGTTTGGGATGGCTCTGTTTACAAGAACATCGTTTACAGTACAAGTTCAACATCGCAGAAAGCGAAAAATGGATAAAGAAGCTGTGGTATTTACTTACAAAGCAATATCACTCAGCAATGAAATCTATGTCATCAGGCCCTTAGCAGCACAATGAGTGGATTCAGGTATGATGATTCTAACTGAAATAAGTCACACAGAAAAAGAAACATCATAAGATATCAGTAATACATGGAATGTAAACTTGGCTACACAGGAACTGAATTACAGAACAGAACAGGGTCTCAAATTTAGAAAACCAACTTATGCTTGCTTAAGGGGAAAGGTGAGTTGGGGTGCTGCATAAAACTAGAGATTGAAATGAGCACAGATAAAGTTCCTTAAGCCAAATATGGAATAGACAAGAGCTACTCCTTGCTCAACGAAATGGACTCAACACCCCATATTAAACGCCTAAGAATGTACCTGACTAGTAAGTAACTTAAAACCTAGGGATTGCTATGTCTCCAAAAGAGAATCAAGCGTGTGTACAGGGGCATAAACGCAGCAGTGATAGGATTGGAGAGGTTCGGTGAGCAAATGAAGACCCTTTGAAGTCATATTGCATGGTACCCATTCCACGGGTTTCAACTACCCAGGTTTAAGGTATTCTTCCTTCAGCTAAAATATGCATGTGGAACCTAGAGTATGATCAACCATGTGATCGGGAGACGTGTTCAAATATGTCTCAGTTTTCCTCCCCTGGTACTCGGGTGCAACATTCCAGACACTTTACTAACACTCTCCCGACTTGGAGAGTCAGTGCCTTTAACCTCCTGTTTGGCCCAGTTTGCAATTTCTGCGGAAGATGAACAGGAATAGCGAGAACCAATGAGAGACTAGCTGGAGGTGTCTGGAGGGGCAAATTTAACTCTCATTTCCCACCAGGAAGAGGAATTAACCAAAGGCTCAGCGTGCCGTGCCGGAACGAGATTAGGGCCTGAAGCCATGCTGCGGTGTTGCGGCCAGCTCACAAGAAAGCGAGTTGAAGAAAGGAGCTCAGGGGCACTGTAATGCACAAACCTGCAGAGTTATAAATGACAGCTATCGTCCAAAAATATACTGAAGTAAGGCTGCCAAGAGGACTTGAAAGCGGGGCAGAATTGCAGGAAACCGATTTCAGGAGGTAGACTGGAATTGCATTGAAAGCATAGGAAAAGAGGCAGAGCGTCCACAATGATGCACTTGGAGAAAAAGGGCGTATGCGTTTTTTCCTGAATATATTCAGGAAAAAACGCATACGCACTTTTTGGCCAACCAACCAAGCTTGCAAAGGAAATCTGCAATACAATGAGGTCTCACATCCCCCCGGTCAAAAGGGCCATCTGAACAAAGTGTAAAATCCAGAAAGACAGGACAGGCCATGGAGAACTGGGAGCCTTGTTATGCTGATGGGCGGGATGTAAATTGCCAACAGACACTCGGAAGAAGTGTATGGTGTTTCCTGAAACATCTAAAAAACAAAGCAACAGAGCCTAGGGCACTTCCACTTATGGTCCTATAGCTTAGGGAAATTAAAATCAAAAAGACACAGCCACCCCAAAGTTTGGGATGGCTCTGTTTACAAGAACATCGTTTACAGTACAAGTTCAACATCGCAGAAAGCGAAAAATGGATAAAGAAGCTGTGGTATTTACTTAAAAAGCAATATCACTCAGCAATGAAATCTATGTCATCAGGCCCTTAGCAGCACAATGAGTGGATTCAGGTATGATGATTCTAACTGAAATAAGTCACACAGAAAAAGAAACATCATAAGATATCAGTAATACATGGAATGTAAACTTGGCTACACAGGAACTGAATTACAGAACAGAACAGGGTCTCAAATTTAGAAAACCAACTTATGCTTGCTTAAGGGGAAAGGTGAGTTGGGGTGCTGCATAAAACTAGAGATTGAAATGAGCACAGATAAAGTTCCTTAAGCCAAATATGGAATAGACAAGAGCTACTCCTTGCTCAACGAAATGGACTCAACACCCCATATTAAACGCCTAAGAATGTACCTGACTAGTAAGTAACTTAAAACCTAGGGATTGCTATGTCTCCAAAAGAGAATCAAGCGTGTGTACAGGGGCATAAACGCAGCAGTGATAGGATTGGAGAGGTTCGGTGAGCAAATGAAGACCCTTTGAAGTCATATTGCATGGTACCCATTCCACGGGTTTCAACTACCCAGGTTTAAGGTATTCTTCCTTCAGCTAAAATATGCATGTGGAACCTAGAGTATGATCAACCATGTGATCGGGAGACGTGTTCAAATATGTCTCAGTTTTCCTCCCCTGGTACTCGGGTGCAACATTCCAGACACTTTACTAACACTCTCCCGACTTGGAGAGTCAGTGCCTTTAACCTCCTGTTTGGCCCAGTTTGCAATTTCTGCGGAAGATGAACAGGAATAGCGAGAACCAATGAGAGACTAGCTGGAGGTGTCTGGAGGGGCAAATTTAACTCTCATTTCCCACCAGGAAGAGGAATTAACCAAAGGCTCAGCGTGCCGTGCCGGAACGAGATTAGGGCCTGAAGCCATGCTGCGGTGTTGCGGCCAGCTCACAAGAAAGCGAGTTGAAGAAAGGAGCTCAGGGGCACTGTAATGCACAAACCTGCAGAGTTATAAATGACAGCTATCGTCCAAAAATATACTGAAGTAAGGCTGCCAAGAGGACTTGAAAGCGGGGCAGAATTGCAGGAAACCGATTTCAGGAGGTAGACTGGAATTGCATTGAAAGCATAGGAAAAGAGGCAGAGCGTCCACAATGATGCACTTGGAGAAAAAGGGCGTATGCGTTTTTTCCTGAATATATTCAGGAAAAAACGCATACGCACTTTTTGGCCAACCAACCAAGCTTGCAAAGGAAATCTGCAATACAATGAGGTCTCACATCCCCCCGGTCAAAAGGGCCATCTGAACAAAGTGTAAAATCCAGAAAGACAGGACAGGCCATGGAGAACTGGGAGCCTTGTTATGCTGATGGGCGGGATGTAAATTGCCAACAGACACTCGGAAGAAGTGTATGGTGTTTCCTGAAACATCTAAAAAACAAAGCAACAGAGCCTAGGGCACTTCCACTTATGGTCCTATAGCTTAGGGAAATTAAAATCAAAAAGACACAGCCACCCCAAAGTTTGGGACGCCTCTGTTTACAAGAACCTCGTTTACCGTACCAGTTCAGTATCACAGAAAGTGAAAAATGGATAAAGAACTTGTGGTACTTACGTACAATGCAGTATCACTCAGCAATGAAATGTATGTTATCAGGCCCGTAGCAGCATAATGAGTGGATTCAGGTACGATGATTCTAACTGAAATAAGTCACACAGAAAAAGAAACATCATAAGATATCACTAATACACGGAATGTAAACTTGGCTACACAGGAACTGAATTCCAAAACAGAACAGGGTCTCAAATTTAGAAAACCAACTTATGCTTGCTTAAGAGGAAAGGTGAGTTGGGGTGCTGCATAAAACCAGAGATTGAAATGAGCACAGATAAAGTTCCTTAAGCCAAATATGGAATAGACAAGAGCTACTCCTTGCTCAACGAAATGGACTCAACACCCCATATTAAACGCCTAAGAATGTACCTGACTAGTAAGTATCTTAAAACCTATGGATTGCTATGTCTCCAAAAGAGAATCAATCGTATGTACAGGGGCATAAACGCAGCAGTGATAGGATTGGAGAGGTTCGGTGAGCAAATGAAGACCCTTTGAAGTCATATTACATGGTACCCATTCCACGGGTCTCAACTCTCCAGATTTAAGGTATTCTTCCTTGAGCTAAATCATGCATGTAGAACCCAGAGTATGATCAACTGTGTGAACGGGAGACGTGTTCAAATATGTCTCAGTTTTCCTCCCCTGGTACTCGGGTGCAACATTCCAGACGCTTTACTAACACTCTCCCCACTTGGAGAGTCAGCGCCTTTAACCTCCTGTTTGGCCCAGTTTGCAATTTCTGCGGAAGATGACCAGGAATAGGGAGAACCAATGAGAGACTAGCTGGATGTGTCTGAACGGGCAAATTTAACTCTCATTTCCCACCAGGAAGAGGAAATACCAAAGGCTCAGCGTGCCATGCCGGAACCAGATTAGGGACTGAAGCCATCCTGCGGTGTTGCATCCAGGTCACAAGAAAGCGAGTTGAAGAAAGTAGCTAAGGGGCACTGTAATTCACAAACCTGCAGAGTTATAAATGACAGCTATCATCCAAAAATATACTGAAGTATGGCTGCCAAGAGGACTTGAAAGCGGGGCAAAATTGCAGGAAACCAATTTCAGGAGGTAGACTGGAATTGCATTGAAAGCATAGGAAAAGAGGCAGAACGTCCACAATGATGCACTTGGCCAAAAAGTGCGTATGCGTTTTTTCCTGAATATATTCAGGAAAAAACGCATACGCCCTTTTTGGCCAACCAAGCAAGCTTGCAAAGGAAATCTTCACTACAATGAAGTCTCACTTCCTTCCGGTCAAAAGGGCCATCTGAAAAAAGTGTAAAATCCAGAAAGGCAGGACAGGCCATGGAGAACTGGGAGCCTTGTTATGCTGATGGGCGGGATGTAAATTGCCAACAGACACTCGGGAGAAGTGTATGGTGTTTCCTGAAACATCTAAAAAACAAAGCAACAGAGCCTAGGGCACTTCCACTTATGGTCCTATAGCTTAGGGAAATTAAAATCAAAAAGACACAGCCACCCCAAAGTTTGGGACGGCTCTGTTTACAAGAACCTCGTTTACAGTACAAGTTCAACATCGCAGAAAGTGAAAAATGGATAAAGAAGTTGTGGTATTTACTTACAAAGCAATATCACTCAGCAATGAAATCTATGTCATCAGGCCCTTAGCAGCACAATGAGTGGATTCAGGTATGATGCTTCTAACTGAAATAAGTCACACAGAAAAAGAAACATCATAAGATATCAGTAATACATGGAATGTAAACTTGGCTACACAGGAACTGAATTACAGAACAGAACAGGGTCTCAAATTTAGAAAACCAACTTATGCTTGCTTAAGGGGAAAGGTGAGTTGGGGTGCTGCATAAAACCAGAGATTGAAATGAGCACAGATAAAGTTCCTTAAGCCAAATATGGAATAGACAAGAGCTACTCCTTGTTCAACGAAATGGACTCAACACCGCATATTAAACGCCTAAGAATGTACCTGACTAGTAAGTATCTTAAAACCTATGGATTGCTATGTCTCCGAAAGAGAATCAAGCATGTGTACAGGGGCATAAACGCAGCAGTGATAGGATTGGAGAGGTTCGGTGAGCAAATGAAGCCCCTTTGAAGTCATATTGCATGGTACCCATTCCACGGGTCTCAACTCTCCAGGTTTAAGGTATTCTTCCTTCAGCTAAAACATGCATGTGGAACCCAGAGTATGATCAACCGTGTGAACGGGAGACGTGTTCAAATATGTCTCAGTTTTCCTCCCCTGGTACTCGGGTGCAACATTCCAGACGCTTTACTAACACTCTCCCCACTTGGAGGGTCAGCGCCTTTAACCTCCTGTTTGGCCCAGTTTGCAATTTCTGCGGAAGATGAACAGGAATAGGGAGAACCAATGAGAGACTAGCTGGAGGTGTCTGGACGGGCAAATTTAACTCTCATTTCCCACCAGGAAGAGGAAATAACCAAAGGCTCAGCGTGCCATGCCGGAACCAGATTAGGGCCTGAAGCCATCTTGCGGTGTTGCAGCCAGCTCACAAGAAAGCGAGTTGAAGAAAGGAGCTCAGGGGCACTGTAATTCACAAACCTGCAGAGTTATAAATGACAGCTATCGTCCAAAAATATACTGAAGTAAGGCTGCCAAGAGGACTTGAAAGCGGGGCAGAATTGCAGGAAACCGATTTCAGGAGGTAGACTGGAATTGCATTGAAAGCATAGGAAAAGAGGCAGAACGTCCACAATGATGCACTTGGCCAAAAAGGGCGTATGCGTTTTTTCCTGAATATATTCAGGAAAAAACGCATACGCCCTTTTTGGCCAACCAAGCAAGCTTGCAAAGGAAATCTGCACTACAATGAAGTCTCACTTCCCCCCAGTCAAAAGGGCCATCTGAAAAAAGTGTAAAATCCAGAAAGGCAGGACAGGCCATGGAGAACTGGGAGCCTTGTTATGCTGATGGGCGGGATGTAAATTGCCAAGAGACACTTGGGAGGAGTGTATGGTGTTTCCTGAAACATCTAAAAAACAAAGCAACAGAGCCTAGGGCACTTCCACTTATGGTCCTATAGCTTAGGGAAATTAAAATCAAAAAGACACAGCCACCCCAAAGTTTGAGACGCCTCTGTTTACAAGAACCTCGTTTACCGTACAAGTTCAGTATCACAGAAAGTGAAAAATGGATAAAGAACTTGTGGTACTTACGTACAATGCAGTATCACTCAGCAATGAAATCTATGTCATCAGGCCCGTAGCAGCGTAATGAGTGGATTCAGGTACGATGATTCTAACTGAAATAAGTCACACAGAAAAAGAAACATCATAAGATATCAGTAATACACGGAATGTAAACTTGGCTACACAGGAACTGAATTCCAAAACAGAACAGGGTCTCAAATTTAGAAAACCAACTTATGCTTGCTTAAGGGGAAAGGTGAGTTGGGGTGCTGCATAAAACCAGAGATTGAAATGAGCACAGATAAAGTTCCTTAAGCCAAATATGGAATAGACAAGAGCTACACCTTGCTCAACGAAATGGACTCAACACCCCATATTAAACGCCTAAGAATGTACCTGACTAGTAAGTATCTTAAAAGCTATGGATTGCTATGTCTCCAAAAGAGAATCAAGCATGCGTACAGGGGCATAAACGCAGCAGTGATAGGATTGGAGAGGTTCGGTGAGCAAATGAAGACCCTTTGAAGTCATATTGCATGGTACCCATTCCACGGGTCTCAACTCTCCAGTTTTAAGGTATTCTTCCTTCAGCTAAATCATGCATGTGGAACCCAGAGTATGATCAACCGTGTGAACGGGAGACGTGTTCAAATATGTCTCAGTTTTCATACCCTGGTACTCGGGTGCAACATTCCAGACGCTTTACTAACACTCTCCCCACTTGGAGAGTCAGTCCCTTTAACCTCCTGTTTGGCCCAGTTTGCAATTTCTGCGGAAGATGAACAGGAATAGTGAGAACCAATGAGAGACTAGCTGGAGGTGTCTGGACGGGCAAATTTAACTCTCATTTCCCACCAGGAAGAGGAAATAAGCAAAGGCTCAGCGTGCCATGCCGGAACCAGATTAGGGCCTGAAGCCATCTTGCGGTGTTGCAGCCAGCTCACAAGAAAGCGAGTTGAAGAAAGGAGCTCAGGGGCACTGTAATTCACAAACCTGCAGAGTTATAAATGACAGCTATCGTCCAAAAATATACTGAAGTAAGGCTGCCAAGAGGACTTGAAAGCGGGGCAGAATTGCAGGAAACCGATTTCAGGAGGTAGACTGGAATTGCATTGAAAGCATAGGAAAAGAGGCAGAACGTCCACAATGATGCACTTGGCCAAAAAGGGCGTATGCGTTTTTTCCTGAATATATTCAGGAAAAAACGCATACGCCCTTTTTGGCCAACCAAGCAAGCTTGCAAATGAAATCTGCACTACAATGAAGTCTCACTTCCCCCCGGTCAAAAGGGCCATCTGAAAAAAGTGTAAAATCCAGAAAGGCAGGACAGGCCATGGAGAACTGGGAGCCTTGTTATGCTGATGGGCGGGATGTAAATTGCCAAGAGACACTTGGGAGGAGTGTATGGTGTTTCCTGAAACATCTAAAAAACAAAGCAACAGAGCCTAGGGCACTTCCACTTATGGTCCTATAGCTTAGGGAAATTAAAATCAAAAAGACACAGCCACCCCAAAGTTTGGAACGGCTCTGTTTACAAGAACCTCGTTTACCGTACAAGTTCAACATCACAGAATGTGAAAAATGGATAAAGAACTTGTGGTACTTAGGTACAATGCAGTATCACTCAGCAATGAAATCTATGTCATCAGGCCCGTAGCAGCATAATGAGTGGATTCAGGTATGATGATTCTAACTGAAATAAGTCACACAGAAAAAGAAACATCATAAGATATCACTAATACACGGAATGTAAACTTGGCTACACAGGAACTGAATTCCAAAACAGAACAGGGTCTCAAATTTAGAAAACCAACTTATGCTTGCTTAAGGGGAAAGGAGAGTTGGGGTGCTGCATAAAACCAGAGATTGAAATGAGCACAGATAAAGTTCCTTAAGCCAAATATGGAATAGACAAGAGCTACTCCTTGCTCAACAAAATGGACTCAACACCCCATATTAAACGCCTAAAAATGTACCTGACTAGTAAGTATCTTAAAACCTATGGATTGCTAAGTCTCCAAAAGAGAATCAAGCGTGTGTACAGGGGCATAAACGCAGCAGTGATAGGATTGGAGAGGTTCAGTGAGCAAATGAAGACCCTTTGAAATCATATTGCATGGTACCCATTCCACGGGTCTCAACTCTCCAGGTTTAAGGTATTCTTCCTTCAGCTAAAACATGCATGTGGAACCCAGAGTATGATCAACCGTGTGAATGGGAGACGTGTTCAAATATGTCTCAGTTTTCCTCCCCTGGTACTCGGGTGCAACATTCCAGACGCTTTACTAACACTCTCCCCACTTGGAGAGTCAGCGCCTTTAACCTCCTGTTTGGCCCAGTTTGCAATTTCTGCGGAAGATGAACAGGAATAGGGAGAACCAATGAGAGACTAGCTGGAGGTGTCTGAACGGGCAAATTTAACTCTCATTTCCCACCAGGAAGAGGAAATAACCAAAGGCTCAGCGTGCCGTGCCAGAACCAGATTAGGGCCTGAAGCCATCTTGCGGTGTTGCGGCCAGCTCACAAAAAGCGAGTTGAAGAAAGGAGCTCAGGGGCACTGTAATTCACAAACCTGCAGAGTTATAAATGACAGCTATCGTCCAAAAATATACTGAAGTAAGGCTGCCAAGAGGACTTGAAAGCGGGGCAGAATTGCAGGAAACCGATTTCAGGAGGTAGACTGGAATTGCATTGAAAGCATAGGAAAAGAGGCAGAACGTCCACAATGATGCACTTGGCCGAAAAGGGCGTATGCGTTTTTTCCTGAATATATTCAGGAAAAAACGTATACGCCCTTTTTGGCCAACCAAGCAAGCTTGCAAAGGAAATCTGCACTACAATGAAGTCTCACTTCCCCCCGGTCAAAAGGGCCATCTGAAAAAAGTGTAAAATCCAGAAAGGCAGCACAGGCCATGGAGAACTGGAAGCCTTGTTATGCTGATGGGCGGGATGTAAATTGCCAACAGACACTCGGGAGAAGTGTATGGTGTTTCCTGAAACATCTAAAAAACAAAGCAACAGAGCCTAGGGCACTTCCACTTATGGTCCTATAGCTTAGGGAAATTAAAATCAAAAAGACACAGCCACCCCAAAGGTTGGAACGGCTCTGTTTACAAGAACCTCGTTTACAGTACAAGTTCAACATCACAGAAAGTGAAAAATGGATAAAGAGGTTGTGGTATTTACTTACAAAGCAATATCACTCAGCAATGAAATCTATGTCATCAGGCCCTTAGCAGCACAATGAGTGGATTCAGGTATGATGATTCTAACTGAAATAAGTCACACAGAAAAAGAAACATCATAAGATATCAGTAATACACGGAATGTAAACTTGGCTACACAGGAACTGAATTACAGAACAGAACAGGGTCTCAAATTTAGAAAACCAACTTATGCTTGCTTAAGGGGAAAGGTGAGTTGGGGTGCTGCATAAAACCAGAGATTGAAATGAGCACAGATAAAGTTCCTTAAGCCAAATATGGAATAGACAAGAGCTACTCCTTGCTCAACGAAATGGACTCAACACCCCATATTAAACGCCTAAGAATGTACCTGACTAGTAAGCATCTTAAAACCTATGGATTGCTATGTCTCCGAAAGAGAATCAAGCATGTGTACAGGGGCATAAACGCAGCAGTGATAGGATTTGAGAGATTCGGTGAGCAAATGAAGACCCTTTGAAGTCATATTTTATGGTACCCATTCCACGGGTTTCAACTACCCAGGTTTAAGGTATTCTTCCTTCAGCTAAAACATGCATGTGGAACCTAGAGTATGATCAACCATGTGATTGGGAGACGTGTTCAAATCTGTCTCAGTTTTCGTACCCTGGTACTCGGGTGCAACATTCCAGATGCTTTACTAACACTCTCCCGACTTGGAGAGTCAGTGCCTTTAACCTCCTGTTTGGCCCAGTTTGCAATTTCTGCGGAAGATGAACAGGAATAGGGAGAACCAATGAGAGACTAGCTGGACGTGTCTGAACGGGCAAATTTAACTCTCATTTCCCACCAGGAAGAGGAATTAACCAAAGGCTCAGTGTGCCGTGCCGGAACCAGATTAGGGCCTGAAGCCATCCTGCGGTGTTGCGGCCAGCTCACAAGAAAGCGAGTTGAAGAAAGGAGCTCAGGGGCACTGTAATTCACAAACCTGCAGAGTTATAAATGACAGCTATCGTCCAAAAATATACTGAAGTAAGGCTGCCAAGAGGACTTGAAAGCGGGGCAGAATTGCAGGAAACCGATTTCAGGAGGTAGACTGGAATTGCATTGAAAGCATAGGAAAAGAGGCGGAACGTCCACAATGATGCACTTGGCCAAAAAGGGCGTATGCGTTTTTTCCTGAATATATTCAGGAAAAAACGCATACGCCCTTTTTGGCCAACCAAGCAAGCTTGCAAAGGAAATCTGCACTACAATGAAGTCTCACTTCCCCCCGGTCAAAAGGGCCATCTGAAAAAAGTGTAAAATCCAGAAAGGCAGGACAGGCCATGGAGAACTGGAAGCCTTGTTATGCTGATGGGCGGGATGTAAATTGCCAACAGACACTCGGGAGAAGTGTATGGTGTTTCCTGAAACATCTGAAAAACAAAGCAACAGAGCCTAGGGCACTTCCACTTATGGTCCTATGGCTTAGGGAAATTAAAATAAAAAAGACACAGGCACCCCAAAGGTTGGAATGGCTCTGTTTACAAGAACCTCGTTTACAGTACAAGTTCAACATCGCAGAAAGTGAAAAATGGATAAAGAAGTTGTGGTATTTACTTACAAAGCAATATCACTCAGCAATGAAATCTATGTCATCAGGCCCATAGCAGCACAATGAGTGGATTCAGGTATGATGATTCTAACTGAAATAAGTCACACAGAAAAAGAAACATCATAAGATATCAGTAATACATGGAATGTAAACTTGGCTACACAGGAACTGAATTACAGAACAGAACAGGGTCTCAAATTTAGAAAACCAACTTATGCTTGCTTAAGGGGAAAAGTGAGTTGGGGTGCTGCATAAAACCAGAGATTGAAATGAACACAGATAAAGTTCCTTAAGCCAAATATGGAATAGACAAGAGCTACTCCTTGCTCAACGAAATGGACTCAACACCCCATATTAAACGCCTAAGAATGTACCTGACTAGTAAGTATCTTGAAACTTATGGATTGCTATGTCTCCGAAAGAGAATCAAGCATATGTACAGGGGCATAAACGCAGCAGTGATAGGATTGGAGAGGTTCGGTGAGCAAATGAAGACCCTTTGAAGTCATATTGCATGGTACCCATTCCACGGGTTTCAACTACCCAGGTTTAAGGTATTCTTCCTTCAGCTAAATCATGCATGTGGAACCCAGAGTATGATCAACCGTGTGAACGGGAGACGTGTTCAAATCTGTCTCAGTTTTCGTACCCTGGTACTCGGGTGCAACATTCCAGACGCTTTACTAACACTCTCCCGACTTGGAGAGTCAGTCCCTTTAACCTCCTGTTTGGCCCAGTTTGCAATTTCTGCGGAAGATGAACAGGAATAGTGAGAACCAATGAGAGACTAGCTGGAGGTGTCTGGACGGGCAAATTTAACTCTCATTTCCCACCAGGAAGAGGAAATAAGCAAAGGCTCAGCGTGCCATGCCGGAACCAGATTAGGGACTGAAGCCATCCTGCGGTGTTGCGGCCAGCTCACAAGAAAGCGAGTTGAAGAAAGGAGCTCAGGGGCACTGTAATTCACAAACCTGCAGAGTTATAAATGACAGCTATCGTCCAAAAATATACTGAAGTAAGGCTGCCAAGAGGACTTGAAAGCGGGGCAGAATTGCAGGAAACCGATTTCAGGAGGTAGACTGGAATTGCATTGAAAGCATAGGAAAAGAGGCGGAACGTCCACAATGATGCACTTGGCCAAAAAGGGCGTATGCGTTTTTTCCTGAATATATTCAGGAAAAAATGCATACGCCCTTTTTGGCCAACCAAGCAAGCTTGCAAAGGAAATCTGCACTACAATGAAGTCTCACTTCCCCCCGGTCAAAAGGGCCATCTGAAAAAAGTGTAAAATCCAGAAAGGCAGCAAAGGCCATGGAGAACTGGGAGCCTTGTTATGCTGATGGGCGGGATGTAAATTGCCAACAGACACTCGGGAGAAGTGTATGGTGTTTCCTGAAACATCTAAAAAACAAAGCAACAGAACCTAGGGCACTTCCACTTATGGTCCTATAGCTTAGGGAAATTAAAATCAAAAAGACACAGCCACCCCAAAGTTTGGGACGCCTCTGTTTACAAGAACCTCGTTTACCGTACAAGTTCAACATCACAGAATGTGAAAAATGGATAAAGAACTTGTGGTACATACGTACAATGCAGTATCACTCAGCAATGAAATCTATGTCATCAGGCCCGTAGCAGCATAATGAGTGGATTCAGGTATGATGATTCTAACTGAAATAAGTCACACAGAAAAAGAAACATCATAAGATATCACTAATACACGGAATGTAAACTTGGCTACACAGGAACTGAATTCCAAAACAGAACAGGGTCTCAAATTTAGAAAACCAACTTATGCTTGCTTAAGGGGAAAGGAGAGTTGGGGTGCTGCATAAAACCAGAGATTGAAATGAGCACAGATAAAGTTCCTTAAGCCAAATATGGAATAGACAAGAGCTACTCCTTGCTCAACAAAATGGACTCAACACCCCATATTAAACGCCTAAAAATGTACCTGACTAGTAAGTATCTTAAAACCTATGGATTGCTAAGTCTCCAAAAGAGAATCAAGCTTGTGTACAGGGGCATGAACGCAGCAGTGATAGGATTGGAGAGGTGCGGTGAGCAAATGAAGACCCTTTGAAATCATATTGCATGGTACCCATTCCACGGGTCTCAACTCTCCAGGTTTAAGGTATTCTTCCTTCAGCTAAAACATGCATGTGGAACCCAGAGTATGATCAACCGTGTGAACGGGAGACGTGTTCAAATATGTCTCAGTTTTCCTCCCCTGGTACTCGGGTGCAACATTCCAGACGCTTTACTAACACTCTCCCCACTTGGAGAGTCAGCGCCTTTAACCTCCTGTTTGGCCCAGTTTGCAATTTCTGCGGAAGATGAACAGGAATAGGGAGAACCAATGAGAGACTAGCTGGAGGTGTCTGAACGGGCAAATTTAACTCTCATTTCCCACCAGGAAGAGGAAATAACCAAAGGCTCAGCGTGCCGTGCCAGAACCAGACTAGTGCCTGAAGCCATCCTGCGGTGTTGCGGCCAGCTCACAAGAAAGCGAGTTGAAGAAAGGAGCTCAGGGGCACTGTAATTCACAAACCTGCAGAGTTATAAATGACAGCTATCGTCCAAAAATATACTGAAGTAAGGCTGCCAAGAGGACTTGAAAGCGGGGCAGAATTGCAGGAAACCGATTTCAGGAGGTAGACTGGAATTGCATTGAAAGCATAGGAAAAGAGGCAGAACGTCCACAATGATGCACTTGGCCAAAAAGGGCGTATGCGTTTTTTCCTGAATATATTCAGGAAAAAACGCATACGCCCTTTTTGGCCAACCAAGCAAGCTTGCAAAGGAAATCTGCACTACAATGAAGTCTCACTTCCCCCCGGTCAAAAGGGCCATCTGAAAAAAGTGTAAAATCCAGAAAGGCAGCACAGGCCATGGAGAACTGGAAGCCTTGTTATGCTGATGGGCGGGATGTAAATTGCCAACAGACACTCGGGAGAAGTGTATGGTGTTTCCTGAAACATCTAAAAAACAAAGCAACAGAGCCTAGGGCACTTCCACTTATGGTCCTATAGCTTAGGGAAATTAAAATCAAAAAGACATAGCCACCCCAAAGGTTGGAACGGCTCTGTTTACAAGAACCTCGTTTACAGTACAAGTTCAACATCGCAGAAAGTGAAAAATGGATAAAGAGGTTGTGGTATTTACTTACAAAGCAATATCACTCAGCAATGAAATCTATGTCATCAGGCCCTTAGCAGCACAATGAGTGGATTCAGGTATGATGATTCTAACTGAAATAAGTCACACAGAAAAAGAAACATCATAAGATATCAGTAATACACGGAATGTAAACTTGGCTACACAGGAACTGAATTACAGAACAGAACAGGGTCTCAAATTTAGAAAACCAACTTATGCTTGCTTAAGGGGAAAGGTGAGTTGGGGTGCTGCATAAAACCAGAGATTGAAATGAGCACAGATAAAGTTCCTTAAGCCAAATATGGAATAGACAAGAGCTACTCCTTGCTCAACGAAATGGACTCAACACCCCATATTAAACGCCTAAGAATGTACCTGACTAGTAAGCATCTTAAAACCTATGGATTGCTATGTCTCCGAAAGAGAATCAAGCATGTGTACAGGGGCATAAACGCAGCAGTGATAGGATTTGAGAGATTCGGTGAGCAAATGAAGACCCTTTGAAGTCATATTTTATGGTACCCATTCCACGGGTTTCAACTACCCAGGTTTAAGGTATTCTTCCTTCAGCTAAAACATGCATGTGGAACCTAGAGTATGATCAACCATGTGATTGGGAGACATGTTCAAATCTGTCTCAGTTTTCGTACCCTGGTACTCGGGTGCAACATTCCAGACGCTTTACTAACACTCTCCCGACTTGGAGAGTCAGTGCCTTTAACCTCCTGTTTGGCCCAGTTTGCAATTTCTGCGGAAGATGAACAGGAATAGGGAGAACCAATGAGAGACTAGCTGGACGTGTCTGAACGGGCAAATTTAACTCTCATTTCCCACCAGGAAGAGGAATTAACCAAAGGCTCAGTGTGCCGTGCCGGAACCAGATTAGGGCCTGAAGCCATCCTGCGGTGTTGCGGCCAGCTCACAAGAAAGCGAGTTGAAGAAAGGAGCTCAGGGGCACTGTAATTCACAAACCTGCAGAGTTATAAATGACAGCTATCGTCCAAAAATATACTGAAGTAAGGCTGCCAAGAGGACTTGAAAGCGGGGCAGAATTGCAGGAAACCGATTTCAGGAGGTAGACTGGAATTGCATTGAAAGCATAGGAAAAGAGGCGGAACGTCCACAATGATGCACTTGGCCAAAAAGGGCGTATGCGTTTTTTCCTGAATATATTCAGGAAAAAACGCATACGCCCTTTTTGGCCAACCAAGCAAGCTTGCAAAGGAAATCTGCACTACAATGAAGTCTCACTTCCCCCCGGTCAAAAGGGCCATCTGAAAAAAGTGTAAAATCCAGAAAGGCAGGACAGGCCATGGAGAACTGGAAGCCTTGTTATGCTGATGGGCGGGATGTAAATTGCCAACAGACACTCGGGAGAAGTGTATGGTGTTTCCTGAAACATCTGAAAAACAAAGCAACAGAGCCTAGGGCACTTCCACTTATGGTCCTATGGCTTAGGGAAATTAAAATAAAAAAGACACAGGCACCCCAAAGGTTGGAATGGCTCTGTTTACAAGAACCTCGTTTACAGTACAAGTTCAACATCGCAGAAAGTGAAAAATGGATAAAGAAGTTGTGGTATTTACTTACAAAGCAATATCACTCAGCAATGAAATCTATGTCATCAGGCCCATAGCAGCACAATGAGTGGATTCAGGTATGATGATTCTAACTGAAATAAGTCACACAGAAAAAGAAACATCATAAGATATCAGTAATACATGGAATGTAAACTTGGCTACACAGGAACTGAATTACAGAACAGAACAGGGTCTCAAATTTAGAAAACCAACTTATGCTTGCTTAAGGGGAAAAGTGAGTTGGGGTGCTGCATAAAACCAGAGATTGAAATGAACACAGATAAAGTTCCTTAAGCCAAATATGGAATAGACAAGAGCTACTCCTTGCTCAACGAAATGGACTCAACACCCCATATTAAACGCCTAAGAATGTACCTGACTAGTAAGTATCTTGAAACTTATGGATTGCTATGTCTCCGAAAGAGAATCAAGCATATGTACAGGGGCATAAACGCAGCAGTGATAGGATTGGAGAGGTTCGGTGAGCAAATGAAGACCCTTTGAAGTCATATTGCATGGTACCCATTCCACGGGTTTCAACTACCCAGGTTTAAGGTATTCTTCCTTCAGCTAAATCATGCATGTGGAACCCAGAGTATGATCAACCGTGTGAACGGGAGACGTGTTCAAATATGTCTCAGTTTTCGTACCCTGGTACTCGGGTGCAACATTCCAGACGCTTTACTAACACTCTCCCGACTTGGAGAGTCAGTCCCTTTAACCTCCTGTTTGGCCCAGTTTGCAATTTCTGCGGAAGATGAACAGGAATAGGGAGAACCAATGAGAGACTAGCTGGAGGTGTCTGGACGGGCAAATTTAACTCTCATTTCCCACCAGGAAGAGGAAATAAGCAAAGGCTCAGCGTGCCATGCCGGAACCAGATTAGGGACTGAAGCCATCCTGCGGTGTTGCGGCCAGCTCACAAGAAAGCGAGTTGAAGAAAGGAGCTCAGGGGCACTGTAATTCACAAACCTGCAGAGTTATAAATGACAGCTATCGTCCAAAAATATACTGAAGTAAGGCTGCCAAGAGGACTTGAAAGCGGGGCAGAATTGCAGGAAACCGATTTCAGGAGGTAGACTGGAATTGCATTGAAAGCATAGGAAAAGAGGCGGAACGTCCACAATGATGCACTTGGCCAAAAAGGGCGTATGCGTTTTTTCCTGAATATATTCAGGAAAAAACGCATACGCACTTTTTGGCCAACCAAGCAAGCTTGCAAAGGAAATCTGCACTACAATGAAGTCTCACTTCCCCCCGGTCAAAAGGGCCATCTGAAAAAAGTGTAAAATCCAGAAAGGCAGGACAGGCCATGGAGAACTGGAAGCCTTGTTATGCTGATGGGCGGGATGTAAATTGCCAACAGACACTCGGGAGAAGTGCATGGTGTTTCCTGAAACATCTAAAAAACAAAGCAACAGAGCCTAGGGCACTTCCACTTATGGTCCTATGGCTTAGGGAAATTAAAATCAAAAAGACACAGGCACCCCAAAGGTTGGAATGGCTCTGTTTACAAGAACCTCGTTTACAGTACAAGTTCAACATCGCAGAAAGTGAAAAATGGATAAAGAAGTTGTGATATTTACTTACAAAGCCATATCACTCAGAAATGAAATCTATGTCATCAGGCCCGTAGCAGCATAATGAGTGGATTCAGGTACGATGATTCTAACTGAAATAAGTCACACAGAAAAAGAAACATCATAAGATATCACTAATACACGGAATGTAAACTTGGCTACACAGGAACTGAATTCCAAAACAGAACAGGGTCTCAAATTTAGAAAACCAACTTATGCTTGCTTAAGGGGAAAGGTGAGTTGGGGTGCTGCATAAAACCAGAGATTGAAATGAGCACAGATAAAGTTCCTTAAGCCAAATATGGAATAGACAAGAGCTACTCCTTGCTCAACGAAATGGACTCAACACCCCATATTAAACGCCTAAGAATGTACCTGACTAGTAAGTATCTTAAAACCTATGGATTGCTATGTCTCCGAAAGAGAATCAAGCATGTGTACAGGGGCATAAACGCAGCAGTGATAGGATTGGAGAAGTTTGGTGAGCAAATGAAGACCCTTTGAAGTCATATTGCATGGTACCCATTCCACGGGTCTCAACTCTCCAGGTTTAAGGTATTCTTCCTTCAGCTAAAACATGCATGTGGAACCCAGAGTATGATCAACCGTGTGAACGGGAGACGTGTTCAAATATGTCTCAGTTTTTGTACCCTGGTACTCGGGTGCAACATTCCAGACGCTTTACTAACACTCTCCCCACTTGGAGAGTCAGCGCCTTTAACCTCCTGTTTGGCCCAGTTTGCAATTTCTGCGGAAGATGAACAGGAATAGGGAGAACCAATGAGAGACTAGCTGGAGGTGTCTGGACGGGCAAATTTAACTCTCATTTCCCACCAGGAAGAGGAACTAACCAAAGGCTCAGCGTGCCGTGCCGGAACCAGATTAGGGACTGAAGCCATCCTGCGGTGTTGCGTCCAGGTCACAAGAAAGCCAGTTGAAGAAAGTAGCTAAGGGGCACTGTAATTCACAAACCTGCAGAGTTATAAATGACAGCGATCGTCCAAAAATATACTGAAGTAAGGCTGCCAAGAGGACTTGAAAGCGGGGCAGAATTGCAGGAAACCGATTTCAGGAGGTAGACTGGAATTGCATTGAAAGCATAGGAATAGAGGCAGAGCGTCCACAATGATGCACTTGGCCAAAAAGGGCGTATGCGTTTTTTCCTGAATATATTCGGGAAAAAACGCATACGCCCTTTTTGGCCAACCAAGCAAACTTGCAAAGAAAATCTGCACTACAATAAAGTCTCACTTCCCCCCGGTCAAAAGGGCCATCTGAAAAAAGTGTAAAATCCAGAAAGGCAGGACAGGCCATGGAGAACTGGGAGCCTTGTTATGCTGATGGGCGGGATGTAAATTGCCAACAGACACTGGGGAGAAGTGTATGGTGTTTCCTGAAACATCTAAAAAACAAAGCAACAGAGCCTAGGGCACTTCCACTTATGGTCCTATAGCTTAGGGAAATTAAAATCAAAAAGACACAGCCACCCCAATGTTTGGGATGGCTCTGTTTACAAGAACATCGTTTACAGTACAAGTTCAACATCGCAAAAAGCGAAAAATGGATAAAGAAGCTGTGGTATTTACTTACAAAGCAATATCACTCAGCAATGAAATCTATGTCATCAGGCCCTTAGCAGCACAATGAGTGGATTCAGGTATGATGATTCTAACTGAAATAAGTCACACAGAAAAAGAAACATCATAAGATATCAGTAATACATGGAATGTAAACTTGGCTACACAGGAACTGAATTACAGAACAGAACAGGGTCTCAAATTTAGAAAACCAACTTATGCTTGCTTAAGGGGAAAGGTGAGTTGGGGTGCTGCATAAAACTAGAGATTGAAATGAGCACAGATAAAGTTCCTTAAGCCAAATATGGAATAGACAAGAGCTACTCCTTGCTCAACGAAATGGACTCAACACCCCATATTAAACGCCTAAGAATGTACCTGACTAGTAAGTAACTTAAAACCTATGGATTGCTATGTCTCCAAAAGAGAATCAAGCGTGTGTACAGGGGCATAAACGCAGCAGTGATAGGATTGGAGAGGTTCGGTGAGCAAATGAAGACCCTTTGAAGTCATATTGCATGGTACCCGTTCCACGGGTTTCAACTACCCAGGTTTAAGGTATTCTTCCTTCAGCTAAAACATACATGTGGAACCTAGAGTATGATCAACCATGTGATCGGGAGACGTGTTCAAATATGTCTCAGTTTTCGTACCCTGGTACTCGGGTGCAACATTCCAGACGCTTTACTAACACTCTCCCCACTTGGAGAGTCAGTCCCTTTAACCTCCTGTTTGGCCCAGTTTGCAATTTCTGCGGAAGATGAACAGGAATAGCGAGAACCAATGAGAGACTACCTGGAGGTGTCTGGAGGGGCAAATTTAACTCTCATTTCCCACCAGGAAGAGGAATTAACCAAAGGCTCAGCGTGCCGTGCCGGAACGAGATTAGGGACTGAAGCCATGCTGCGGTGTTGCGGCCAGCTCACAAGAAAGCGAGTTGAAGAAAGTAGCTCAGGGGCACTGTAATGCACAAACCTGCAGAGTTATAAATGACAGCTATCGTCCAAAAATATACTGAAGTAAGGCTGCCAAGAGGACTTGAAAGCGGGACAGAATTGCAGGAAACCGATTTCAGGAGGTAGACTGGAATTGCATTGAAAGCATAGGAAAAGAGGCAGAACGTCCACAATGATGCACTTGGCCAAAAAGGGCGTATGCATTTTTTCTTGAATATATTCAGGAAAAAACGCATACGCACTTGTTGGCCAACCAAGCAAACTTGCAAAGGAAATCTGCACTACAATGAAGTCTCACTTCCCCCCTGTTAAAAGGGCCATCTGAAAAAAGTGTAAAATCCAGAAAGGCAGGACAGGTCATGGAGAACTGGGAACCTTGTTATGCTGATGGGCGGGATGTAAATTGCCAAGAGACAATCGGGAGAAGTGTATGGTGTTTCCTGAAACATCTAAAAAACAAAGCAACAGAGCCTAGGGCACTTCCACTTATGGTCCTATAGCTTAGGGAAATTAAAATCAAAAAGACACAGCCACCCCAAAGTTTGGGATGCCTCTGTTTACAAGAACCTCGTTTACCGTACAAGTTCAGTATCACAGAAAGTGAAAAATGGATAAAGAACTTGTGGTACTTACGTACAATGCAGTATCACTCAGCAATGAAATCTATGTCATCAGGCTCGTAGCAGCATAATGAGTGGATTCAGGTACGATGATTCTAACTGAAATAAGTCACACAGAAAAAGAAACATCATAAGATATCACTAATACACGGAATGTAAACTTGGCTACACAGGAACTGAATTCCAAAACAGAACAGGGTCTCAAATTTAGAAAACCAACTTATGCTTGCTTAAGAGGAAAGGTGAGTCGGGGTGCTGCATAAAACCAGAGATTGAAATGAGCACAGATAAAGTTCCTTAAGCCAAATATGGAATAGACAAGAGCTACTCCTTGCTCAACGAAATGGACTCAACACCCCATATTAAACGCCTAAGAATGTACCTGACTAGTAAGTATCTTAAAACCTATGGATTGCTATGTCTCCAAAAGAGAATCAATCGTATGTACAGGGGCATAAACGCAGCAGTGATAGGATTGGAGAGGTTCGGTGAGCAAATGAAGACCCTTTGAAGTCATATTGCATGGTACCCATTCCACGGGTTTCAACTACCCAGGTTTAAGGTATTCTTCCTTCAGCTAAAATATGCATGTGGAACCAAGAGTATGATCAACCATGTGAACGGGAGACGTGTTCAAATATGTCTCAGTTTTCGTCCCCTGGTACTCGGGTGCCACATTCCAGACGCTTTACTAACACTCTCCCCAATTGGAGAGTCAGCGCCTTTAACCTCCTGTTTGGCCCAGTTTGCAATTTCTGCGGAAGATTAACAGGAATATCGAGAACCAATGACAGACTAGCTGGAGGTGTCTGGACGCACAAATTTAACTCTGATTTCCCACCAGGAAGAGGAAATAACCAAAGGCTCAGCGTGCCGTGCCGGAACCAGATTAGGGCCTGAAGCCATCCTGCGGTGTTGCGGCCAGCTCACAAGAAAGCGAGTTGAAGAAAGGAGCTCAGGGGCACTGTAATTCAGAAACCTGCAGAGTTATAAATGACAGCTATCGTCCAAAAATATACTGAAGTAAGGCAGCCAAGAGGACTTGAATGCGGGGCAGAATTGCAGGAAACCGATTTCAGGAGGTAGACTGGAATTGCATTGAAAGCATAGGAAAAGAGGCAGAACGTCCACAATGACGCACTTGGCCAAAAAGTGCGTATGCGTTTTTTCCTGAATATATTCAGGAAAAAACGCATACGCCCTTTTTGGACAACCAAGCAAGCTTGCAAAGGAAATCTGCACTACAATGAAGTCTCACTTCCCCCCGTTCAAAAGGGCCATCTGAAAAAAGTGTAAAATCCAGAAAGGCAGGACAGGCCATGGAGAACTGGGAGCCTTGTTATGCTGATGGGCGGGATGTAAATTGCCAACAGACACTGGGGAGAAGTGTATGGTGTTTCCTGAAACATCTAAAAAACAAAGCAACAGAGCCTAGGGCACTTCCACTTATGGTCCTATAGCTTAGGGAAATTAAAATCAAAAAGACACAGCCACCCCAAAGTTTGGGACGCCTCTGTTTACAAGAACCTCGTTTACCGTACAAGTTCAGTATCACAGAAAGTGAAAAATGGATAAAGAACTTGTGGTACTTACGTACAATGCAGTATCACTCAGCAATGAAATCTATGTCATCAGGCCCGTAGAAGCATAATGAGTGGATTCAGGTACGATGATTCTAACTGAAATAAGTCACACAGAAAAAGAAACATCATAAGATATCACTAATACACGGAATTTAAACTTGGCTACACAGGAACTGAATTCCAAAACAGAACAGGGCCTCAAATTTAGAAAACCAACTTATGTTTGCTTAAGAGAAAAGGTGAGTTGGGGTGCTGCATAAAACCAGAGATTGAAATGAGCACAGATAAAGTTCCTTAAGCCAAATATGGAATAGACAAGAGCTACTCCTTGCTCAACGAAATGGACTCAACACCCCATATTAAACGCCTAAGAATATACCTGACTAGTAAGAATCTTAAAACGTATGGATGGCTATGTCTGAAAGAGAATCAAGCATGTGTACAGGGGCATAAACACAGCTGTGACAGGATTGGAGAGGTTCAGTGAGCAAATGAAGACCCTTTGAAGTCATATTGCATGGTACCCATTACACGGGTCTCAACTCTCCAGGTTTAAGGTATTCTTCCTTCAGCTAAAATATGCATGTGGAACCCAGAGTATGATCAACCGTGTGATCGGGAGTCGTGTTCAAATATGTCTCAGTTTTCGTCCCCTGGTACTCGGGTGCAACATTCCAGAAGCTTTACTAACACTCTCCCGACTTGGAGAGTCAGTGCCTTTAAACTTCTGTTTGGCCCAGTTTGTAATTTCTGCGGAAGATGAATAGGAATAAGGAGAACCAATGACAGACTAGCTGGAGGTGTCTGGACGGGCAAATTTAACTGTCATTTCCCACCAGGAAGAGGAATTAACCAAAGGCTCAGCGTGCCATGCCGGAAACAGATTAGGGCCTGAAGCAATCCTGCGGTGTTGCGGCCAGCTCACAAGAAAGCAAGTTGAAGAAAGGAGCTCAGGGGCACTGTAATTCACAAACCTGCAGAGTTATAAATGACAGCTATCGTCCAAAAATATAGTGAAGTAAGGCTGCCAAGAGGACTTGAAAGCGGGGCAGAATTGCAGGAAACCGATTTCAGGAGGTAGACTGGAATTGCATTGAAAGCATAGGAAAAGAGGCAGAACGTCCACAATGATGCACTTGGCCAAAAAGGGCGTATGCGTTTTTTCCTGAATATATTCAGGAAAAAACGCATACGCCCTTTTTGGCCAACCAAGCAAACTTGCAAAGGAAATCTGCACTACAATGAAGTCTCACTTCCCCCCGGTCAAAAGGGCCATCTGAAAAAAGTGTAAAATCCAGAAAGGCAGGACAGGCCATGGAGAACTGGGAGCCTTGTTATGCTGATGGGCGAGATGTAAATTGCCAACAGACACTCGGGAGAAGTGTATGGTGTTTCCTGAAACATCTAAAAAACAAAGCAACAGAGCCTAGGGCACTTCCACTTATGGTCCTATAGCTTAGGGAAATTAAAATCAAAAAGACACAGCCACCCCAAAGTTTGGGACGCCTCTGTTTACAAGAACCTCGTTTACCGTACAAGTTCAGTATCACAGAAAGTGAAAAATGGATAAAGAACTTGTGGTACTTACGTACAATGCAGTATCACTCAGCAATGAAATCTCTGTCACCAGGCCCGTAGCAGCATAATGAGTGGATTCAGGTACGATGATTCTAACTGAAATAAGTCACACAGAAAAAGAAACATCATAAGATATCACTAATACACGGAATGTAAACTTGGCTACACAGGAACTGAATTCCAAAACAGAACAGGGTCTCAAATTTAGAAAACCAACTTATGCTTGCTTAAGGGGAAAGGTGAGTTGGGGTGCTGCATAAAACCAGAGATTGAAATGAGCACAGATAAAGTTCCTTAAGCCAAATATGGAATAGACAAGAGCTACTCCTTGCTCAACAAAATGGACTCAACACCCCATATTAAACGCCTAAGAATGTACCTGACTAGTAAGTATCTTAAAACCTATGGATTGCTATGTCTCCGAAAGAGAATCAAGCATGTGTACAGGGGCATAAACGCAGCAGTGATAGGATTGGAGAGGTTCGGTGAGCAAATGAAGACCCTTTGAAGTCATATTGCATGGTACCCATTCCACGTGTTTCAACTACCCAGGTTTAATGTATTCTTCCTTCAGCTAAAACATGCATGTGGAACCTAGAGTATGATCAACCATGTGATCGGGAGACGTGTTCAAATATGTCTCAGTTTTCCTCCCCTGGTACTCGGGTGCAACATTCTAGACGCTTTACTAACACTCTCCCGACTTGGAGAGTCAGTCCCTTTAACCTCCTGTTTGGCCCAGTTTGCAATTTCTGCGGAAGATGAACAGGAATAGCGAGAACCAATGAGAGATTAGCTGGAGGTGTCTGGACGGGCAAATTTAACTCTCATTTCCCACCAGGAAGAGGAATTAACCAAAGGCTCAGCGTGCCGTGCCAGAACCAGATTAGGGCCTGAAGCCATGCTGTGGTGTTGCGGCCAGCTCACAAGAAAGCGAGTTGAAGAAAGGAGCTCAGGGGCAATGTAATTCACAAACCTGCAGAGTTATAAATGACAGCTATCGTCCAAAAATATACTGAAGTAAGGCTGCCAAGAGGACTTGAAAGAGGGGCAGAATTGCAGGAAACCGATTTCAGGAGGTAGACTGGAATTGCATTGAAAGCATAGGAAAAGAGGCAGAACGTCCACAATGATGCACTTGGCCAAAAAGGGCGTATGCGTTTATTCCTGAATATATTCAGGAAAAAACGCATACGCACTTTTTGGCCAACCAAGCAAGCTTGCAAAGGAAATCTGCACTACAATGAAGTCTCACTTCCCCCCGGTCAAAAGGGCCATCTGAAAAAAGTGTAAAATCCAGAAAGGCAGGACAGGCCATGGAGAACTGGGAGCCTTGTTATGCTGATGGGAGGGATGTAAATTGCCAACAGACACTCGGGAGAAGTGTTTGGTGTTTCCTGAAACATCTAAAAAACAAAGCAACAGAGCCTAGGGCACTTCCACTTATGGTCCTATATCTTAGGGAAATTAAAATCAAAAAGACACAGCCACCCCAAAGTTTGGGACGGCTCTGTTTACAAGAACCTCGTTTACAGTACAAGTTCAACATCGCAGAAAGTGAAAAATGGATAAAGAAGTTGTGGTATTTACTTACAAAGCAATATCACTCAGCAATGAAATCTATGTCATCAGGCCCTTAGCAGCACAATGAGTGGATTCAGGTATGATGATTCTAACTGAAATAAGTCACACAGAAAAAGAAACATCATAAGATATCAGTAATACACGGAATGTAAACTTGGCTACACAGGAACTGAATTACAGAACAGAACAGGGTCTCAAATTTAGAAAACCAACTTATGCTTGCTTAAGGGGAAAGGTGAGTTGGGGTGCTGCATAAAACCAGAGATTGAAATGAGCACAGATAAAGTTCCTTAAGCCAAATATGGAATAGACAAGAGCTACTCCTTGCTCAACGAAATGGACTCAACACCGCATATTAAACGCCTAAGAATGTACCTGACTAGTAAGTATCTTAAAACCTATGGATTGCTATGTCTCCGAAAGAGAATCAAGCATGTGTACAGGGGCATAAACGCAGCAGTGATAGGATTGGAGAGGTTCGGTGAGCAAACGAAGACCCTTTGAAGTCATATTGCATGGTACCCATTCCACGGGTTTCAACTACCCAGGTTTAAGGTATTCTTCCTTCAGCTAAAACATGCATGTGGAACCTAGAGTATGATCAACCATGTGATCGGGAGACGTGTTCAAATATGTCTCAGTTTTCGTACCCTGGTACTCGGGTGCAACATTCCAGACGCTTTACTAACACTCTCCCGACTTGGAGAGTCAGTCCCTTTAACCTCCTGTTTGGCCCAGTTTGTAATTTCTGCGGAAGATGAACAAGAATAGCGAGAACCAATGAGAGACTAGCTGGAGGTGTCTGGAAGGGCAAATTTAACTCTCATTTCCCACCAGGAAGAGGAATTAACCAAAGGCTCAGTGTGCCGTGCCGGAACCAGATTAGGGCCTGAAGCCATCCTGCGGTGTTGCGGCCAGCTCACAAGAAAGCGAGTTGAAGAAAGGAGCTCAGGGGCACTGTAATTCACAAACCTGCAGAGTTATAAATGACAGCTATTGTCCAAAAATATACCGAAGTAAGGCTGCCAAGAGGACTTGAAAGCGGGGCAGAATTGCAGGAAACCGATTTCAGGAGGTAGACTGGAATTGCATTGAAAGCATAGGAAAAGAGGCAGAACGTCCACAATGATGCACTTGGCCAAAAAGGGCGTATGCGTTTTTTCCTGAATATATTCAGGAAAAAACGCATACGCCCTTTTTGGCCAACCAAGCAAGCTTGCAAAGGAAATCTGCACTACAATGAAGTCTCACTTCCCCCCGGTCAAAAGGGCCATCTGAAAAAAGTGTAAAATCCAGAAAGGCAGGACAGGCCATGGAGAACTGGGAGCCTTGTTATGCTGATGGGCGGGATGTAAATTGCCAACAGACACTCGGGAGAAGTGTATGGTGTTTCCTGAAACATCTAAAAAACAAAGCAACAGAGCCTAGGGCACTTCCACTTATGGTCCTATAGCTTAGGGAAATTAAAATCAAAAAGACACAGCCACCCCAAAGTTTGGGACGCCTCTGTTTACAAGAACCTCGATTACCGTACAAGTTCAACATCACAGAAAGTTAAAAATGGATAAAGAACTTGTGGAACTTACGAACAATGCAGTATCACTCAGCAATGAAATCTATGTCACCAGGCCCGTAGCAGCATAATGAGTGGATTCAGGTACGATGATTCTAACTGAAATAAGTCACACAGAAAAAGAAACATCATAAGATATCACTAATACACGGAATGTAAACTTGGCTACACAGGAACTGAATTCCAAAACAGAACAGGGTCTCAAATTTAGAAAACCAACTTATGCTTGCTTAAGGGGAAAGGTGAGTTGGGGTGCTGCATAAAACCAGAGATTGAAATGAGCACAGATAAAGTTCCTTAAGCCAAATATGGAATAGACAAGAGCTACTCCTTGCTCAACGAAATGGACTCAACACCCCATATTAAACCCCTAATAATGTACCTGACTAGTAAGTATCTTAAAACCTATGGATTGCTATGTCTCCAAAAGAGAATCAAGCGTGTGTACAGGGGCATAAACGCAGCAGTGATAGGATTGGAGAGGTTCGGTGAGCAAATGAAGACCCTTTGAAGTCATATTGCATGGTACCCATTCCACGGGTCTCAACTCTCCAGGTTTAAGGTATTCTTCCTTCAGCTAAAACATGCATGTGGAACCCAGAGTATGATCAACCATGTGAATGGGAGACGTGTTCAAATATGTCTCAGTTTTCTTCCCCTGGTACTCGGGTGCAACATTCCAGACGCTTTACTAACACTCTCCCCACTTGGAGAGTCAGTCCCTTTAACCTCCTGTTTGGCCCAGTTTGCAATTTCTGCGGAAGATGAACAGGAATAGAGAGAACCAATGAGAGACTAGCTGGAGGTGTCTGGACGGGCAAATTTAACTCTCATTTCCCACCAGGAAGAGGAAATAACCAAAGGCTCAGCGTGCCGTGCCGGAACCAGATTAGGGCCTGAAGCCATCCTGCGGTGTTGCGGCCAGCTCACAAGAAAGCGAGTTGAAGAAAGAAGCTCAGGGGCACTGTAATTCACAAACCTGCAGAGTTATAAATGACAGCTATCGTCCAAAAATATACTGAAGTAAGGCTGCCAAGAGGACTTGAAAGCGGGGCAGAATTGCAGGAAACCGATTTCAGGAGGTAAACTGGAATTGCATTGAAAGCATAGGAAAAGAGGCAGAACGTCCACAATGATGCACTTGGCCGAAAAGGGCGTATGCGTTTTTTCCTGAATATATTCAGGAAAAAACGTATACGCCCTTTTTGGCCAACCAAGCAAGCTTGCAAAGGAAATCTGCACTACAATGAAGTCTCACTTCCCCCCGGTCAAAAGGGCCATCTGAAAAAAGTGTAAAATCCAGAAAGGCAGGACAGGCCATGGAGAACTGGGAGCCTTGTTATGCTGATGGGCGGGATGTAAATTGCCAACAGACACTTGGGAGAAGTGTATGGTGTTTCCTGAAACATCTAAAAAACAAAGCAACAGAGCCTAGGGCACTTCCACTTATGGTCCTATAGCTTTGGGAAATTAAAATCAAAAAGACACAGCCACCCCAAAGTTTGGGACGCCTCTGTTTACAAGAACCTCATTTACCATACAAGTTCAGTATCACAGAAAGTGAAAAATGGATAAAGAACTTGTGGTACTTATATACAATGCAGTATCCCTCAGCAATGAAATCTATGTCATCAGGCCCGTAGAAGTATAATGAGTGGATTCAGGTACGATGATTCTAAGTGACATAAGTCACACAGAAAAAGAAACATCATAAGATATCAGTAATACACAGAATGTAAACTTGGTTACACAGGAACTGAATTCCAAAACAGAAGAGGGTCTCAAATTTAGAAAACCAACTTATGCTTGCTTAAGGGGAAAGGTGAGTTGGGGTGCTGCATAAAACCACAGATTGAAATGAGCACAGATAAAGTTCCTTAAGCCAAATATGGAATAGACAAGAGCTACTCCTTGCTCAACGAAATGGACTCAACACCCCATATTAAACGCCTCAGAATGTACCTGACTAGTAAGTATCTTAAAACCTATGGATTGCTATGTCTCCAAAAGAGAATCAAGCGTGTGTACAGGGGCATAAACTCAGCAGTGATAGGATTGGAGAGGTTCGGTGAGCAAATGAAGCCCCTTTGAAGTCATATTGCATGGTACCCATTCCACGTGTTTCAACTACCCAGGTTTAAGGTATTCTTCCTTCAGCTACAACATGCATGTGGAACCCAGAGTATGATCAACCGTGTGAACGGGAGACGTGTTCAAATATGTCTCAGTTTTCGTACCCTGGTACTCGGGTGCAACATTCCAGACGCTTTACTAACACTCTCCCGACTTGGAGAGTCAGTCCCTTTAAACTCCTGTTTGGCCCAGTTTACAATTTCTGCGGAAGATGTACAGGAATAGCGAAAACCAATGAGAGACTAGCTGGAGGTGTCTGGACGGGCAAATTTAACTCTCATTTCCCACCAGGAAGCGGAATTAACCAAAGGGTCAGCGTGCCGTGCCGGAACCAGATTAGGGCCTGAAGCCATCCTGCGGTGTTGCGGCCAGGTCACAAGAAAGCGAGTTGAAGAAAGGAACTCAGGGGCACTGTAATTCACAAACTTGCAGAGTTATAAATGACAGCTATCGTCCAAAAATATACTGAAGTAAGGCTACCAAGAGGAGTTGAAAGCAGGGCAGAATTGCAGAAAACCGATTTCAGGAGGTAGACTGGAATTGCATTGAAAGCATAGGAAAAGAGGCAGAGCGTCCACAATGATGCACCTGGACAAAAAGGGCGTATGCGTTTTTTCCTGAATATATTCAGGAAAAAACGCATACGCCCTTTTTGGCCAACCAAGCAAGCTTGCAAAGGAAATCTGCACTACAATGAAGTCTCACTTCCCCCCGGTCAAAAGGGCCATCTGAAAAAAGTGTAAAATCCAGAAAGGCAGGACAGGCCATGGAGAACTTGGAGCCTTGTTATGCTGATGGGAGGGATGTAAATTGCCAACAGACACTCGGGAGAAGTGTATGGTGTTTCCTGAAACATCTAAAAAACAAAGCAACAGAGCCTAGGGCACTTCCACTTATGGTCCTATAGCTTAGGGAAATTAAAATCAAAAAGACACAGCCACCCCAAAGTTTGGGACGCCTCTGTTTACAAGAACCTCGTTTACCATACAAGTTCAGTATCACAGAAAGTGAAAAATGGATAAAGAACTTGTGGTACTTATATACAATTCAGTATCCCTCAGCAATGAAATCTATGTCATCAGGCCCGTAGCAGCATAATGAGTGGATTCAGGTACGATGATTCTAACTGAAATAAGTCACACAGAAAAAGAAACATCATAAGATATCAGTAATACACGGAATGTAAACTTGGCTACACAGGAACTGAATTCCAAAACAGAAGAGGGTCTCAAATTTAGAAAACCAACTTATGCTTGCTTAAGGGGAAAGGTGAGTTGGGGTGCTGCATAAAACCACAGATTGAAATGAGCACAGATAAAGTTCCTTAAGCCAAATATGGAATAGACAAGAGCTACTCCTTGCTCAACGAAATGGACTCAACACCCCATATTAAACGTCTAAGAATGTACCTGACTAGTAAGTATCTTAAAACCTATGGATTGCTATGTCTCCAAAAGAGAATCAAGCGTGTGTACAGGGGCATAAACTCAGCAGTGATAGGATTGGAGAGGTTCGGTGAGCAAATGAAGACCCTTTGAAGTCATATTGCATGGTACCCATTCCACGTGTTTCAACTACCCAGGTTTAAGGTATTCTTCCTTCAGCTAAAACATGCATGTGGAACCCAGAGTATGATCAACCGTGTGAACGGGAGACGTGTTCAAATATGTCTCAGTTTTCCTCCCCTGGTACTCGGGTGCAACATTCCAGACACTTTACTAACACTCTCCCCACCAGGAGAGTCAGCGCCTTTAACCTCCTGTTTGGACCAGTTTGCAATTTCTGCGGAAGATGTACAGGAATAGCGAGAACCAATGAGAGACTAGCTGGAGGTGTCTGGACGGGCAAATTTAACTCTCATTTCCCACCAGGAAGAGGAGATAACCAAAGGCTCAGCGTGCCGTGCCGGAACCAGATTAGGGCCTGAAGCCATCCTGCGGTGTTGCGGCCAGCTCACAAGAAAGCGAGTTGAAGAAAGGAGCTCAGGGGCACTGTAATTCACAAACCTGCAGAGTTATAAATGACAGCTATCGTCCAAAAATATACTGAAGTAAGGCTGCCAAGAGGACTTGAAAGCGGGGCAGAATTGCAGGAAACCGATTTCAGGAGGTAGACTGGAATTGCATTGAAAGCATAGGAAAAGAGGCAGAACGTCCACAATGATGCACTTGGCCAAAAAGGGCGTATGCGTTTTTTCCTGAATATATTCAGGAAAAAAAGCATACGCCCTTTTTGGCCAACCAAGCAAGCTTGCAAAGGAAATCTGCACTACAATGAAGTCTCACTTCCCCCCAGTCAAAAGGGCCATCTGAAAAAAGTGTAAAATCCAGAAAGGCAGGACAGGCCATGGAGAACTGGGACCCTTGTTATGCTGATGGGTGGGATGTAAATTGCCAACAGACACTCAGGAGAAGTGTATGGTGTTTCCTGAAACATCTAAAAAACAAAGCAACAGAGCCTAGGGCACTTCCACTTATGGTCCTATAGCTTAGGGAAATTAAAATCAAAAAGACACAGCCACCCCAAAGTTTGGGACGCCTCTGTTTACAAGAACCTCGTTTACCGTACAAGTTCAGTATCACAGAAAGTGAAAAATGGATAAAGAACTTGTGGTACTTACGTACAATGCAGTATCACTCAGCAATGAAATCTATGTCATCAGGCCCGTAGCAGCATAATGAGTGGATTCAGGTACGATGATTCTAACTGAAATAAGTCACACAGAAAAAGAAACATCATAAGATATCACTAATACACGGAATGTAAACTTGGCTACACAGGAACTGAATTCCAAAACAGAACAGGGTCTCAAATTTAGAAAACCAACTTATGCTTGCTTAAGAGGAAAGGTGAGTCGGGGTGCTGCATAAAACAAGAGATTGAAATGAGCACAGATAAAGTTCCTTAAGCCAAATATGGAATAGACAAGAGCTACTCCTTGCTCAATGAAATGGACTCAACACCCCATATTAAACGCCTAATAATGTAACTGACTAGTAAGTATCTTAAAACCTATGGATTGCTATGTCTCCAAAAGAGAATCAATCGTATGTACAGGGGCATAAACGCAGCAGTGATAGGATTGGAGAGGTTCGGTGAGCAAATGAAGACCCTTTGAAGTCATATTGCATGGTACCCATTCCACGGGTTTCAACTACCCAGGTTTTAGGTATTCTTCCTTCAGCTAAAACATGCATGTGGAACCTAGAGTATGATCAACCATATGATCGGGAGACGTGTTCAAATATGTCTCAGTTTTCGTACCCTGGTACTCGGGTGCAACATTCCAGACGCTTTACTAACACTCTCCCGACTTGGAGAGTCAGTCCCTTTAACCTCCTGTTTGGCCCAGTTTGCAATTTCTGCGGAAGATGAACAGGAATAGCGAGAACCAATGAGAGACTAGCTGGAGGTGTCTGGACAGGCAAATTTAACTCTCATTTCCCACCAGGAAGAGGAATTAACCAAACGCTCAGCGTGCCGTGCCGGAACCAGATTAGGGCCTGAAGCCATCCTCCGGTGTTGCGGCCAAGTCACAACAAAGCGAGTTGAAGAAAGGAGCTCAGGGGCACTGTAATGCACAAACCTGCAGAGTTATAAATGACAGCTATCGTCCAAAAATATACTGAAGTAAGGCTGCCAAGAGGACTTGAAAGCGGGGCAGAATTGCAGGAAACCGATTTCAGGAGGTAGACTGGAATTGCATTGAAAGCATAGGAAAAGAGGCAGAGCGTCCACAATGATGCACTTGGACAAAAAGGGCGTATGCGTTTTTTCCTGAATATATTCAGGAAAAAACGCATACGCCCTTTTTGGGCAACCAAGCAAACTTGCAAAGGAAATCTGCACTACAATGAAGTCTCACTTCCCCCCGGTCAAAAGGGCCATCTGAACAAAGTGTAAAATCCAGAAAGACAGGACAGGCCATGGAGAACTGGGAGCCTTGTTATGCTGATGGGCGGGATGTAAATTGCCAAGAGACACTCGGGAGAAGTGTATGGTGTTTCCTGAAATATCTAAAAAACAAAGCAACAGAACCTAGGGCACTTCCACTTATGGTCCTATAGCTTAGGGAAATTAAAATCAAAAAGACACAGCCACCCCAAAGTTTGGGACGCCTCTGTTTACAAGAACCTCGTTTACCATACAACTTCAGTATCACAGAAAGTGAAAAATGGATAAAGAACTTGTGGTACTTACGTACAATGCAGTATCACTCAGCAATGAAATCTATGTCATCAGGCCCGAAGCAGCATAATGAGTGGATTCAGGTACGATGATTCTAAGTGACATAAGTCACACAGAAAAAGAAACATCATAAGATATCAGTAATACATGGAATGTAAACTTGGCTACACAGGAACTGAATTACAGAACAGAACAGGGTCTCAAATTTAGAAAACCAACTTATGCTTGCTTAAGGGGAAAGGTGAGTTGGGGTGCTGCATAAAACCAGAGATTGAAATGAGCACAGATAAAGTTCCTTAAGCCAAATATGGAATAGACAAGAGCTACTCCTTGCTCAACGAAATGGACTCAACACCGCATATTAAACGCCTAAGAATGTACCTGACTAGTAAGTATCTTAAAACCTATGGATTGCTATGTCTCCAAAAGAGAATCAAGCACGTGTACAGGGGTTAAAACGCAGCAGTGATAGGATTGGAGAGGTTCGGTGAGCAAATGAAGACCCTTTGAAGTCATATTGCATGGTACCCATTCCACGGGTCTCAACTCTCCAGGTTTAAGGTATTCTTCCTTCAGCTAAAACATGCATGTGGAACCCAGAGTATGATCAACCGTGTGAACGGGAGACGTGTTCAAATATGTCTCAGTTTTCCTCCCCTGGTACTCGGGTGCAACATTCCAGACACTTTACTAACACTCTCCCCACTTGGAGAGTCAGCGCCTTTAACCTCCTGTTTGGCCCAGTTTGCAATTTCTGCGGAAGATGAACAGGAATAGGGAGAACCAATGAGAGACTAGCTGGAGGTGTCTGGACGGGCAAATTTAACTCTGATTTCCCACCAGGAAGAGGAAATAACCAAAGGCTCAGCGTGCCGTGCCAGAACCAGATTAGGGCCTGAAGCCATCCTGCGGTGTTGCGGCCAGCTCACAAGAAAGCGAGTTGAAGAAAGGAGCTCACGGGCACCCTAATGCACAAACCTGCAGAGTTATAAATGACAGCTATCGTCCAAAAATATACTGAAGTAAGGCTGCCAAGAGGACTTGAAAGCGGGGCAGAATTGCAGGAAACCGATTTCAGGAGGTAGACTGGAATTGCATTGAAAGCATAGGAAAAGAGGCAGAACGTCCACAATGATGCACTTGGCCAAAAAGTGTGTATGCGTTTTTTCCTGAATATATTCAGGAAAACACGCATACGCCCTTTTTGGCCAACCAAGCAAGCTTGCAAAGGAAATCTGCACTACAATGAAGTCTCACTTCCCCCCAGTCAAAAGGGCCATCTGAAAAAAGTGTAAAATCCAGAAAAGCAGGACAGGCCATGGAGAACTGGGAGCCTTGTTATGCTGATGGGCGGGATGTAAATTGCCAACAGACACTCGGGAGAAGTGTATGGTGTTTCCTGAAACATCTAAAAAACAAAGCAACAGAGCCTAGGGCACTTCCACTTATGGTCCTATAGCTTAGGGAAATTAAAATCAAAAAGACACAGCCACCCCAAAGGTTGGAACGGCTCTGTTTACAAGAACCTAGTTTACAGTACAAGTTCAACATCGTAGAAAGTGAAAAATGGATAAAGAAGATGTGGTATTTACTTACAAAGCAATATCACTCAGCAATGAAATCTATGTCATCAGGCCCTTAGCAGCACAATGAGTGGATTCAGGTATGATGATTCTAACTGAAATAAGTCACACAGAAAAAGAAACATCATAAGATATCAGTAATACACGGAATGTAAACTTGGCTACACAGGAACAGAATTACAGAACAGAACAGGGTCTCAAATTTAGAAAACCAACTTATGCTTGCTTAAGGGGAAAGGTAAGTTGGGGTGCTGCATAAAACCAGAGATTGAAATGAGCACAGATAAAGTTCCTTAAGCCAAATATGGAATAGACAAGAGCTACTCCTTGCTCAACGAAATGGACTCAACACCGCATATTAAACGCCTAAGAATGTACCTGACTAGTAAGTATCTTAAAACCTATGGATTGCTATGTCTCCGAAAGAGAATCAAGCATGTGTACAGGGGCATAAACGCAGCAGTGATAGGATTGGAGAGGTTCGGTGAGCAAATGAAGACCCTTTGAAGTCATATTGCATGGTACCCATTCCACGTGTTTCAACTACCCAGGTTTAATGTATTCTTCCTTCAGCTAAAACATGCATGTGGAACCTAGAGTATGATCAACCATGTGATCGGGAGACGTGTTCAAATATGTCTCAGTTTTCGTACCCTGGTACTCGGGTGCAACATTCCAGACGCTTTACTAACACTCTCCCGACTTGGAGAGTCAGTCCCTTTAACCTCCTGTTTGGCCCAGTTTGCAATTTCTGCGGAAGATGAACAGGAATAGCGAGAACCAATGAGAGATTAGCTGGAGGTGTCTGGACGGGCAAATTTAACTCTCATTTCCCACCAGGAAGAGGAATTAACCAAAGGCTCAGCGTGCCGTGCCGGAACCAGATTAGGGCCTGAAGCCATGCTGCGGTGTTGCGGCCAGCTCACAAGAAAGCGAGTTGAAGAAAGGAGCTCAGGGGCAATGTAATTCACAAACCTGCAGAGTTATAAATGACAGCTATCGTCCAAAAATATACTGAAGTAAGGCTGCCAAGAGGACTTGAAAGCGGGGCAGAATTGCAGGAAACCGATTTCAGGAGGTAGACTGGAATTGCATTGAAAGCATAGGAAAAGAGGCAGAGCGTCCACAATGATGCACCTGGACAAAAAGGGCGTATGCGTTTTTTCCTGAATATATTCAGGAAAAAACGCATACGCCCTTTTTGGCCAACCAAGCAAGCTTGCAAAGGAAATCTGCACTACAATGAAGTCTCACTTCCCCCCGGTCAAAAGGGCCATCTGAAAAAAGTGTAAAATCCAGAAAGGCAGGACAGGCCATGGAGAACTGGGAGCCTTGTTATGCTGATGGGCGGGATGTAAATTGCCAACAGACACTCCGGAGAAGTGTTTGGTGTTTCCTGAAACATCTAAAAAACACAGCAACAGAGCCTAGGGCACTTCCACTTATGGTCCTATAGCTTAGGGAAATTAAAATCAAAAAGACACAGCCACCCCAAAGTTTGGGACGCCTCTGTTTACAAGAACCTCGTTTACCGTACAAGTTCAACATCGCAGAAAGTGAAAAATGGATAAAGAAGTTGTGGTATTATTACAAAGGAATATCACTCAGCAATGAAATCTATGTCATCAGGCCCGTAGCAGCATAATAAGTGGATTCAGGTTCGATGATTCTAACTGAAATAAGTCACACAGAAAAAGAAACATCATAAGATATCACTAATACACGGAATGTAAACTTGGCTACACAGGAACTGAATTCCAAAACAGAACAGGGTCTCAAATTTAGAAAACCAACTTATGCTTGCTTAAGAGGAAAGGTGAGTCGGGGTGCTGCATAAAACCAGAGATTGAAATGAGCACAGATAAAGTTCCTTAAGCCAAATATGGAATAGACAAGAGCTACTCCTTGCTCAACGAAATGGACTCAACACCCCATATTAAACGCCTAAGAATGTACCTGACTAGTAAGTATCTTAAAACCTATGGATTGCTATGTCTCCAAAAGAGAATCAATCGTATGTACAGGGGCATAAACGCAGCAGTGATAGGATTGGAGAGGTTCGGTTAGCAAATGAAGACCCTTTGAAGTCATATTGCATGGTACCCATTCCACGGGTCTCAACTCTCCAGATTTAAGGTATTCTTCCTTCAGCTAAATCATGCATGTAGAACCCAGAGTATGATCAACTGTGTGAAAGGGAGACGTGTTCAAATATGTCTCAGTTTTCCTCCCCTGGTACTCGGGTGCAACATTCCAGACGCTTTACTAACACTCTCCCCACTTGGAGAGTCAGTCCCTTTAACCTCCTGTTTGGCCCAGTTTGCAATTTCTGCGGAAGATGAACAGGAATAGGGAGAACCAATGAGAGACTAGCTGGAGGTGTCTGGACGGGCAAATTTAACTCTCATTTCCCACCAGGAAGAGGAAATAACCAAAGGCTCAGCGTGCCGTGCCGGAACCAGATTAGGGACTGAAGCCATCTTGCGGTGTTGCGTCCAGGTCACAAGAAAGCGAGTTGAAGAAAGTAGCTCAGGGGCACTGTAATTCACAAACCTGCAGAGTTATAAATGACAGCGATCGTCCAAAAATATACTGAAGTAAGGCTGCCAAGAGGACTTGAAAGCGGGACAGAATTGCAGGAAACCGATTTCACGAGGTAGACTGGAATTGCATTGAAAGCATAGGAAAAGAGGCAGAACGTCCACAATGATGCACTTGGCCAAAAAGGGCGTATGCGTTTTTTCCTGAATATATTCAGGAAAAAACGCATACGCACTTTTTGGCCAACAAAGCAAGCTTGCAAAGGAAATCTGCACTACAATGAAGTCTCACTTCCTTCCGGTCAAAAGGGCCATCTGAAAAAAGTGTAAAATCCAGAAAGGCAGGACAGGCCATGGAGAACTGGGAGCCTTGTTATGCTGATGGGCGGGATGTAAATTGCCAACAGACACTCGGGAGAAGTGTATGGTGTTTCCTGAAACATCTAAAAAACAAAGCAACAGAGCCTAGGGCACTTCCACTTATGGTCCTATAGCTTAGGGAAATTAAAATCAAAAAGACACAGCCACCCCAAAGTTTGGGACGCCTCTGTTTACAAGAACCTCGTTTACCGTACAAGTTCAGTATCACAGAAAGTGAAAAATGGATAAAGAAGTTGTGGTATTTACTTACAAAGCAATATCACTCAGCAATGAAATCTATGTCATCAGGTCCTTAGCAGCACAATGAGTGGATTCAGGTACGATGATTCTAACTGAAATAAGTCACACAGAAAAAGAAACATCATAAGATATCAGTAATACACGGAATGTAAACTTGGCTACACAGGAACTGAATTACAGAACAGAACAGGGTCTCAAATTTAGAAAACCAACTTATGCTTGCTTAAGGGGAAAGGTGAGTTGGGGTGCTGCATAAAACCAGAGATTGAAATGAGCACAGATAAAGTTCCTTAAGCCAAATATGGAATAGTCAAGAGCTACTCCTTGCTCAACGAAATGGACTCAACACCCCATATTAAACGCCTAAGAATGTACCTGACTAGTAAGTATCTTAAAACCTATGGATTGCTATGTCTCCGAAAGCGAATCAAGCATGTGTACAGGGGCATAAACGCAGCAGTGATAGGATTGGAGAGGTTCGGTGAGCAAATGAAGACCCTTTGAAGTCATATTGCATGGTACCCATTCCACGGGTTTCAACTACCCAGGTTTAAGGTATTCTTCCTTCAGCTAAAACATGCATGTGGAACCTAGAGTATGATCAACCATGTGATCGGGAGACGTGTTCAAATATGTCTCAGTTTTCCTCCCCTGGTACTCGGGTGCAACATTCCAGACGCTTTACTAACACTCTCCCCACTTGGAGAGTCAGCGCCTTTAACCTCCTGTTTGGACCAGTTTGCAATTTCTGCGGAAGATGAACAGGAATAAGGAGAACCAATGAGAGACTAGCTGGAGGTGTCTGGACGGGCAAATTTAACTCTCATTTCCCACCAGGAAGAGGAATTAACCAAAGGCTCAGCGTGCCGTGCCGGAACCAGATTAGGGCCTGAAGCCATCCTGCGGTGTTGCGGCCAGGTCACAAGAAAGCGATTTGAAGAAAGTAGCTCAGGGGCACTGTAATGCACAAACCGGCAGAGTTATAAATGACAGCTATCGTCCAAAAATATACTGAAGTTAGGCTGCCAAGAGGACTTGAAAGCGGGACAGAATTGCAGGAAACCGATTTCAGGAGGTAGACTGGAATTGCATTGAAAGCATAGGAAAAGAGGCAGAACGTCCACAATGATGCACTTGGCCAAAAAGGGCGTATGCATTTTTTCTTGAATATATTCAGGAAAAAACGCATACGCACTTGTTGGCCAACCAAGCAAACTTGCAAAGGAAATCTGCACTACAATGAAGTCTCACTTCCCCCCGGTCAAAAGGGCCATCTGAAAAAAGTGTAAAATCCAGAAAGGCAGGAAAGGTCATGGAGAACTGGGAGCCTTGTTATGCTGATGGGCGGGATGTAAATTGTCAAGAGACACTCGGGAGAAGTGTATGGTGTTTCCTGAAACATCTAAAAAACAAAGCAACAGAGCCTAGGGCACTTCCACTTATGGTCCTATAGCTTAGGGAAATTAAAATCAAAAAGACACAGCCACCCCAAAGTTTGGGACGCCTCTGTTTACAAGAACCTCGTTTACCGTACAAGTTCAGTATCACAGAAAGTGAAAAATGGATAAAGAACTTGTGGTACTTACGTACAATGCAGTATCACTCAGCAATGAAATCTATGTCATCAGGCCCTTAGCAGCATAATAAGTGGATTCAGGTTCGATGATTCTAACTGAAATAAGTCACACAGAAAAAGAAACATCATAAGATATCACTAATACACGGAATGTAAACTTGGCTACACAGGAACTGAATTCCAAAACAGAACAGGGTCTCAAATTTAGAAAACCAACTTATGCTTGCTTAAGAGGAAAGGTGAGTCGGGGTGCTGCATAAAACCAGAGATTGAAATGAGCACAGATAAAGTTCCTTAAGCCAAATATGGAATAGACAAGAGCTACTCCTTGCTCAACGAAATGGACTCAACACCGCATATTAAACGCCTAAGAATGTACCTGACTAGTAAGTATCTTAAAACGTATGGATTGCTATGTCTCCAAAAGAGAATCAATCGTATGTACAGGGGCATAAACGCAGCAGTGATAGGATTGGAGAGGTTCGGTGAGCAAATGAAGACCCTTTGAAGTCATATTGCATGGTACCCATTCCACGGGTCTCAACTCTCCAGATTTAAGGTATTCTTCCTTGAGCTAAATCATGCATGTAGAACCCAGAGTATGATCAACTGTGTGAAAGGGAGACGTGTTCAAATATGTCTCAGTTTTCCTCCCCTGGTACTCGGGTGCAACATTCCAGACGCTTTACTAACACTCTCCCCACTTGGAGAGTCAGTGCCTTTAACCTCCTGTTTGGCCCAGTTTGCAATTTCTGCGGAAGATGAACAGGAATAGGGAGAACCAATGAGAGACTAGCTGGAGGTGTCTGGACGGGCAAATTTAACTCTCATTTTCCACCAGGAAGAGGAAATAACCAAAGGCTCAGCGTGCCGTGCCGGAACCAGATTAGGGACTGAAGCCATCCTGCGGTGTTGCGTCCAGGTCACAAGAAAGCGAGTTGAAGAAAGTAGCTAAGGGGCACTGTAATTCACAAACCTGCAGAGTTATAAATGACAGCGATCGTCCAAAAATATACTGAAGTAAGGCTGCCAAGAGGACTTGAAAGCGGGGCAGAATTGCAGGAAACCGATTTCAGGAGGTAGACTGGAATTGCATTGAAAGCATAGGAAAAGAGGCAGAACGTCCACAATGATGCACTTGGCCAAAAAGGGCGTATGCGTTTTTTCCTGAATATATTCAGGAAAAAACGCATACGCCCTTTTTGGCCAACCAAGCAAGCTTGCAAAGGAAATCTGCACTACAATGAAGTCTCACTTCCTTCCGGTCAAAAGGGCCATCTGGAGAAAGTGTAAAATCCAGAAAGGCAGGACAGGCCATGGAGAACTGGGAGCCTTGTTATGCTGATGGGCGGGATGTAAATTGCCAACAGACACTCGGGAGAAGTGTATGGTGTTTCCTGAAACATCTAAAAAACAAAGCAACAGAGCCTAGGGCACTTCCACTTATGGTCCTATAGCTTAGGGAAATTAAAATCAAAAAGACACAGCCACCCCAAAGTTTGGGATGGCTCTGTTTACAAGAACATCGTTTACAGTACAAGTTCAACATCGCAGAAAGCGAAAAATGGATAAAGAAGCTGTGGTATTTACTTACAAAGCAATATCACTCAGCAATGAAATCTATGTCATCAGGCCCTTAGCAGCACAATGAGTGGATTCAGGTATGATGATTCTAACTGAAATAAGTCACACAGAAAAAGAAACATCATAAGATATCAGTAATACATGGAATGTAAACTTGGCTACACAGGAACTGAATTACAGAACAGAACAGGGTCTCAAATTTAGAAAACCAACTTATGCTTGCTTAAGGGGAAAGGTGAGTTGGGGTGCTGCATAAAACTAGAGATTGAAATGAGCACAGATAAAGTTCCTTAAGCCAAATATGGAATAGACAAGAGCTACTCCTTGCTCAACGAAATGGACTCAACACCCCATATTAAACGCCTAAGAATGTACCTGACTAGTAAGTAACTTAAAACCTAGGGATTGCTATGTCTCCAAAAGAGAATCAAGCGTGTGTACAGGGGCATAAACGCAGCAGTGATAGGATTGGAGAGGTTCGGTGAGCAAATGAAGACCCTTTGAAGTCATATTGCATGGTACCCATTCCACGGGTTTCAACTACCCAGGTTTAAGGTATTCTTCCTTCAGCTAAAATATGCATGTGGAACCTAGAGTATGATCAACCATGTGATCGGGAGACGTGTTCAAATATGTCTCAGTTTTCCTCCCCTGGTACTCGGGTGCAACATTCCAGACACTTTACTAACACTCTCCCGACTTGGAGAGTCAGTGCCTTTAACCTCCTGTTTGGCCCAGTTTGCAATTTCTGCGGAAGATGAACAGGAATAGCGAGAACCAATGAGAGACTAGCTGGAGGTGTCTGGAGGGGCAAATTTAACTCTCATTTCCCACCAGGAAGAGGAATTAACCAAAGGCTCAGCGTGCCGTGCCGGAACGAGATTAGGGCCTGAAGCCATGCTGCGGTGTTGCGGCCAGCTCACAAGAAAGCGAGTTGAAGAAAGGAGCTCAGGGGCACTGTAATGCACAAACCTGCAGAGTTATAAATGACAGCTATTGTCCAAAAATATACTGAAGTAAGGCTGCCAAGAGGACTTGAAAGCGGGGCAGAATTGCAGGAAACCGATTTCAGGAGGTAGACTGGAATTGCATTGAAAGCATAGGAAAAGAGGCAGAGCGTCCACAATGATGCACTTGGAGAAAAAGGGCATATGCGTTTTTTCCTGAATATATTCAGGAAAAAACGCATACGCACGTTTTGGCCAACCAAGCAAGCTTGCAAAGGAAATCTGCAATACAATGAGGTCTCACTTCCCCCCGGTCAAAAGGGCCATCTGAACAAAGTGTAAAATCCAGAAAGACAGGACAGGCCATGGAGAACTGGGAGCCTTGTTATGCTGATGGGCGGGATGTAAATTGCCAACAGACACTCGGAAGAAGTGTATGGTGTTTCCTGAAACATCTAAAAAACAAAGCAACAGAGCCTAGGGCACTTCCACTTATGGTCCTATAGCTTAGGGAAATTAAAATCAAAAAGACACAGCCACCCCAAAGTTTGGAACGGCTCTGTTTACAAGAACCTCGTTTACAGTACAAGTTCAACATCGCAGAAAGTGAAAAATGGATAAAGAAGTTGTGGTATTTACTTACAAAGCAATATCACTCAGCAATGAAATCTATGTCATCAGGCCCTTAGCAGCACAATGAGTGGATTCAGGTATGATGATTCTAACTGAAATAAGTCACACAGAAAAAGAAACATCATAAGATATCAGTAATACATGGAATGTAAACTTGGCTACACAGGAACTGAATTACAGAACAGAACAGGGTCTCAAATTTAGAAAACCAACTTATGCTTGCTTAAGGGGAAAGGTGAGTTGGGGTGCTGCATAAAACCAGAGATTGAAATGAGCACAGATAAAGTTCCTTAAGCCAAATATGGAATAGACAAGAGCTACTCCTTGTTCAACGAAATGGACTCAACACCGCATATTAAACGCCTAAGAATGTACCTGACTAGTAAGTATCTTAAAACCTATGGATTGCTATGTCTCCGAAAGAGAATCAAGCATGTGTACAGGGGCATAAACGCAGCAGTGATAGGATTGGAGAGGTTCGGTGAGCAAATGAAGCCCCTTTGAAGTCATATTGCATGGTACCCATTCCACGGGTCTCAACTCTCCAGGTTTAAGGTATTCTTCCTTCAGCTAAAACATGCATGTGGAACCCAGAGTATGATCAACCGTGTGAACGGGAGACGTGTTCAAATATGTCTCAGTTTTCCTCCCCTGGTACTCGGGTGCAACATTCCAGACGCTTTACTAACACTCTCCCCACTTGGAGAGTCAGCGCCTTTAACCTCCTGTTTGGCCCAGTTTGCAATTTCTGCGGAAGATGAACAGGAATAGGGAGAACCAATGAGAGACTAGCTGGAGGTGTCTGGACGGGCAAATTTAACTCTCATTTCCCACCAGGAAGAGGAAATAACCAAAGGCTCAGCGTGCCATGCCGGAACCAGATTAGGGCCTGAAGCCATCTTGCGGTGTTGCAGCCAGCTCACAAGAAAGCGAGTTGAAGAAAGGAGCTCAGGGGCACTGTAATTCACAAACCTGCAGAGTTATAAATGACAGCTATCGTCCAAAAATATACTGAAGTAAGGCTGCCAAGAGGACTTGAAAGCGGGGCAGAATTGCAGGAAACCGATTTCAGGAGGTAGACTGGAATTGCATTGAAAGCATAGGAAAAGAGGCAGAACGTCCACAATGATGCACTTGGCCAAAAAGGGCGTATGCGTTTTTTCCTGAATATATTCAGGAAAAAACGCATACGCCCTTTTTGGCCAACCAAGCAAGCTTGCAAAGGAAATCTGCACTACAATGAAGTCTCACTTCCCCCCAGTCAAAAGGGCCATCTGAAAAAAGTGTAAAATCCAGAAAGGCAGGACAGGCCATGGAGAACTGGGAGCATTGTTATGCTGATGGGCGGGATGTAAATTGCCAAGAGACACTTGGGAGGAGTGTATGGTGTTTCCTGAAACATCTAAAAAACAAAGCAACAGAGCCTAGGGCACTTCCACTTATGGTCCTATAGCTTAGGGAAATTAAAATCAAAAAGACACAGCCACCCCAAAGTTTGAGACGCCTCTGTTTACAAGAACCTCGTTTACCGTACAAGTTCAGTATCACAGAAAGTGAAAAATGGATAAAGAACTTGTGGTACTTACGTACAATGCAGTATCACTCAGCAATGAAATCTATGTCATCAGGCCCGTAGCAGCATAATGAGTGGATTCAGATACGATGATTCTAACTGAAATAAGTCACACAGAAAAAGAAACATCATAAGATATCACTAATACACGGAATGTAAACTTGGCTACACAGGAACTGAATTCCAAAACAGAACAGGGTCTCAAATTTAGAAAACCAACTTATGCTTGCTTAAGGGGAAAGGTGAGTTGGGGTGCTGCATAAAACCAGAGATTGAAATGAGCACAGATAAAGTTCCTTAAGCCAAATATGGAATAGACAAGAGCTACACCTTGCTCAACGAAATGGACTCAACACCCCATATTAAACGCCTAAGAATGTACCTGACTAGTAAGTATCTTAAAAGCTATGGATTGCTATGTCTCCAAAAGAGAATCAAGCATGCGTACAGGGGCATAAACGCAGCAGTGATAGGATTGGAGAGGTTCGGTGAGCAAATGAAGACCCTTTGAAGTCATATTGCATGGTACCCATTCCACGGGTCTCAACTCTCCAGTTTTAAGGTATTCTTCCTTCAGCTAAAACATGCATGTGGAACCCAGAGTATGATCAACCGTGTGAACGGGAGACGTGTTCAAATATGTCTCAGTTTTCGTACCCTGGTACTCGGGTGCAACATTCCAGACGCTTTACTAACACTCTCCCCACTTGGAGAGTCAGTCCCTTTAACCTCCTGTTTGGCCCAGTTTGCAATTTCTGCGGAAGATGAACAGGAATAGTGAGAACCAATGAGAGACTAGCTGGAGGTGTCTGGACGGGCAAATTTAACTCTCATTTCTCACCAGGAAGAGGAAATAAGCAAAGGCTCAGCGTGCCATGCCGGAACCAGATTAGGGACTGAAGCCATCCTGCGGTGTTGAGGCCAGCTCACAAGAAAGCGAGTTGAAGAAAGGAGCTCAGGGGCACTGTAATGCACAAACCTGCAGAGTTATAAATGACAGCTATCGTCCAAAAATATACTGAAGTAAGGCTGCCAAGAGGACTTGAAAGCGGGGCAGAATTGCAGGAAACCGATTTCAGGAGGTAGACTGGAATTGCATTGAAAGCATAGGAAAAGAGGCAGAACGTCCACAATGATGCACTTGGCCAAAAAGGGCGTATGCGTTTTTTCCTTAATATATTCAGGAAAAAACGTATACGCCCTTTTTGGCCAACCAAGCAAGCTTGCAAAGGAAATCTGCACTACAATGAAGTCTCACTTCCCCCCGGTCAAAAGGGCCATCTGAAAAAAGTGTAAAATCCAGAAAGGAAGGACAGGCCATGGAGAACTGGGAGCCTTGTTATGCTGATGGGCGGGATGTAAATTGCCAACAGACACTCGGGAGAAGTGTATGGTGTTTCCTGAAACATCTAAAAAACAAAGCAACAGAGCCTAGGGCACTTCCACTTATGGTCCTATAGCTTAGGGAAATTAAAATCAAAAAGACACAGCCACCCCAAAGTTTGGGACGCCTCTGTTTACAAGAACCTCGTTTACCGTACAAGATCAACATCACAGAATGTGAAAAATGGATAAAGAACTTGTGGTACTTACGTACAATGCAGTATCACTCAGCAATGAAATCTATGTCATCAGGCCCGTAGCAGCATAATGAGTGGATTCAGGTATGATGATTCTAACTGAAATAAGTCACACAGAAAAAGGAACATCATAAGATATCACTAATACACGGAATGTAAACTTGGCTACACAGGAACTGAATTCCAAAACAGAACAGGGTCTCAAATTTAGAAAACCAACTTATGCTTGCTTAAGGGGAAAGGAGAGTTGGGGTGCTGCATAAAACCAGAGATTGAAATGAGCACAGATAAAGTTCCTTAAGCCAAATATGGAATAGACAAGAGCTACTCCTTGCTCAACAAAATGGACTCAACACCCCATATTAAACGCCTAAAAATGTACCTGACTAGTAAGTATCTTAAAACCTATGGATTGCTAAGTCTCCAAAAGAGAATCAAGCGTGTGTACAGGGGCATAAACGCAGCAGTGATAGGATTGGAGAGGTTCGGTGAGCAAATGAAGACCCTTTGAAATCATATTGCATGGTACCCATTCCACGGGTCTCAACTCTCCAGGTTTAAGGTATTCTTCCTTCAGCTAAAACATGCATGTGGAACCCAGAGTATGATCAACCGTGTGAACGGGAGACGTGTTCAAATCTGTCTCAGTTTTCGTACCCTGGTACTCGGGTGCAACATTCCAGACGCTTTACTAACACTCTCCCGACTTGGAGAGTCAGTCCCTTTAACCTCCTGTTTGGCCCAGTTTGCAATTTCTGCGGAAGATGAACAGGAATAGGGAGAACCAATGAGAGACTAGCTGGACGTGTCTGAACGGGCAAATTTAACTCTCATTTCCCACCAGGAAGAGGAATTAACCAAAGGCTCAGTGTGCCGTGCCGGAACCAGATTAGGGCCTGAAGCCATCCTGCGGTGTTGCGGCCAGCTCACAAGAAAGCGAGTTGAAGAAAGGAGCTCAGGGGCACTGTAATTCACAAACCTGCAGAGTTATAAATGACAGCTATCGTCCAAAAATATACTGAAGTAAGGCTGCCAAGAGGACTTGAAAGCGGGGCAGAATTGCAGGAAACCGATTTCAGGAGGTAGACTGGAATTGCATTGAAAGCATAGGAAAAGAGGCGGAACGTCCACAATGATGCACTTGGCCAAAAAGGGCGTATGCGTTTTTTCCTGAATATATTCAGGAAAAAACGCATACGCCCTTTTTGGCCAACCAAGCAAGCTTGCAAAGGAAATCTGCACTACAATGAAGTCTCACTTCCCCCCGGTCAAAAGGGCCATCTGAAAAAAGTGTAAAATCCAGAAAGGCAGGACAGGCCATGGAGAACTGGAAGCCTTGTTATGCTGATTGGCGGGATGTAAATTGCCAACAGACACTCGGGAGAAGTGTATGGTGTTTCCTGAAACATCTGAAAAACAAAGCAACAGAGCCTAGGGCACTTCCACTTATGGTCCTATGGCTTAGGGAAATTAAAATCAAAAAGACACAGGCACCCCAAAGGTTGGAATGGCTCTGTTTACAAGAACCTCGTTTACAGTACAAGTTCAACATCGCAGAAAGTGAAAAATGGATAAAGAAGTTGTGGTGTTTACTTACAAAGCAATATCACTCAGCAATGAAATCTATGTCATCAGGCCCATAGCAGCACAATGAGTGGATTCAGGTATGATGATTCTAACTGAAATAAGTCACACAGAAAAAGAAACATCATAAGATATCAGTAATACACGGAATGTAAACTTGGCTACACAGGAACTGAATTACAGAACAGAACAGGGTCTCAAATTTAGAAAACCAACTTATGCTTGCTTAAGGGGAAAGGTGAGTTGGGGTGCTGCATAAAACCAGAGATTGAAATGAGCACAGATAAAGTTCCTTAAGCCAAATATGGAATAGACAAGAGCTACTCCTTGCTCAACGAAATGGACTCAACACCCCATATTAAACGCCTAAGAATGTACCTGACTAGTAAGCATCTTAAAACCTATGGATTGCTATGTCTCCGAAAGAGAATCAAGCATGTGTACAGGGGCATAAACGCAGCAGTGATAGGATTGGAGAGATTCGGTGAGCAAATGAAGACCCTTTGAAGTCATATTTTATGGTACCCATTCCACGGGTTTCAACTACCCAGGTTTAAGGTATTCTTCCTTCAGCTAAAACATGCATGTGGAACCTAGAGTATGATCAACCATGTGATTGGGAGACATGTTCAAATCTGTCTCAGTTTTCGTACCCTGGTACTCGGGTGCAACATTCCAGACGCTTTACTAACACTCTCCCGACTTGGAGAGTCAGTGCCTTTAACCTCCTGTTTGGCCCAGTTTGCAATTTCTGCGGAAGATGAACAGGAATAGGGAGAACCAATGAGAGACTAGCTGGACGTGTCTGAACGGGCAAATTTAACTCTCATTTCCCACCAGGAAGAGGAATTAACCAAAGGCTCAGTGTGCCGTGCCGGAACCAGATTAGGGCCTGAAGCCATCCTGCGGTGTTGCGGCCAGCTCACAAGAAAGCGAGTTGAAGAAAGGAGCTCAGGGGCACTGTAATTCACAAACCTGCAGAGTTATAAATGACAGCTATCGTCCAAAAATATACTGAAGTAAGGCTGCCAAGAGGACTTGAAAGCGGGGCAGAATTGCAGGAAACCGATTTCAGGAGGTAGACTGGAATTGCATTGAAAGCATAGGAAAAGAGGCGGAACGTCCACAATGATGCACTTGGCCAAAAAGGGCGTATGCGTTTTTTCCTGAATATATTCAGGAAAAAACGCATACGCCCTTTTTGGCCAACCAAGCAAGCTTGCAAAGGAAATCTGCACTACAATGAAGTCTCACTTCCCCCCGGTCAAAAGGGCCATCTGAAAAAAGTGTAAAATCCAGAAAGGCAGGACAGGCCATGGAGAACTGGAAGCCTTGTTATGCTGATGGGCGGGATGTAAATTGCCAACAGACACTCGGGAGAAGTGTATGGTGTTTCCTGAAACATCTGAAAAACAAAGCAACAGAGCCTAGGGCACTTCCACTTATGGTCCTATGGCTTAGGGAAATTAAAATAAAAAAGACACAGGCACCCCAAAGGTTGGAATGGCTCTGTTTACAAGAACCTCGTTTACAGTACAAGTTCAACATCGCAGAAAGTGAAAAATGGATAAAGAAGTTGTGGTATTTACTTACAAAGCAATATCACTCAGCAATGAAATCTATGTCATCAGGCCCATAGCAGCACAATGAGTGGATTCAGGTATGATGATTCTAACTGAAATAAGTCACACAGAAAAAGAAACATCATAAGATATCAGTAATACATGGAATGTAAACTTGGCTACACAGGAACTGAATTACAGAACAGAACAGGGTCTCAAATTTAGAAAACCAACTTATGCTTGCTTAAGGGGAAAAGTGAGTTGGGGTGCTGCATAAAACCAGAGATTGAAATGAACACAGATAAAGTTCCTTAAGCCAAATATGGAATAGACAAGAGCTACTCCTTGCTCAACGAAATGGACTCAACACCCCATATTAAACGCCTAAGAATGTACCTGACTAGTAAGTATCTTGAAACTTATGGATTGCTATGTCTCCAAAAGAGAATCAAGCATATGTACAGGGGCATAAACGCAGCAGTGATAGGATTGGAGTGGTTCGGTGAGCAAATGAAGACCCTTTGAAGTCATATTGCATGGTACCCATTCCACGGGTTTCAACTACCCAGGTTTAAGGTATTCTTCCTTCAGCTAAATCATGCATGTGGAACCCAGAGTATGATCAACCGTGTGAACGGGAGACGTGTTCAAATATGTCTCAGTTTTCGTACCCTGGTACTCGGGTGCAACATTCCAGACGCTTTACTAACACTCTCCCGACTTGGAGAGTCAGTCCCTTTAACCTCCTGTTTGGCCCAGTTTGCAATTTCTGCGGAAGATGAACAGGAATAGGGAGAACCAATGAGAGACTAGCTGGAGGTGTCTGGACGGGCAAATTTAACTCTCATTTCCCACCAGGAAGAGGAAATAAGCAAAGGCTCAGCGTGCCATGCCGGAACCAGATTAGGGACTGAAGCCATCCTGCGGTGTTGCGGCCAGCTCACAAGAAAGCGAGTTGAAGAAAGGAGCTCAGGGGCACTGTAATTCACAAACCTGCAGAGTTATAAATGACAGCTATCGTCCAAAAATATACTGAAGTAAGGCTGCCAAGAGGACTTGAAAGCGGGGCAGAATTGCAGGAAACCGATTTCAGGAGGTAGACTGGAATTGCATTGAAAGCATAGGAAAAGAGGCGGAACGTCCACAATGATGCACTTGGCCAAAAAGGGCGTATGCGTTTTTTCCTGAATATATTCAGGAAAAAACGCATACGCACTTTTTGGCCAACCAAGCAAGCTTGCAAAGGAAATCTGCACTACAATGAAGTCTCACTTCCCCCCGGTCAAAAGGGCCATCTGAAAAAAGTGTAAAATCCAGAAAGGCAGGACAGGCCATGGAGAACTGGAAGCCTTGTTATGCTGATGGGCGGGATGTAAATTGCCAACAGACACTCGGGAGAAGTGTATGGTGTTTCCTGAAACATCTAAAAAACAAAGCAACAGAGCCTAGGGCACTTCCACTTATGGTCCTATGGCTTAGGGAAATTAAAATCAAAAAGACACAGGCACCCCAAAGGTTGGAATGGCTCTGTTTACAAGAACCTCGTTTACAGTACAAGTTCAACATCGCAGAAAGTGAAAAATGGATAAAGAAGTTGTGGTATTTACTTACAAAGCCATATCACTCAGAAATGAAATCTATGTCATCAGGCCCTTAGCAGCACAATGAGTGGATTCAGGTATGATGATTCTAACTGAAATAAGTCACACAGAAAAAGAAACATCATAAGATATCAGTAATACACGGAATGTAAACTTGGCTACACAGGAACTGAATTACAGAACAGAACAGGGTCTCAAATTTAGAAAACCAACTTATGATTGCTTAAGGGGAAAGGTGAGTTGGGGTGCTGCATAAAACCGGAGATTGAAATGAGCACAGATAAAGTTCCTTAAGCCAAATATGGAATAGACAAGAGCTACTCCTTGCTCAATGAAATGGACTCAAAACCACATATTAAACGCCTAAGAATGTAACTGACTAGTAAGTATCTTAAAACCTATGGATTGCTATGTCTCCGAAAGAGAATCAAGCATGTGTACAGGGGCATAAACGCAGCAGTGATAGGATTGGAGAGGTTCGGTGAGCAAATGAAGACCCTTTGAAGTCATATTTTATGGTACCCATTCCACGGGTTTCAACTACCCAGGTTTAAGGTATTCTTCCTTCAGCTAAAACATGCATGTGGAACCTAGAGTATGATCAACCATGTGATTGGGAGACGTGTTCAAATATGTCTCAGTTTTCGTACCCTGGTACTCGGGTGCAACATTCCAGACGCTTTACTAACACTCTCCCGACTTGGAGAGTCAGTGCCTTTAACCTCCTGTTTGGCCCAGTTTGCAATTACTGCGGAAGATGAACAGGAATAGGGAGAACCAATGAGAGACTAGCTGGACGTGTCTGAACGGGCAAATTTAACTCTCATTTCCCACCAGGAAGAGGAATTAACCAAAGGCTCAGCGTGCCGTACCGGAACCAGATTAGGGCCTGAAGCCATCCTGCGGTGTTGCGGCCAGCTCACAAGAAAGTGAGTTGAAGAAAGGAGCTCAGGGGCACTGTAATTCACAAAGCTGCAGAGTTATAAATGACAGCTATCGTCCAAAAATATACTGAAGTAAGGCTGCCAAGAGGACTTGAAAGCGGGGCAGAATTGCAGGAAACCGATTTCAGGAGGTAGACTGGAATTGCATTGAAAGCATAGGAAAAGAGGCAGAACGTCCACAATGATGCACTTGGCCAAAAAGGGCGTATGCGTTTTTTCCTGAATATATTCAGGAAAAAACGCATACGCCCTTTTTGGCCAACCAAGCAAGCTTGCAAAGGAAATCTGCACCACAATGAAGTCTCACTTCCCCCCGGTCAAAAGGGCCATCTGAAAAAAGTGTAAAATCCAGAAAGGCAGGACAGGCCATGGAGAACTGGGAGCCTTGTTATGCTGATGGGCGGGATGTAAATTGCCAACAGACACTCGGGACAACTGTATGGTGTTTCCTGAAACATCTAAAAAACAAAGCAACAGAGCCTAGGGCACTTCCACTTATGGTCCTATAGCTTAGGGAAATTAAAATAAAAAAGACACAGCCACCCCAATGTTTGGGACGCCTCTGTTTACAAGAACCTCGTTTACCGTACAAGTTCAACATCACAGAAAGTGAAAAATGGATAAAGATCTTGTGGTACTTACGTACAATGCAGTATCCCTCAGCAATGAAATCTATGTCATCAGGCCCGTAGCAGCATAATGAGTGGATTCAGGTACGATGATTCTAACTGAAATAAGTCACACAGAAAAAGAAACATCATAAGATATCACTAATACACGGAATGTAAACTTGGCTACACAGGAACTGAATTCCAAAACAGAACAGGGTCTCAAATTTAGAAAACCAACTTATGCTTGCTTAAGGGGAAAGGTGAGTTGGGGTGCTGCATAAAACCAGAGATTGAAATGAGCACAGATAAAGTTCCTTAAGCCAAATATGGAATAGACAAGAGCTACTCCTTGCTCAACGAAATGGACTCAACACCCCATATTAAACGCCTAAGAATGTACCTGACTAGTAAGTATCTTAAAACCTATGGATTGCTATGTCTCCGAAAGAGAATCAAGCATGTGTACAGGGGCATAAACGCAGCAGTGATAGGATTGGAGAAGTTTGGTGAGCAAATGAAGACCCTTTGAAGTCATATTGCATGGTACCCATTCCACGGGTCTCAACTCTCCAGGTTTAAGGTATTCTTCCTTCAGCTAAAACATGCATGTGGAACCCAGAGTATGATCAACCGTGTGAACGGGAGACGTGTTCAAATATGTCTCAGTTTTCCTCCCCTGGTACTCGGGTGCAACATTCCAGACGCTTTACTAACACTCTCCCCACTTGGAGAGTCAGCGCCTTTAACCTCCTCTTTGGCCCAGTTTGCAATTTCTGCGGAAGATGAACAGGAATAGGGAGAACCAATGAGAGACTAGCTGGAGGTGTCTGGACGGGCAAATTTAACTCTCATTTCCCACCAGGAAGAGGAACTAACCAAAGGCTCAGCGTGCCGTGCCGGAACCAGATTAGGGACTGAAGCCATCCTGCGGTGTTGCGTCCAGGTCACAAGAAAGCGAGTTGAAGAAAGTAGCTAAGGGGCACTGTAATTCACAAACCTGCAGAGTTATAAATGACAGCGATCGTCCAAAAATATACTGAAGTAAAGCTGCCAAGAGGACTTGAAAGCGGGGCAGAATTGCAGGAAACCGATTTCAGGAGGTAGACTGGAATTGCATTGAAAGCATAGGAAAAGAGGCAGAACGTCCACAATGATGCACTTGGCCAAAAAGTGCGTATGCGTTTTTTCCTGAATATATTCAGGAAAAAACGCATACGCCCTTTTTGGCCAACCAAGCAAGCTTGCAAAGGAAATCTGCACTACAATGAAGTCTCACTTCCTTCCGGTCAAAAGGGCCATCTGAAAAAAGTGTAAAATCCAGAAAGGCAGGACAGGCCATGGAGAACTGGGAGCCTTGTTATGCTGATGGGCGGGATGTAAATTGCCAACAGACACTCGGGAGAAGTGTATGGTGTTTCCTGAAACATCTAAAAAACAAAGCAACAGAGCCTAGGGCACTTCCACTTATGGTCCTATAGCTTAGGGAAATTAAAATCAAAAAGACACAGCCACCCCAATGTTTGGGATGGCTCTGTTTACAAGAACATCGTTTACAGTACAAGTTCAACATCGCAAAAAGCGAAAAATGGATAAAGAAGCTGTGGTATTTACTTACAAAGCAATATCACTCAGCAATGAAATCTATGTCATCAGGCCCTTAGCAGCACAATGAGTGGATTCAGGTATGATGATTCTAACTGAAATAAGTCACACAGAAAAAGAAACATCATAAGATATCAGTAATACATGGAATGTAAACTTGGCTACACAGGAACTGAATTACAGAACAGAACAGGGTCTCAAATTTAGAAAACCAACTTATGCTTGCTTAAGGGGAAAGGTGAGTTGGGGTGCTGCATAAAACTAGAGATTGAAATGAGCACAGATAAAGTTCCTTAAGCCAAATATGGAATAGACAAGAGCTACTCCTTGCTCAACGAAATGGACTCAACACCCCATATTAAACGCCTAAGAATGTACCTGACTAGTAAGTAACTTAAAACCTATGGATTGCTATGTCTCCAAAAGAGAATCAAGCGTGTGTACAGGGGCATAAACGCAGCAGTGATAGGATTGGAGAGGTTCGGTGAGCAAATGAAGACCCTTTGAAGTCATATTGCATGGTACCCGTTCCACGGGTTTCAACTACCCAGGTTTAAGGTATTCTTCCTTCAGCTAAAACATACATGTGGAACCTAGAGTATGATCAACCATGTGATCGGGAGACGTGTTCAAATATGTCTCAGTTTTCGTACCCTGGTACTCGGGTGCAACATTCCAGACGCTTTACTAACACTCTCCCCACTTGGAGAGTCAGTCCCTTTAACCTCCTGTTTGGCCCAGTTTGCAATTTCTGCGGAAGATGAACAGGAATAGCGAGAACCAATGAGAGACTAGCTGGAGGTGTCTGGAGGGGCAAATTTAACTCTCATTTCCCACCAGGAAGAGGAATTAACCAAAGGCTCAGCGTGCCGTGCCGGAACGAGATTAGGGCCTGAAGCCATGCTGCGGTGTTGCGGCCAGCTCACAAGAAAGCGAGTTGAAGAAAGTAGTTCAGGGGCACTGTAATGCACAAACCTGCAGAGTTATAAATGACAGCTATCGTCCAAAAATATACTGAAGTAAGGCTGCCAAGAGGACTTGAAAGCGGGACAGAATTGCAGGAAACCGATTTCAGGAGGTAGACTGGAATTGCATTGAAAGCATAGGAAAAGAGGCAGAACGTCCACAATGATGCACTTGGCCAAAAAGGGCGTATGCATTTTTTCTTGAATATATTCAGGAAAAAACGCATACGCACTTGTTGGCCAACCAAGCAAACTTGCAAAGGAAATCTGCACTACAATGAAGTCTCACTTCCCCCCTGTTAAAAGGGCCATCTGAAAAAAGTGTAAAATCCAGAAAGGCAGGACAGGTCATGGAGAACTGGGAACCTTGTTATGCTGATGGGCGGGATGTAAATTGCCAAGAGACAATCGGGAGAAGTGTATGGTGTTTCCTGAAACATCTAAAAAACAAAGCAACAGAGCCTAGGGCACTTCCACTTATGGTCCTATAGCTTAGGGAAATTAAAATCAAAAAGACACAGCCACCCCAAAGTTTGGGACGCCTCTGTTTACAAGAACCTCGTTTACCGTACAAGTTCAGTATCACAGAAAGTGAAAAATGGATAAAGAACTTGTGGTACTTACGTACAATGCAGTATCACTCAGCAATGAAATCTATGTCATCAGGCTCGTAGCAGCATAATGAGTGGATTCAGGTACGATGATTCTAACTGAAATAAGTCACACAGAAAAAGAAACATCATAAGATATCACTAATACACGGAATGTAAACTTGGCTACACAGGAACTGAATTCCAAAACAGAACAAGGTCTCAAATTTAGAAAACCAACTTATGCTTGCTTAAGAGGAAAGGTGAGTCGGGGTGCTGCATAAAACCAGAGATTGAAATGAGCACAGATAAAGTTCCTTAAGCCAAATATGGAATAGACAAGAGCTACTCCTTGCTCAACGAAATGGACTCAACACCCCATATTAAACGCCTAAGAATGTACCTGACTAGTAAGTATCTTAAAACCTATGGATTGCTATGTCTCCAAAAGAGAATCAATCGTATGTACAGGGGCATAAACGCAGCAGTGATAGGATTGGAGAGGTTCGGTGAGCAAATGAAGACCCTTTGAAGTCATATTGCATGGTACCCATTCCACGGGTTTCAACTACCCAGGTTTAAGGTATTCTTCCTTCAGCTAAAACATGCATGTGGAACCTAGAGTATGATCAACCATGTGATCGGGAGACGTGTTCAAATATGTCTCAGTTTTCGTACCCTGGTACTCGGGTGCAACATTCCAGACGCTTTACTAACACTCTCCCGACTTGGAGAGTCAGTCCCTTTAACCTCCTGTTTGGCCCAGTTTGCAATTTCTGCGGAAGATGAACAGGAATAGCGAGAACCAATGAGAGACTAGCTGGAGGTGTCTGGAGGGGCAAATTTAACTCTCATTTCCCACCAGGAAGAGGAATTAACCAAAGGCTCAGCATGCCGTGCCGGAACGAGATTAGGGCCTGAAGCCATGCTGCGGTGTTGCGGCCAGCTCACAAGAAAGCGAGTTGAAGAAAGTAGCTCAGGGGCACTGTAGTGCACAAACCTGCAGAGTTATAAATGACAGCTATCGTCCAAAAATATACTGAAGTAAGGCTGCCAAGAGGACTTGAAAGCAGGACAGAATTGCAGGAAACCGATTTCAGGAGGTAGACTGGAATTGCATTGAAAGCATAGGAAAAGAGGCAGAACGTCCACAATGATGCACTTGGCCAAAAAGGGCGTATGCATTTTTTCTTGAATATATTCAGGAAAAAACACATACGCACTTGTTGGCCAACCAAGCAAACTTGCAAAGGAAATCTGCACTACAATGAAGTCTCACTTCCCCCCTGTTAAAAGGGCCATCTGAAAAAAGTGTAAAATCCAGAAAGGCAGGAAAGGTCATGGAGAACTGGGAGCCTTGTTATGCTGATGGGCGGGATGTAAATTGCCAAGAGACACTCGGGAGAAGTGTATGGTGTTTCCTGAAACATCTAAAAAACAAAGCAACAGAGCCTAGGGCACTTCCACTTATGGTCCTATAGCTTAGGGAAATTAAAATCAAAAAGACACAGCCACCCCAAAGTTTGGGACGCCTCTGTTTACAAGAACCTCGTTTACCGTACAAGTTCAATATCACAGAAAGTGAAAAATGGATAAAGAACTTGTGGTACTTACGTACAATGCAGTATCACTCAGCAATGAAATCTATGTCATCAGGCCCTTAGCAGCACAATGAGTGGATTCAGGTACGATGATTCTAACTGAAATAAGTCACACAGAAAAAGAAACATCATAAGATATCACTAATACACGGAATGTAAACTTGTCTACACAGGAACTCAAATACAGAACAGAACAGGGTCTCAAATTTAGAAAACCAACTTATGCTTTCTTAAGGGGAAAGGTTAGTTGGGGTGCTGCATAAAACCAGAGATTGAAATGAGCACAGATAAAGTTCCTTAAGCCAAATATGGAATAGACAAGAGCTACTCCTTGCTCAACGAAATGGACTCAACACCCCATATTAAACGCCTAAGAATGTACCTGACTAGTAAGTATCTTAAAACCTATGGATTGCTATGTCTCCAAAAGAGAATCAAGCGTGTGTACTGGGGCATAAACGCAGCAGTGATAGGATTGGAGAGGTTCGGTGAGCAAATGAAGACCCTTTGAAGTCATATTGCATGGTACCCATTCCACGGGTTTCAACTACCCAGGTTTAAGGTATTCTTCCTTCAGCTAAAATATGCATGTGGAACCAAGAGTATGATCAACCGTGTGAACGGGAGACGTGTTCAAATATGTCTCAGTTTTCCTCCCCTGGTACTCGGGTGCCACATTCCAGACGCTTTACTAACACTCTCCCCAATTGGAGAGTCAGCGCCTTTAACCTCCTGTTTGGCCCAGTTTGCAATTTCTGCGGAAGATTAACAGGAATATCGAGAACCAATGACAGACTAGCTGGAGGTGTCTGGACGCACAAATTTAACTCTGATTTCCCACCAGGAAGAGGAAATAACCAAAGGCTCAGCGTGCCGTGCCGGAACCAGATTAGGGCCTGAAGCCATCCTGCGGTGTTGCGGCCAGCTCACAAGAAAGCGAGTTGAAGAAAGGAGCTCAGGGGCACTGTAATTCACAAACCTGCAGAGTTATAAATGACAGCTATCGTCCAAAAATATACTGAAGTAAGGCAGCCAAGAGGACTTGAATGCGGGGCAGAATTGCAGGAAACCGATTTCAGGAGGTAGACTGGAATTGCATTGAAAGCATAGGAAAAGAGGCAGAACGTCCACAATGACCCACTTGGCCAAAAAGTGCGTATGCGTTTTTTCCTGAATATATTCAGGAAAAAACGCATACGCCCTTTTTGGACAACCAAGCAAGCTTGCAAAGGAAATCTGCACTACAATGAAGTCTCACTTCCCCCCGCTCAAAAGGGCCATCTGAAAAAAGTGTAAAATCCAGAAAGGCAGGACAGGCCATGGAGAACTGGGAGCCTTGTTATGCTGATGGGCGGGATGTAAATTGCCAACAGACACTGGGGAGAAGTGTATGGTGTTTCCTGAAACATCTAAAAAACAAAGCAACAGAGCCTAGGGCACTTCCACTTATGGTCCTATAGCTTAGGGAAATTAAAATCAAAAAGACACAGCCACCCCAAAGTTTGGGACGCCTCTGTTTACAAGAACCTCGTTTACCGTACAAGTTCAGTATCACAGAAAGTGAAAAATGGATAAAGAACTTGTGGTACTTACGTACAATGCAGTATCACTCAGCAATGAAATCTATGTCATCAGGCCCGTAGAAGCATAATGAGTGGATTCAGGTACGATGATTCTAACTGAAATAAGTCACACAGAAAAAGAAACATCATAAGATATCACTAATACACGGAATTTAAACTTGGCTACACAGGAACTGAATTCCAAAACAGAACAGGGCCTCAAATTTAGAAAACCAACTTATGTTTGCTTAAGAGAAAAGGTGAGTTGGGGTGCTGCATAAAACCAGAGATTGAAATGAGCACAGATAAAGTTCCTTAAGCCAAATATGGAATAGACAAGAGCTACTCCTTGCTCAACGAAATGGACTCAACACCCCATATTAAACGCCTAATTATGTACCTGACTAGTAAGTATCTTAAAACCTATGGATTGCTATGTCTCCGAAAGAGAATCAAGCGTGTGTACAGGGGCATAAACGCAGCAGTGATAGGATTGGAGAGGTTCGGTGAGCAAATGAAGACCCTTTGAAGTCATATTGCATGGTACCCATTCCACGGGTTTCAACTACCCAGGTTTAAGGTATTCTTCCTTCAGCTAAAACATGCATGTGGAACCTAGAGTATGATCAACCATGTGATCGGGAGACGCGTTCAAATATGTCTCAGTTTTCGTACCTTGGTACTCGGGTGCAACATTCCAGACGCTTTACTAACACTCTCCCCACTTAGAGAGTCAGCGCCTTTAACCTCCTGTTTGGCCCAGTTTGCAATTTCTGCGGAAGATGAACAGGAATAGGGAGAACCAATGAGAGACTAGCTGGAGGTGTCTGGACGGGCAAATTTAACTATCATTTCCCACCAGGAAGAGGAATTAACCAAAGGCTCAGCGTGCCGTGCCGGAACCAGATTAGGGCCTGAAGACATCCTGCGGTGTTGCGGCAAGGTCACAAGAAAGCGAGTTGAAGAAAGGAGCTCAGGGGCACTGTAATGCACAAACCTGCAGAGTTATAAATGACAGCTATCGTCCAAAAATATACTGAAGTAAGGCTGCCAAGAGGACTTGAAAGCGGGGCAGAATTGCAGGAAACCGATTTCAGGAGGTAGACTGGAATTGCATTGAAAGCATAGGAAAAGAGGCAGAGCGTCCACAATGATGCACTTGGCCAAAAAGGGCGTATGCGTTTTTTCCTGAATATATTCAGGAAAAAACGCATACGCCCTTTTTGGCCAACCAAGCAAGCTTGCAAAGGAAATCTGCACTACAATGAAGTCTCACTTCCCCCCGCTCAAAAGGGCCATCTGAAAAAAGTGTAAAATCCAGAAAGGGAGGACAGGCCATGGAGAACTGGGAGCCTTGTTATGCTGATGGGCGGGATGTAAATTGCCAACAGACACTCGGGAGAAGTGTATGGTGTTTCCTGAAACATCTAAGAAACAAAGCAACAGAGCCTAGGGCACTTCCACTTATGGTCCTATAGCTTAGGGAAATTAAAATCAAAAAGACACAGCCACCCCAAAGTTTGGGACGCCTCTGTTTACAAGAACCTCGTTTACCGTACAAGTTCAATATCACAGAAAGTGAAAAATGGATAAAGAACTTTTGGTACTCACGTACAATGCAGTATCACTCAGCAATGAAATCTATGTCATCAGGCCCGTAGCAGCATAATGAGTGGATTCAGGTACGATGATTCTAACTGAAATAAGTCACACAGAAAAAGAAACATCATAAGATATCACTAATACACGGAATGTAAACTTGGCTACACAGGAACTGAATTACAGAACAGAACATGGTCTGAAAATTAGAAAACCAACTTATGCTTGCTTAAGGGGAAAGGTGAGTTGGGGTGCTGCATAAATCCAGAGATTGAAATGAGCACAGATAAAGTTCCTTAAGCCAAATATGGAATAGACAAGAGCTACTCCTTGCTCAACGAAATGGACTCAACACCCCATACTAAACGCCTAAGAATGTACCTGACTAGTAAGTATCTTAAAACCTATGGATTGCTATGTCTCCAAAAGAGAATCAAGCGTGTGTACAGGGGCATAAACGCAGCAGTGATAGGATTGGAGAGGTTCGGTGAGCAAATGAAGACCCTTTGAAGTCATATTGCATGGTACCCATTCCACGGGTCTCAACTCTCCAGGTTTAAAGTATTCTTCCTTCAGCTAAAACATGCATGTGGAACCCAGGGTATGATCAACCGTGTGAACGGGAGACGTGTTCAAATATGTCTCAGTTTTCCTCCCCTGGTACTCGGGTGCAACATTCCAGACGCTTTACTAACACTCTCCCGACTTGGAGAGTCAGTCCCTTTAACCTCCTGTTTGGCCCAGTTTGCAATTTCTGCGGAAGATGAACAGGAATAGCGAGAACCAATGAGAGACTAGCTGGAGGTGTCTGGACGGGCAAATTTAACTCTCATTTCCCACCAGGAAGAGGAATTAAACAAAGGCTCAGCGTGCCGTGCCGGAACCAGATTAGGGCCTGAAGCCATCCTGCGGTGTTGCGGCCAGCTCACAAGAAAGCGAGTTGAAGAAAGGAGCTCAGGGGCACTGTAATTCACAAACCTGCAGAGTTATAAATGACAGCTATCGTCCAAAAATATACTGAAGTAAGTCTGCCAAGAGGACTTGAAAGCGGGGCAGAATTGCAGGAAACCGATTTCAGGAGGTAGACTGGAATTGCATTGAAAGCATAGGAAAAGAGGCAGATCGTCCACAATGATGCACTTGGACAAAAAGTGTGTATGCGTTGTTTCCTGAATATATTCAGGAAAAAACGCATACACACTTTTTGGCCAACCAAGCAAATTTGCAAAGGAAATCTGCAATACAATGAAGTCTCACTTCCCCCAGGTCAAAAGGGCCATCTGAAAAAAGTGTAAAATCCAGAAAGGCAGGAGAGGCCATGGAGAACTGGGAGCCTTGTTATGCTGATGGGCGGGATGTAAATTACCAACAGACACTCGGGAGAAGTGTATGGTGTTTCCTGAAACATCTAAAAAACAAAGCAACAGAGTCTAGGGCACTTCCACTTATGGTCCTATAGCTTAGGGAAATTAAAATCAAAAAGACACAGCCACCCCAAAGTTTCGGACGCCTCTGTTTACAAGAACCTCGTTTACCGTACAAGTTCAACATCGCAGAAAGTGAAAAATGGATAAAGAAGTTGTGGTATTTACTTACAAAGCAATATCACTCAGCAATGAAATCTATGTCATCAGGCCCTTAGCAGCACAATGAGTGGATTCAGGTACGATGATTCTAACTGAAATAAGTCACACAGAAAAAGAAACATCATAAGATATCAGTAATACACGGAATGTAAACTTGGCTACACAGGAACTGATTTACAGAACAGAACAGGGTCTCAAATTTAGAAAACCAACTTATGCTTGCTTAAGGGGAAAGGTGAGTTGGGGTGCTGCATAAAACCATAGATTGAAATGAACACAGATAAAGTTCCTTAAGCCAAATATGGAAGAGACAAGAGCTACTCCTTGCTCAACGAAATGGACTCAACACCGCATATTAAACGCCTAAGAATGTACCTGACTAGTAAGTATCTTAAAACCTATGGATTGCTATGTCTCCAAAAGAGAATCAAGCATGTGTACAGGGGCATAAACGCAGCAGTGATAGGATTAGAGAGGTTCGGTGAGCAAATGAAAACCCATTGAAGGCATATTGCATGGTACCCATTCCATGGTTTTCAACTATCCAGGTTTAAGGTATTCTTCCTTCAGCTAAAACATGCATGTGGAACCCAGAGTATGATCAACCGTGTGAACGGGAGACATGTTCAAGTGTCTCAGTTTTCCTCCCCTGGTACTCGGGTGCAACATTCCAGACGCTTTACTAACACTCTCCCCACTTGGAGAGTCAGCGCCTTTAACCTCCTGTTTGGCCCAGTTTGCAATTTCTGCGGAAGATGAACAGGAATAGGGAGAACCAATGAGAGACTAGCTGGAGGTGTCTGGACGGGCAAATTTAACTCTCATTTCCCACCAGGAAGAGGAAATAACCAAATGCTCAGCGTGCCGTGCCGGAACCAGATTAGGGCCTGAAGCCATCCTGCGGTGCTGCGGCCAGCTCAAAAGAAAGTGAGTTGAAGAAAGGAGCTCAGGGGCACTGTAATTCACAAACCTGCAGAGTTATAAATGACAGCTATCGTCCAAAAATATACTGAAGTAAGGCTGCCAAGAGGACTTGAAAGCGGGGCAGAATTGCAGGAAACCGATTTCAGGAGGTAGACTGGAATTGCATTGAAAGCATAGGAAAAGAGGCAGAACGTCCACAATGATGCACTTGGCCAAAAAGGGCGTATGCGTTTTTTCCTGAATATATTCAGGAAAAAACGCATACGCCCTTTTTGGCCAACCAAGCAAGCTTGCAAAGGAAATCTGCACTACAATGAAGTCTCACTTCCCCCCGGTCAAAAGGGCCATCTGAAAAAAGTGTAAAATCCAGAAAGGCAGGACAGGCCATGGAGAACTGGGAACCTTGTTATGCTGATGGGTAGGATGTAAATTGCCAACAGCCACTTGGGAGAAGTGTGTGGTGTTTCCTGAAACATCTAAAAAACAAAGCAACAGAGCCTAGGGCACTTCCACTTATGGTCCTATAGCTTAGGGAAATTAAAATCAAAAAGACACAGCCACCCCAAAGTTTGGGACGCCTCTGTTTACAAGAACCTCGTTTACCGTACAAGTTCAATATTGCAGAAAGTGAAAAATGGATAAAGAAGTTGTGGTACTTACGTACAATGCAATATCACTCAGCAATGAAATCTATGTCATCAGGCCCATAGCAGCATAATGAGTGGATTCAGGTATGATGATTCTAACTGAAATAAGTCACACAGAAAATGAAACATCATGAGATATCACTAATACACGGAATGTAAACTTGGCTACACAGAAACTGAATTACAAAATAGAACAGGGACTCAAATTTAGAAAACCATCTTATGCTTGCTTAAGGGGAAAGGTGAGTTGGGGTGCTGCATAAAAGCAGAGTTTTAAATTAGCACAGATACTGTTCCATAAGCCAAATATGGAATAGACAAGACCTACCCCTTGCTCAACGTAATGGATTCAGCAATGAGGTATCACCTCACACCTGGTAGAATAGGCATCATAGAAAATCTACAAACAAAAAATGCTGGAAAGGGTGTGGAGAAAAGGAACCCTCTTCCACTATTGTTGGGAATATAAATTGATACAGTCATTATGGAGAACAATATGGAATTTCTTAAGAAACTAACAATAGAATTACCATATGATACAGCAATCCCAGTACTGGACATATACCCAGACAAATCCATAAATCAAAAAGAGACATTCACCGCAATGTTCATTGCATCACTATTTACAATATCGAGGTAATGGAAGCAACCTAAATGCCCACAGACAGACGAATGCATAAAGCTGTGGTACATATATAAAATGGAATATTACTAAGCCATGAAAAGGAATGAAATTGGGTCATTTGTAGAGACGTCGATGGATCCAGAGACTGTCATACAGAGTGAAGTAAGTCAGAAAGAGAAAAACAAATCTTGTATATTCATGCATATATGTGGAACCTAGAAAAACTGTACAGATTAACCATTTTGCAAGGCATAAATAGAGCAACAGATGTAGACAACAAACGTATGGACAACAAGGGGGGAAAGCTGTTGGGGGGGTGGTGGTGGGAGGAGTTGAGAGACTGGGATTGGCATGTATACATTTATATGTATAAAATAGATAACCAATAAGAACCTGCTGTATAAAAATATAAAATAAAATTCAAAATTAAAAAGAAATAAAATTTAAAAAATAAAACAGAAAAAACAATTATTCCCTGCACATACATGTATTTATATGAATAATTTATTTCCATGCTTATATCTGTAAATACAAAAAAGAGGAATAAAATCTACCTTGAACCAAAAACGAAAAAGAGAAAAAAAACACAGAACCCACCAGTTACACAGAAGAAAACCGTATCAGGGCACTTGCTCCAGTTGTAAACAATTCTGAAGTTGGTCAGTGGTGGGGAATCGTCTCCCATTCAGCCAGCAGCCCCCACGCAACAAGCGTCCTCATTGCAAAGCTGGGGCACCGTGCCAGGGCATCTGTGAGTAAACGTGAGCTGAGCCCCAGGCCAGTTGCTGCTGAACTATTCCCACCTGTCCCAGGTAAAACACCTGAATATATACAAGGACTTGAAAGCCTAGAGGAAGGGCCATGGAGCCACACGAGTGACAGCATGCCGGCCGACTTGGTGCCTGCAGGCCAGCCAGGATGGTCCTGGCCCTGGGTGCTCTTCTGGAAGATTTCCATTTCCCTGCCTGAGATACCCGTCCTGTCCCTGCCCCCACTGCTTTTTTCCTTCCTCACCTCTGCCCAGGGAGAAATTCCAGCAGCAGGTATGGGTGACACATCCTCTTCTTTAGCAGGTGGCAGCCTGGCAACTGCTGCAGAAAGTCCAGCAGAGCCCCACTCACACTGGGCCACCCACAAAGCCGTGGCCTCTCCCTCCCTCCCACCAGCCCAGCCCCGAGACTGCTGACAGGGCAGAGAAAATGGCGTCAGGCACGGCTGCAGGGGCTCTTGCTGCCTGGAGTGGTATTTATATTGATCTCAACCCAGGCACACCTGGGGAGGGCTGGCCGGCACGGTAAGTCTGCCCAGGTCAGCCAATCATCACCCCTCAGGGGCTCACAGTTGCAGAAAATGGAAATTGCTGAAGCGGCTAGGTCCAAGGAACAGGTGTGGGCTCCCGAGAGTCAGGATAGACAAGGGGCTGCAGCTTTGGCTTGTTTTCTAATCATTTTATCTGGCCCATGAGTGGGAGACAACTTCAAGAAAACCCTCTCCTAATGAGAGGAACCCAGGAGTCAGGGAGAGGAGGGGTGGGTGGTGGTTGGAGACAGAGGCCTGGTGCCCCGGGTGCAGTGGAAGTCTCTGGAAGACCAGGTGGAGGGAGGCCGCACGGAGTGATGCCCAGGGTCACAGACCTGTCACAGCTGCTGTTTGTTAGTTCAAGTCCTGCTCTGAGGTGCTCTGTGTCAGCTCTGAGCGACAGGTGAGCTGGGGGTGCTCTGCAATGAGGGCTATGTGCACGGTTCCTGTGTGCCCAGCCCTGCCACAGTATCTGCAAGGGTAGCTCTGTATCCTGGGAGGGGCCTGACCACGAGAGCCCCGTGGGCTGGGGTGGGGGTGGGGTACCTGCCCAGGTGAGCTCCATATTCTGGGATTGGTCTGACCACGAGAGTCCCATGGGCTGCTGGGGACCTGGTAAAGGATGTCAGGACAGTCAGTGAAGCCACCGAGGATATACCTCCAGTTGCTCCTAATTCCTACACCCTGCTGGTCATTCTACCAACCACCAGGACATGGTATTCTGTATTAGTCTTCAATGATGCCTTCTTTTGTATTCCATTAGTCCCAGAGTCACAAGAAATTTTGGCTTGTGAGTGGCAGGACTCAACATACAACTAAAACAATACTTCCGGGCCGTTCGGCCCCAAGGGTGCAAAAATTCCCACACCATCTTTGGGGAAAGCTTAGCTAAAGACCTAAAAGTTCTACCTCTGGAAAAGGAAACCCTCCTTCAATATGCAGGCGACATTCTGATCGCTAGCCCTACTAAGGAGGCCTCTGAACTACCAAGCCAATAAAGGATAGAAGTTGTCCAAGAAAAAGCTCAAATATCACAGACTGCAGTGACCTGCCTGGGCTTCATTCTCACAGAAGGTCGGAGAAGCCCATCCCAGGAAAGGGAAGAAACCATTTTCAGCCTTACCCCTTTCTAAAACTAGAAGACAGCTTAGGGGTTCCTGGGGAGGCCAGGGTTTGCTGCTTCTGGATCCCTAACTACAGTCTACTAGCTGGGCCTCTATATGAAACACTGAAAGGAAAAGATGATGATCCTTTTGAATAGAATCCAGAAGTGGCCTTTCAAGAATGGAAAGAGCAGTCAATTCAGACCCTTGCCCTGGAACTCCCTAATTTAGCTAAACCCTTTGACCTTTACATTCCCGGTGAAAGGTGAATCGCCATTGGAGAATTAGTGCAAAAACTGGGACCACTTGAAATGGAACAATGCAAGAATGCCATCCAGGTAGGATAAACTACGGTCACTAAGGGGCTTGGCCCACTGCCACATCTGGCCAAGATACTGGCGGTATCTAAAAACCTGGAAATCAGCAGCCCAAAAGGCCACCTCCCTCCTAAGGGAAAAGGACCCCACGTGGTGATCCTAACCACCAACCATGCCCTGAAGTTGCAGGGTTCGCTCCGTGGGCACACCGACCTCGAGTGAGGAGGCCCTCCAACTCCAACATCCAGAGAGATAACCGGGGGCAACAGGGCACCATGACGACTCGTGTGAACATCACTTGACCTGGAGTTTCTCTCATAAAACAACAAGAGTGTGTCCCAAAAGAGTAGACTACTGCTTGCAGGACTTACTGCACCCAGAGGGGAGCTAATAATCTTGGCGGGGGAACAGTATACCACACTGTCACCATAGAAAAGCCTACAGACACCGTGATGATGGTGGCCAATAAGACCGGCTGGACTCCTGTTTACTTCAAAAGGCTGTTGACTCAGTGGCCATCATGGTCCTTGATCACCACTGACCCTGGACTGTCTGGGAGTTGAGCGGGCAGGGCTCTGACACCTGGTGCTGTTTGTACGTTAATTCAGGGGCCTAATTGAAGAAAGCGCAGACTACTGGTCAGAGCATCTAGGCTGGCAGAAACGGTCAGCCTAAGGTGGCCAAACAAATGTGGGGCGGGGTGAAACCGGCCCCCACAGCGTCTCTGCACATCTCTTTCCTGGACCCTTAAAGGTCATTAGAATCTATAACACTTCCAATGCTGGTGCTCAGGTGGACGAGCAGGGAGGCAGGGGTCCTGGGGACAATCAACGTCACCGGGAGGCTGCTGGGGAGAAGCTCTGACCCTCGCCCCAGGGTATGAGGGCTCCCAACTCAGCACTCAGCAGTTACAGAAGAAGGGTCTGCACCCTCAGCACTCCAAGAATGAGGAACGGGACAAAAAGCAGAGGAGGGGTTTGTCCCCAGCAAAGCCCATTAAAAATCCCTGGGAGATAAAAATAGAATCTGGGCAATAAAGTCAAGTCTAACCTTTTTTATCCTTTGTGCTTTGTCTAATTTCACGTGCTCCTAGGGTCCCGCATGCAGAGGTTCCACACCCGGCACTTCAGACCAGATTTCCTAGTGCAGAATGGCTGGGTCGACACCTCAGCTCCTGGGGCCCAGTGCAGACTCCACGATATAGAGCCTGAGCTACAGCCAACCCGGCCCTCGAGAGCTCCGCCCCCTCCTTCCCTCCCACTGACTCTGACAGGTCTCTACACAGCAGCCCAGCCCACAGCCCACGGGGTAGTGCATGCTCTCACCTCTCCATTCTCTGATCAAAATATAAAGTTTCCTTTGCTTGTGAACCAAACTCAGTCTCGATCTGTTGGCCCCAATGACACTGGGCAGGGGGACACTTGTTGGGGTCCACTCTGGAGGATCAGTAACAGAAATTGAGACTATTGTAACCTCAATGAACAGATGTGTGAGCCAAACTGTAGTTAACATAGAACAGTGTATAAGGCTCGGGTAAAATAAGATGTTTTTAACACTTCCATTTGATATTTCCATTACTTTTTATAAGCAAGTTCAGTGAAAAGGTTTGTCTTATTTGTCAGGTCAATATTAGAGAAACGAAGTGATTTCTTTCCAAGGATGTACATCTAATAATCTTGGTTAAACCTTCAATCTTGTTTTAAATGCTTTTCCATTGAAAATGATACCTCTCTTTCAGCTCCCCCATTTCTGAGAAGTATAAAATCTTATAATTTATTATTACCAAAGGGGAAAGGTGGGAGGAGGGATAAATTAACAGTTTGGAATTAACACATACACACTGCTATGTATAAAATAGATCATCAACAAGGAACTACTGTATAGCACAGGGAACTACACTCAACATTTTGCAATAACCTATAAGGGGAAATAATCTGAAAAAGAATAGATATTTTTATTGACATCATCTATCAATGACAGTTAAAGTGTAGCCTAAGGGAAGCTGGTGGTGAGTGCTTCTGACCCTGAAGACTTCAATTATCTAAAGTTTGGACTCTGCCTACTTCCCAAGGCCCTTAATGAACATATGTGTAGCCGTAGCTTAAAAACTTCCCCAGTTTGGGTTTCGGGGAGACACTGATTTTGAAAAAGCCCTGGTGTTCTCCTTACATGAATGGGACTCTTCCTACTGCTAAAACATGTCTGTCACACCCAGAGGATGGTATACCGTCTGATCGGGAAGAGTTTGGAAAAGGCATCTCATCTCCTCATCTCCTGGTGCTCGGGTTCACCCCTCCAGCGTCTTTACTAACAGTCTCCCCACTTGGAGATGTCAGCACTGTCAACATCCTGTTGCGTACAGTTTGGAATTTGTCCAGAGGATGAAGCGGAAGGATGAGGAACAATGAGAGACAAGTCCTAGGTGTTCAGACAGGCACATGTCACTCTAATTTCCAATCAGGAAGACGAATTGACCAAAGGCTAGGGTTGCCCATGGAAACAGTATAGGGCTTGAGGAAATCCCGCTGCTTTGTGGCCAGTTCCCATAAACACAAGATGAACAATGGAACTCAGGGGCAGTAAAATTCACAAAACTGCAGAGTTGAAAATATCCATCACTGAAAAATGTCTTGAGGAAAGTCAAAGAAAAGGACTTGTAAGCAAGGGAGAATGGCAGGAAAGGGATTTGAGGAGGTAGAAAGGACTCGCCATTAAGCACAAGAAAAGGAGCTGAACATTGCAGTTGGCCAAAAAGGGTGTATGCGTTTTTTTCTGTATATATTCAAGAAAAGGGCATACACTTTTTTAGCCAACCAAACAGGTGGGCACTGGAAGTCAATACTACAAAAGATATCACTTCACATCAGTCAGAAGAGCCATCCTCATAAAGCGTAAACAACAGAAATGCAGGACAGGGCAACGAGAAGAGGGAGCCCTGTGAGACTTATAGTGGAAATGTATATTGCCAACGGCCATTCTGGAGAAGTGTATTGTGTTTACTAAAGCATCTAAAAAATGAGCTACAGAGCATAGGGCACTTGCACTCATGGGCGTATATCTTGGGAAAAACAAAAATCGAGAGGACACAGGCACCCCAATGTTTACCCCCTCTCTGTTTAAAAGATCCTCGACTAGGATATAACTTAAATGTCTCTGGAGGGAAAAAATGGATAGAGATGTGGTACTTAGGTAGAGTGGAATATTATTCAGCCTGGAAATCAATGAAATATGGCCAGTTGTAACAACTCCCGAGGAGTTACGTATGATCATTCTAAGTGACAGAATTCAAAAAGAAAAAGACACATATCATAAGCTATCACTTAAAGGTGGAATCCAAAATGGCTACACATGAAATAAATTACAAAACAAAAACATAGTCAAATATGTAGAAAACACGCATAAGGCTGCTAAACGGGAAAGGTGGGGAGGGGTGAGGCATCATCCAGGAGGTTGAAATTAGCAAAGATACCATTCCAAATACCAAACTGATAATCAACAAGGCCTACACGGTAGCTAAAAGAACTGCACTCAGCACACTCAAGTCACCGGAAAAGAATATATACGACTGGTAAGAATCTGAAAAAGAATTTATTGATGTCTCTCTGTACGTGAATCAAGTGGATGTACAGCAGCAAGAAACAGAGCTTTGAAAATCAGCTGTAACCAATATAGTAATAAATTGAAAAAAATAAACGACAGAGAGACAGAGAAAACCTCTTACAAGTTTTCCTCAGGGACGGTGATGCAACATGGATTGAACACATCTAGACCCACAGCAGGATGAGACATAAGGCTGGAAACTGTTTGCGCTAAGAGAAATGTGAGGTTGGGTGAGGAAATGCACACCCTTTAAAGTAATACTACCTGGTACCCATTCAATGGGTCCCAAATCTGCAGGTTCAAGGGATCTTCCTACAGCTAAAACATGCATGGAAAACCCAGAGGACTGTACACCATGTGATCGGGAGATGTGTCTAAAATGCACCTCATTTATCCTCTCCTGGTGCTCCTGTTCACCATTCCAGCCATGCTACTTAGAATCTCCCCACTTGGAGAATCAGCACATTTAAACTTCTGTTTCACACATTTTGCAAATTGTGAGGAGGATGAACGGGAAGAGGGGGAACCAATGAGAGAATAGTTGTAGGGGTTTGGACGGGCACATATCACTCTAATTTCCCATTAAGAATAAGAATTAAAGAAAGGCTCAGCCTGCCTCGCCGGAGCCAAAATAGGGCCTGAAGCAATCCTGCGGGTTTGAGGCCAGCTCACAAAAGAGCAACTTAAAAAATGGAGCTCAGGGTCACTGCAATTCACAAACCTGCAGAGTTATAAATGAAAACTAACGTCCAAAAATATGTTGAGGTAAGGCAAAGAAGAGGATCTGAATGCAAGACAGAATTGCAAGAAACAGATTTCAAGAGATAGATTGGACTCGTCTTTAACGCACATGAAAAGCGGCAGAATTTCGACAATGATGCAGTTAGCCCAAAAGGGCGTATGCGTTTTTTCCTGATTATATCCAGGAAAAAAACGCATACGCACTTTATGGGCAACGAAGCAAGCAAGCAATGCAAATGTGCACAACAAAGAAGTCTCATTTCCCACCAGTCAAAAGGGCCATCCTAAAAAATTGTAAAAACCAGAAATGCAGGACAGGCCATGGAGAACAGGGAGCCTTTATACGCTGATGGGCAGTGTGTGAACTGCCGAGAGCCACTCTGGAGAAGTGTATGGTGGTTCCTAAATCATCTAAAAAACAGAGCTACAGAGCATAGGACACTTCCAATCATGGGAGTATATCTAGGGAAGTCTAAAATCAACAAGACACAAGCACACCACAGTTTAGGGCTACTCTGTTTACAAGAACCTCAACTTCAGTACACCTTAAATATCCCAGGAAAGAGAACAATGGATAAAGAAGATGTGGTACTTATGTACAATGGAATATCTCTTCACCATGAAATCAATGTAATAAGGCTAGTAGAAGGATAAAGAGTGGATTTAGGTCCGATAATACTACTTGAAATAAGTCAAACAGAAAAAGAAACATATCATAAGATATCACTTATAGAGGGAGGGTAAATATGGCTGCACAAGAAATGAATTACAGAACAGAACAGTGTCTCACATTTAGAAAACACACTTATGTCAGCTTAAGGGGAAAGGAGAGGTGGGGTGATGCATAAAACCAGAGTTTGAAATTAGCACAGATACCGTTCAATAAACCAAATAGGTATTAGACAAGATCTACACCTTGTTCAATGAACTGGCCTCAACACACCCTATACACTGCAGAGAAATATATCTGAGTAATAAGAATCTTAAAACCCATGTATTGATATATCTCCATAAGGGAATCAAGTGTGTGCAGAGCGGCACAAACACAGCAGTGAAAATGAGCTAAACCCCATTATAGAAATAAATTTTAAAAACAAAACGCTGAAACAATGAAAGAGAGAAAAATTCTTACAAAATTCGCTCAGGGGCTGTGATGCAACCTGGATTGACCACATATAAACCCACAGCTGGATAAGACATAAGGCTGGACACTTGGGGCTGAGAGGATTGGTGAGCTTTGGTGAGCAACTGCCGAAAGTTTAATGCAATACTTCATGCTACTCATTCCAAGGGTCCCAACACTCCAGGTTGAAGGGAATCTTCCTACAGCTAAACCATGCTTGGGAAACCCAGCGACTGGTATACCATATGATCGGGAAAGGTTTCTAAAACGCACCTCATTTTTCCTCTCCTGGGGCTCCGGATCGACATTCCAGCCACTTTACTAACAACATCCCCACATGGAGAGTCAATGCCTTTAAGTTCTGGTATTGCACAGTCTGCAGTTAGTGCGGAGGATGAATGGGAATAGGGGGAACCAGTGAGAAACTAGCTGTAGCGGTTTCAATGGGCACATGTCACTCTAATGTCACATCAGTAAGAAGAATTAACCAAAGGCACAGCAAGGTGCCCCAGAAGAAAAATAGGGCTTCAAGGAATCCTGTGGTTATGGGGCAAGACCACAAAAATAAGAGCTGAAAAATGGAGCTAAGGGCCACTGCAATTCAAAAACCTGCAGAGTTATAAAGGCCAACTATTTTCAAAAAATATATTGAGGTAAGGCTATGAAGAGGCATTGAAAGCAAGGCAGAATTGCAGGAAACCGATTTCAGTAGGTAGACTGGAATTGCATTGAAAACATATGAAGAGAGTCAGAACCTCGACAATGATGCACTTGGCCAAAAAGGGCGTATGCGTTTTTTCCTGAATATATTCAGGAAAAAACGCATACGCCCTTTTTGGCCAACCAAGTAAGCTTGCAAAGGAAATCTGCACTACAATGAACTCTCACTTCCACCGGGTCAAAAGGGCCATCTGAAAAAAGTGTAAAATCCATAAAGGCACCACAGGCCATGGAGAACTGGGAGCCTTCTTATGCTGATGGGCGGGATGTAAATTGCCAACAGCCACTCTGGAGAAGTGTATGGTGTTTCCTGAAACATCTAAAATACAAAGCAACAGAGCCTAGGGCACTTCCACTTATGGTCCTATAGCTTAGGGAAATTAAAATCAAAAAGACACAGCCACCCCAAAGTTTGGGATGCCTCTGTTTACAAGAACCTCGTTTACCGTACAAGTTCAATAGCGCAGAAAGTGAAAAATGGATAAAGAAGTTGTGGTACTTACGTACAATGCAATAACACTCAGCAATGAAATCTATGTCATCAGGCCCGTAGCACCATAATGAGTAGATTCAGGTATGATGATTCGAACTGAAATAAGTCACACAGAAAAGAAACATCATAAGGTATCACTAATACACAGAATGTGAACTTGGCTACACATGAACTGAATTACAAAACAGAACAGGGTCTCAAGTTTAGAAAACCAACTTATGCTTGCTTAAGGGGGAAGGTGAGTTGGGGTGCTGCATAAAACTAGAGTTTGAAATGAGCACAGATAAATTTCCTTAAGCCAAATATGGAATAGACAAGAGCTACTCCTTGCTCAACGAAATGGACTCAACACCCCATATTAAACGCCTAAGAATATACCTGACTAGTAAGAATCTTAAAACGTATGGATGGCTATGTCTGAAAGAGAATCAAGCGTGTGTACAGGGGCATAAACACAGCTGTGACAGGATTGGAGAGGTTCAGTGAGCAAATGAAGACTCTTTGAAGTCATATTGCATGGTACCCATTCCACGGGTCTCAACTCTCCAGGTTTAAGGTATTCTTCCTTCAGCTAAAATATGCATGTGGAACCCAGAGAATGATCAACCGTGTGATCGGGAGACGTGTTCAAATATGTCTCAGTTTTCGTCCCCTGGTACTCGGGTGCAACATTCCAGAAGCTTTACTAACACTCTCCCGACTTGGAGAGTCAGTGCCTTTAAACTCCTGTTTGGCCCAGTTTGCAATTTCTGCGGAAGATGAATAGGAATAGGGAGAACCAATGACAGACTAGCTGGAGGTGTCTGGACGGGCAAATTTAACTGTCATTTCCCACCAGGAAGAGGAATTAACCAAAGGCTCAGCGTGCCATGCCGGAAACAGATTAGGGCCTGAAGCAATCCTGCGGTGTTGCGGCCAGCTCACAAGAAAGCGAGTTGAAGAAAGAAGCTCAGGGGCACTGTAATTCACAAACCTGCAGAGTTATAAATGACAGCTATCGTCCAAAAATATACTGAAGTAAGGCTGCCAAGAGGACTTGAAAGCGGGGCAGAATTGCAGGAAACCGATTTCAGGAGGTAGACTGGAATTGCATTGAAAGCATAGGAAAAGAGGCAGAACGTCCTCAATGATGCACTTGGCCAAAAAGGGCGTATGCGTTTTTTCCTGAATATATTCAGGAAAAAACGCATACGCCCTTTTTGGCCAACAAAGCAAACTTGCAAAGGAAATCTGCACTACAATGAAGTCTCACTTCCCCCCGGTCAAAAGGGCCATCTGAAAAAAGTGTAAAATCCAGAAAGGCAGGACAGGCCATGGAGAACTGGGAGCCTTGTTACGCTGATGGGCGGGATGTAAATTGCCAACAGACACTGGGGAGAAGTGTATGGTGTTTCCTGAAACATCTAAAAAACAAAGCAACAGAGCCTAGGGCACTTCCACTTATGGTCCTATAGCTTAGGGAAATTAAAATCAAAAAGACACAGCCACCCCAAAGTTTGGGACGCCTCTGTTTACAAGAACCTCGTTTACCGTACAAGTTCAGTATCACAGAAAGTGAAAAATGGATAAAGAACTTGTGGTACTTACGTACAATGCAGTATCACTCAGCAATGAAATCTATGTCATCAGGCCCGTAGAAGCATAATGAGTGGATTCAGGTACGATGATTCTAACTGAAATAAGTCACACAGAAAAAGAAACATCATAAGATATCACTAATACACGGAATTTAAACTTGGCTACACAGGAACTGAATTCCAAAACAGAACAGGGCCTCAAATTTAGAAAACCAACTTATGTTTGCTTAAGAGAAAAGGTGAGTTGGGGTGCTGCATAAAACCAGAGATTGAAATGAGCACAGATAAAGTTCCTTAAGCCAAATATGGAATAGACAAGAGCTACTCCTTGCTCAACGAAATGGACTCAACACCCCATATTAAACGCCTAATAATGTACCTGACTAGTAAGTATCTTAAAACCTATGGATTGCTATGTCTCCGAAAGAGAATCAAGCGTGTGTACAGGGGCATAAACGCAGCAGTGATAGGATTGGAGAGGTTCGGTGAGCAAATGAAGACCCTTTGAAGTCATATTGCATGGTACCCATTCCACGGGTTTCAACTACCCAGGTTTAAGGTATTCTTCCTTCAGCTAAAACATGCATGTGGAACCTAGAGTATGATCAACCATGTGATCGGGAGACGTGTTCAAATATGTCTCAGTTTTCGTACCCTGGTACTCGGGTGCAACATTCCAGACGCTTTACTAACACTCTCCCGACTTGGAGAGTCAGTCCCTTTAACCTCCTGTTTGGCCCAGTTTGTAATTTCTGCGGAAGATGAACAAGAATAGCGAGAACCAATGAGAGACTAGCTGGAGGTGTCTGGACGGGCAAATTTAACTCTCATTTCCCACCAGGAAGAGGAATTAACCAAAGGCTCAGCGTGCCGTGCCGGAACCAGATTAGGGCCTGAAGCCATCCTGCGGTGTTGCAGCCAGCTCACAAGAAAGCGAGTTGAAGAAAGGAGCTCAGGGGCACTGTAATTCACAAACCTGCAGAGTTATAAATGACAGCTATCGTCCAAAAATATACCGAAGTAAGGCTGCCAAGAGGACTTGAAAGCGGGGCAGAATTGCAGGAAACCGATTTCAGGAGGTAGACTGGAATTGCATTGAAAGCATAGGAAAAGAGGCAGAACGTCCTCAATGATGCACTTGGCCAAAAAGGGCGTATGCGTTTTTTCCTGAATATATTCAGGAAAAAACGCATACGCCCTTTTTGGCCAACCAAGCAAGCTTGCAAAGGAAATCTGCACTACAATGAAGTCTCACTTCCCCCCGGTCAAAAGGGCCATCTGAAAAAAGTGTAAAATCCAGAAAGGCAGGACAGGCCATGGAGAACTGGGAGCCTTGTTATGCTGATGGGCGGGATGTAAATTGCCAACAGACACTGGGGAGAAGTGTATGGTGTTTCATGAAACATCTAAAAAACAAAGCAACAGAGCCTAGGGCACTTCCACTTATGGTCCTATAGCTTAGGGAAATTAAAATCAAAAAGACACAGCCACCCCAAAGTTTGGGACGCCTCTGTTTACAAGAACCTCGTTTACCGTACAAGTTCAGTATCACAGAAAGTGAAAAATGGATAAAGAACTTGTGGTACTTACGTACAATGCAGTATCACTCAGCAATGAAATCTATGTCATCAGGCCCGTAGAAGCATAATGAGTGGATTCAGGTACGATGATTCTAACTGAAATAAGTCACACAGAAAAAGAAACATCATAAGATATCACTAATACACGGAATTTAAACTTGGCTACACAGGAACTGAATTCCAAAACAGAACAGGGCCTCAAATTTAGAAAACCAACTTATGTTTGCTTAAGAGAAAAGGTGAGTTGGGGTGCTGCATAAAACCAGAGATTGAAATGAGCACAGATAAAGTTCCTTAAGCCAAATATGGAATAGACAAGAGCTACTCCTTGCTCAACGAAATGGACTCAACACCCCATATTAAACGCCTAATAATGTACCTGACCAGTAAGTATCTTAAAACCTATGGATTGCTATGTCTCCGAAAGAGAATCAAGCGTGTGTACAGGGGCATAAACGCAGCAGTGATAGGATTGGAGAGGTTCGGTGAGCAAATGAAGACCCTTTGAAGTCATATTGCATGGTACCCATTCCACGGGTTTCAACTACCCAGGTTTAAGGTATTCTTCCTTCAGCTAAAACATGCATGTGGAACCTAGAGTATGATCAACCATGTGATCGGGAGACGTGTTCAAATATGTCTCAGTTTTCGTACCCTGGTACTCGGGTGCAACATTCCAGACGCTTTACTAACACTCTCCCCACTTGGAGAGTCAGTCCCTTTAACCTCCTGTTTGGCCCAGTTTGTAATTTCTGCGGAAGATGAACAAGAATAGCGAGAACCAATGAGAGACTAGCTGGAGGTGTCTGGACGGGCAAATTTAACTCTCATTGCCCACCAGGAAGAGGAATTAACCAAAGGCTCAGCGTGCCATGCCGGAACCAGATTAGGGCCTGAAGCCATCCTGCGGTGTTGCAGCCAGCTCACAAGAAAGCGAGTTGAAGAAAGGAGCTCAGGGGCACTGTAATTCACAAACCTGCAGAGTTATAAATGACAGCTATCGTCCAAAAATATACCGAAGTAAGGCTGCCAAGAGGACTTGAAAGCGGGGCAGAATTGCAGGAAACCGATTTCAGGAGGTAGACTGGAATTGCATTGAAAGCATAGGAAAAGAGGCAGAACGTCCTCAATGATGCACTTGGCCAAAAAGGGCGTATGCGTTTTTTCCTGAATATATTCAGGGAAAAACGCATACGCCCTTTTTGGCCAACCAAGCAAACTTGCAAAGGAAATCTGCACTACAATGAAGTCTCACTTCCCCACGGTGAAAAGGGCCATCTGAAAAAAGTGTAAAATCCAGAAAGGCAGGACAGGCCATGGAGAACTGGGAGCCTTGTTATGCTGATGGGCGGGATGTAAATTGCCAACAGACACTGGGGAGAAGTGTATGGTGTTTCATGAAACATCTAAAAAACAAAGCAACAGAGCCTAGGGCACTTCCACTTATGGTCCTATAGCTTAGGGAAATTAAAATCAAAAAGACACAGCCACCCCAAAGTTTGGGACGCCTCTGTTTACAAGAACCTCGTTTACCGTACAAGTTCAGTATCACAGAAAGTGAAAAATGGATAAAGAACTTGTGGTACTTACGTACAATGCAGTATCACTCAGCAATGAAATCTATGTCATCAGGCCCGTAGAAGCATAATGAGTGGATTCAGGTACGATGATTCTAACTGAAATAAGTCACACAGAAAAAGAAACATCATAAGATATCACTAATACACGGAATTTAAACTTGGCTACACAGGAACTGAATTCCAAAACAGAACAGGGCCTCAAATTTAGAAAACCAACTTATGTTTGCTTAAGAGAAAAGGTGAGTTGGGGTGCTGCATAAAACCAGAGATTGAAATGAGCACAGATAAAGTTCCTTAAGCCAAATATGGAATAGACAAGAGCTACTCCTTGCTCAACGAAATGGACTCAACACCCCATATTAAACGCCTAATAATGTACCTGACTAGTAAGTATCTTAAAACCTATGGATTGCTATGTCTCCGAAAGAGAATCAAGCGTGTGTACAGGGGCATAAACGCAGCAGTGATAGGATTGGAGAGGTTCGGTGAGCAAATGAAGACCCTTTGAAGTCATATTGCATGGTACCCATTCCACGGGTTTCAACTACCCAGGTTTAAGGTATTCTTCCTTCAGCTAAAACATGCATGTGGAACCTAGAGTATGATCAACCATGTGATCGGGAGACGTGTTCAAATATGTTTCAGTTTTCTTACCCTGGTACTCGGGTGCAACATTCCAGACGCTTTACTAACACTCTCCCCACTTGGAGAGTCAGTCCCTTTAACCTCCTGTTTGGCCCAGTTTGTAATTTCTGCGGAAGATGAACAAGAATAGCGAGAACCAATGAGAGACTAGCTGGAGGTGTCTGGACGGGCAAATTTAACTCTCATTACCCACCAGGAAGAGGAATTAACCAAAGGCTCAGCGTGCCATGCCGGAACCAGATTAGGGCCTGAAGCCATCCTGCGGTGTTGCAGCCAGCTCACAAGAAAGCGAGTTGAAGAAAGGAGCTCAGGGGCACTGTAATTCACAAACCTGCAGAGTTATAAATGACAGCTATCGTCCAAAAATATACCGAAGTAAGGCTGCCAAGAGGACTTGAAAGCGGGGCAGAATTGCAGGAAACCGATTTCAGGAGGTAGACTGGAATTGCATTGAAAGCATAGGAAAAGAGGCAGAACGTCCTCAATGATGCACTTGGCCAAAAAGGGCGTATGCGTTTTTTCCTGAATATATTCAGGGAAAAACGCATACGCCCTTTTTGGCCAACCAAGCAAACTTGCAAAGGAAATCTGCACTACAATGAAGTCTCACTTCCCCACGGTCAAACGGGCCATCTGAAAAAAGTGTAAAATCCAGAAAGGCAGGACAGGCCATGGAGAACTGGGAGCCTTGTTATACTGATGGGCGGCATGTAAATTGCCAACAGACACTCGGGAGAAGTGTATGGTGTTTCCTGAAACATCTAAAAAACAAAGCAACAGAGCCTAGGGCACTTCCACTTATGGTCCTATAGCTTAGGGAAATTAAAATCAAAAAGACACAGCCACCCCAAAGTTTGGGACGCCTCTGTTTACAAGAACCTCGTTTACCGTACAAGTTCAGTATCACAGAAAGTGAAAAATGGATAAAGAACTTGTGGTACTTATGTACAATGCAGTATCACTCAGCAATGAAATCTATGTCATCAGGCCCGTAGAAGCATAATGAGTGGATTCAGGTACGATGATTCTAACTGAAATAAGTCACACAGAAAAAGAAACATCATAAGATATCACTAATACAGGGAATTTAAACTTGGCTACACAGGAACTGAATTCCAAAACAGAACAGGGTCTCAAATTTAGAAAACCAACTTATGTTTGCTTAAGAGAAAAGGTGAGTTGGGGTGCTGCATAAAACCAGAGATTGAAATGAGCACAGATAACGTTCCTTAAGCCAAATATGCAATAGACAAGAGCTACTCCTTGCTCAACGAAATGGACTCAACACCCCATATTAAACGCCTAATAATGTACCTGACTAGTAAGTATCTTAAAACCTATGGATTGCTATGTCTCCAAAAGAGAATCAAGCATGTGTACAGGGGCATAAAGGCAGCAGTGATAGGATTGGAGAGGTTTGGTGAGCAAACGAAGACCCTTTGAAGTCATATTGCATGGTACCCATTCCACGTGTTTCAACTACCCAGGTTTAATGTATTCTTCCTTCAGCTAAAACATGCATGTGGAACCTAGGGTATGATCAACCATGTGATCGGGAGACGTGTTCAAATATGTCTCAGTTTTCGTACCCTGGTACTCGGGTGCAACATTCCAGACGCTTTACTAACACTCTCCCGACTGGGAGAGTCAGTCCCTTTAACCTCCTGTTTGGCCGAGTTTGCAATTTCTGCGGAAGATGAACAGGAATAGCGAGAACCAATGAGAGATTAGCTGGAGGTGTCTGGACGGGCAAATTTAACTCTCATTTCCCACCAGGAAGAGGAATTAACCAAAGGCTCAGCGTGCCGTGCCGGAACCAGATTAGGGCCTGAAGCTATCCTGCGGTGTTGCGGCCAGGTCACAAGAAAGTGAGTTGAAGAAAGGAGCTCAGGGGCACTGTAATTCACAAACCTGCAGAGTTATAAATGACAGCTATCATCCAAAAATATACTGAAGTAAGGCTGCCAAGAGGACTTGAAAGCGGGGCAGAATTGCAGGAAACCGATTTCAGGAGGTAGACTGGAATTGCATTGAAAGCATAGGAAAAGAGGCAGAACGTCCACAATGATGCACTTGGCCAAAAAGGGCGTATGCGTTTTTTCCTGAATATATTCAGGAAAAAACGCATACGCCCTTTTTGGCCAACCAAGCAAGCTTGCAAAGGAAATCTGCACTACAATGAAGTCTCACTTCCCCCCAGTCAAAAGGGCCATCTGAAAAAAGTGTAAAATCCAGAAAGGCAGGACAGGCCATGGAGAACTGGGAGCCTTGTTATGCTGATGGGCGGGATGTAAATTGCCAACAGACACTGGGGAGAAGTGTATGGTGTTTCCTGAAACATCTAAAAAACAAAGCAACAGAGCCTAGGGCACTTCCACTTATGGTCCTATAGCTTAGGGAAATTAAAATCAAAAAGACACAGCCACCCCAAAGTTTGGGACGCCTCTGTTTACAAGAACCTCGTTTACCGTACAAGTTCAGTATCACAGAAAGTGAAAAATGGATAAAGAACTTGTGGTACTTACGTACAATGCAGTATCACTCAGCAATGAAATCTATGTCATCAGGCCCGTAGAAGCATAATGAGTGGATTCAGGTACGATGATTCTAACTGAAATAAGTCACACAGAAAAAGAAACATCATAAGATATCACTAATACACGGAATTTAAACTTGGCTACACAGGAACTGAATTCCAAAACAGAACAGGGCCTCAAATTTAGAAAACCAACTTATGTTTGCTTAAGAGAAAAGGTGAGTTGGGGTGCTGCATAAAACCAGAGATTGAAATGAGCACAGATAAAGTTCCTTAAGCCAAATATGGAATAGACAAGAGCTACTCCTTGCTCAACGAAATGGACTCAACACCCCATATTAAACGCCTAATAATGTACCTGACTAGTAAGTATCTTAAAACCTATGGATTGCTATGTCTCCGAAAGAGAATCAAGCGTGTGTACAGGGGCATAAACGCAGCAGTGATAGGATTGGAGAGGTTCGGTGAGCAAATGAAGACCCTTTGAAGTCATATTGCATGGTACCCATTCCACGGGTTTCAACTACCCAGGTTTAAGGTATTCTTCCTTCAGCTAAAACATGCATGTGGAACCTAGAGTATGATCAACCATGTGATCGGGAGACGTGTTCAAATATGTCTCAGTTTTCGTACCCTGGTACTCGGGTGCAACATTCCAGACGCTTTACTAACACTCTCCCCACTTGGAGAGTCAGTCCCTTTAACCTCCTGTTTGGCCCAGTTTGTAATTTCTGCGGAAGATGAACAAGAATAGCGAGAACCAATGAGAGACTAGCTGGAGGTGTCTGGACGGGCAAATTTAACTCTCATTGCCCACCAGGAAGAGGAATTAACCAAAGGCTCAGCGTGCCATGCCGGAACCAGATTAGGGCCTGAAGCCATCCTGCGGTGTTGCAGCCAGCTCACAAGAAAGCGAGTTGAAGAAAGGAGCTCAGGGGCACTGTAATTCACAAACCTGCAGAGTTATAAATGACAGCTATTGTCCAAAAATATACCGAAGTAAGGCTGCCAAGAGGACTTGAAAGCGGGGCAGAATTGCAGGAAACCGATTTCAGGAGGTAGACTGGAATTGCATTGAAAGCATAGGAAAAGAGGCAGAACGTCCTCAATGATGCACTTGGCCAAAAAGGGCGTATGCGTTTTTTCCTGAATATATTCAGGGAAAAACGCATACGCCCTTTTTGGCCAACCAAGCAAACTTGCAAAGGAAATCTGCACTACAATGAAGTCTCACTTCCCCACGGTCAAAAGGGCCATCTGAAAAAAGTGTAAAATCCAGAAAGGCAGGACAGGCCATGGAGAACTGGGAGCCTTGTTATGCTGATGGGCGGCATGTAAATTGCCAACAGACACTCGGGAGAAGTGTATGGTGTTTCCTGAAACATCTAAAAAACAAAGCAACAGAGCCTAGGGCACTTCCACTTATGGTCCTATAGCTTAGGGAAATTAAAATCAAAAAGACACAGCCACCCCAAAGTTTGGGACGCCTCTGTTTACAAGAACCTCGTTTACCGTACAAGTTCAGTATCACAGAAAGTGAAAAATGGATAAAGAACTTGTGGTACTTATGTACAATGCAGTATCACTCAGCAATGAAATCTATGTCATCAGGCCCGTAGAAGCATAATGAGTGGATTCAGGTACGATGATTCTAACTGAAATAAGTCACACAGAAAAAGAAACATCATAAGATATCACTAATACAGGGAATTTAAACTTGGCTACACAGGAACTGAATTCCAAAACAGAACAGGGCCTCAAATTTAGAAAACCAACTTATGTTTGCTTAAGAGAAAAGGTGAGTTGGGGTGCTGCATAAAACCAGAGATTGAAATGAGCACAGATAACGTTCCTTAAGCCAAATATGCAATAGACAAGAGCTACTCCTTGCTCAACGAAATGGACTCAACACCCCATATTAAACGCCTAATAATGTACCTGACTAGTAAGTATCTTAAAACCTATGGATTGCTATGTCTCCAAAAGAGAATCAAGCATGTGTACAGGGGCATAAAGGCAGCAGTGATAGGATTGGAGAGGTTTGGTGAGCAAACGAAGACCCTTTGAAGTCATATTGCATGGTACCCATTCCACGTGTTTCAACTACCCAGGTTTAATGTATTCTTCCTTCAGCTAAAACATGCATGTGGAACCTAGGGTATGATCAACCATGTGATCGGGAGACGTGTTCAAATATGTCTCAGTTTTCGTACCCTGGTACTCGGGTGCAACATTCCAGACGCTTTACTAACACTCTCCCGACTGGGAGAGTCAGTCCCTTTAACCTCCTGTTTGGCCGAGTTTGCAATTTCTGCGGAAGATGAACAGGAATAGCGAGAACCAATGAGAGATTAGCTGGAGGTGTCTGGACGGGCAAATTTAACTCTCATTTCCCACCAGGAAGAGGAATTAACCAAAGGCTCAGCGTGCCGTGCCGGAACCAGATTAGGGCCTGAAGCTATCCTGCGGTGTTGCGGCCAGGTCACAAGAAAGTGAGTTGAAGAAAGGAGCTCAGGGGCACTGTAATTCACAAACCTGCAGAGTTATAAATGACAGCTATCATCCAAAAATATACTGAAGTAAGGCTGCCAAGAGGACTTGAAAGCGGGGCAGAATTGCAGGAAACCGATTTCAGGAGGTAGACTGGAATTGCATTGAAAGCATAGGAAAAGAGGCAGAACGTCCACAATGATGCACTTGGCCAAAAAGGGCGTATGCGTTTTTTCCTGAATATATTCAGGAAAAAACGCATACGCCCTTTTTGGCCAACCAAGCAAGCTTGCAAAGGAAATCTGCACTACAATGAAGTCTCACTTCCCCCCAGTCAAAAGGGCCATCTGAAAAAAGTGTAAAATCCAGAAAGGCAGGACAGGCCATGGAGAACTGGGAGCCTTGTTATGCTGATGGGCGGGATGTAAATTGCCAACAGACACTCGGGAGAAGTGTATGGTGTTTCCTGAAACATCTAAAAAACAAAGCAACAGAGCCTAGGGCACTTCCACTTATGGTCCTATAGCTTAGGGAAATTAAAATCAAAAAGACACAGCCACCCCAAAGTTTGGGACGCCTCTGTTTACAAGAACCTCGTTTACCGTACAAGTTCAATATCACAGAAAGTGAAAAATGGATAAAGAATTTGTGGTATTGCTTACAAAAGAATATCACTCAGCAATGAAATCTATGTCATCAGGCCCGTAGCAGCACAATGAGTGGATTCAGGTATGATGATTCTAACTGAAATAAGTCACACAGAAAAAGAAACATCATAAGATATCAGTAATACACGGAATGTAAACTTGGCTACACAGGAACTGAATTACAGAACAGAAAAGGGTCTCAAATTTAGAAAACCAACTTATGCTTGCTTAAGGGGAAAGGTGAGTTGGGGTGCTGCATAAAACCAGAGATTGAAATGAGCACAGATAAAGTTCCTTAAGCCAAATATGGAATAGACAAGAGCTACTCCTTGCTCAACGAAATGGACTCAACACCCCATATTAAACGCCTAAGAATGTACCTGACTAGTAAGTATCTTAAAACCTATGGATTGCTATGTCTCCGAAAGCGAATCAAGCATGTGTACAGGGGCATAAACGCAGCAGTGATAGGATTGGAGAGGTTCGGTGAGCAAATGAAGACCCTTTGAAGTCATATTGCATGGTACCCATTCCACGGGTTTCAACTACCCAGGTTTAAGGTATTCTTCCTTCAGCTAAAACATGCATGTGGAACCTAGAGTATGATCAACCATGTGATCGGGAGACGTGTTCAAATATGTCTCAGTTTTCATACCCTGGTTCTCGGGTGCAACATTCCAGACGCTTTACTAACACTCTCCCCACTTGGAGAGTCAGCGCGTTTAACCTCCTGTTTGGACCAGTTTGCAATTTCTGCGGAAGATGAACAGGAATAGGGAGAACCAATGAGAGAATAGCTGGAGGTGTCTGGACGGGCAAATTTAACTCTCATTTCCCACCAGGAAGAGGAATTAACCAAAGGCTCAGCGTGCCGTGCCGGAACGAGATTAGGGCCTGAAGCCATCCTGCGGTGTTGCGGCCAGCTCACAAGAAAGCGAGTTGAAGAAAGGAGCTCAGGGGCACTGTAATTCACAAACCTGCAGAGTTATAAATGACAGCTATCGTCCAAAAATATACTGAAGTAAGGCTGCCAAGAGGACTTGAAAGCGGGGCAGAATTGCAGGAAACCGATTTCAGGAGGTAGACTGGAATTGCATTGAAAGCATAGGAAAAGAGGCAGAACGTCCACAATGATGCACTTGGACAAAAAGGGCGTATGCGTTTTTTCCTGAATATATTCAGGAAAAAACGCATACGCCCTTTTTGGCCAACCAAGCAAGCTTGCAAAGGAAATCTGCACTACAATGAAGTCTCACTTCCCCCCGGTCAAAAGGGCCATCTGATAAAAGTGTAAAATCCAGAAAGGCAGGACAGGCCATGGAGAACTGGGAGCCTTGTTATGCTGATGGGCGGGATGTAAATTGCCAAGAGACACTCGGGAGAAGTGTATGGTGTTTCCTGAAACATCTAAAAAACAAAGCAACAGAGCCTAGGGCACTTCCACTTATGGTCCTATAGCTTAGGGAAATTAAAATCAAAAAGACACAGCCACCCCAAAGTTTGGGACGCCTCTGTTTACAAGAACCTCGTTTACCGTACAAGTTCAGTATCACAGAAAGTGAAAAATGGATAAAGAACTTGTGGTACTTACGTACAATGCAGTATCACTCAGCAATGAAATCTATGTCATCAGGCCCGTAGCAGCATAATAAGTGGATTCAGGTTCGATGATTCTAACTGAAATAAGTCACACAGAAAAAGAAACATCATAAGATATCACTAATACACGGAATGTAAACTTGGCTACACAGGAACTGAATTCCAAAACAGAACAGGGTCTCAAATTTAGAAAACCAACTTATGCTTGCTTAAGAGGAAAGGTGAGTCGGGGTGCTGCATAAAACCAGAGATTGAAATGAGCACAGATAAAGTTCCTTAAGCCAAATATGGAATAGACAAGAGCTACTCCTTGCTCAACGAAATGGACTCAACACCCCATATTAAACGCCTAAGAATGTACCTGACTAGTAAGTATCTTAAAACCTATGGATTTCTATGTCTCCAAAAGAGAATCAATCGTATGTACAGGGGCATAAACGCAGCAGTGATAGGATTGGAGAGGTTCGGTGAGCAAATGAAGACCCTTTGAAGTCATATTGCATGGTACCCATTCCACGGGTCTCAACTCTCCAGATTTAAGGTATTCTTCCTTGAGCTAAATCATGCATGTAGAACCCAGAGTATGATCAACTGTGTGAAAGGGAGACGTGTTCAAATATGTCTCAGTTTTCCTCCCCTGGTACTCGGGTGCAACATTCCAGACGCTTTACTAACACTCTCCCCACTTGGAGAGTCAGCGCCTTTAACCTCCTGTTTGGCCCAGTTTGCAATTTCTGCGGAAGATGAACAGGAATAGGGAGAACCAATGAGAGACTAGCTGGAGGTGTCTGGACGGGCAAATTTAACTCTCATTTCCCACCAGGAAGAGGAACTAACCAAAGGCTCAGCGTGCCGTGCCGGAACCAGATTAGGGACTGAAGCCATCCTGCGGTGTTGCGTCCAGGTCACAAGAAAGCGAGTTGAAGAAAGTAGCTAAGGGGCACTGTAATTCACAAACCTGCAGAGTTATAAATGACAGCGATCGTCCAAAAATATACTGAAGTAAAGCTGCCAAGAGGACTTGAAAGCGGGGCAGAATTGCAGGAAACCGATTTCAGGAGGTAGACTGGAATTGCATTGAAAGCATAGGAAAAGAGGCAGAACGTCCACAATGATGCACTTGGCCAAAAAGGGCGTATGCGTTTTTTCCTGAATATATTCAGGAAAAAACGCATACGCCCTTTTTGGCCAACCAAGCAAGCTTGCAAAGGAAATCTGCACTACAATGAAGTCTCACTTCCCCCCGGTCAAAAGGGCCATCTGAAAAAAGTGTAAAATCCAGAAAGGCAGGACAGGCCATGGAGAACTGGGAGCCTTGTTATGCTGATGGGCGGGATGTAAATTGCCAACAGACACTCGGGAGATGTGTTTGGTGTTTCCTGAAGCATCTAAAAAACAAAGCAACAGAGCCTAGGGCACTTGCACTTATGGTCCTATAGCTTAGGGAAATTAAAATCAAAAAGACACAGTCACCTCAAAGGTTAGGACGGCTCTGTTTACATGAACCTCATTTACGGTACAAGTTCAATATCGCAGAAAGTGAAAAATGGATAAGGAAGTTGTGGTACTTATGTTTAATGCAATATCACTCAGCAATGAAATCTATGTCATCAGGCCCGTAGGAGCATAGTGAGTGGATTCAGGTATGATGATTCTAACTGAAATAAGTCACACAGAAAAAGAAACATCATAAGATATCACTAATACACGGAATGTAAACTTGGCTACACAGGAACTGAATTACAAAACAGAAGAGGGTCTCAAATTTAGAAAACCAACTTATGCTTGCTTAAGGGGAAAGGTGAGTTGGGGTGCTGCATAAAACCAGAGATTGAAATGAGCACAGATAAAGTTCCTTAAGCCAAATATGGAATAGACAAGAGCTACTCCTTGCTCAACGAAATGGACTCAACACCCCATATTAAACGCCTAAGAATGTACCTGACTAGTAAGTATCTTAAAACCTATGGATTGCTATGTCTCCGAAAGCGAATCAAGCATGTGTACAGGGGCATAAACGCAGCAGTGATAGGATTGGAGAGGTTCGGTGAGCAAATGAAGACCCTTTGAAGTCATATTGCATGGTACCCATTCCACGGGTTTCAACTACCCAGGTTTAAGGTATTCTTCCTTCAGCTAAAACATGCATGTGGAACCTAGAGTATGATCAACCATGTGATCGGGAGACGTGTTCAAATATGTCTCAGTTTTCATACCCTGGTTCTCGGGTGCAACATTCCAGACGCTTTACTAACACTCTCCCCACTTGGAGAGTCAGCGCGTTTAACCTCCTGTTTGGACCAGTTTGCAATTTCTGCGGAAGATGAACAGGAATAGGGAGAACCAATGAGAGAATAGCTGGAGGTGTCTGGACGGGCAAATTTAACTCTCATTTCCCACCAGGAAGAGGAATTAACCAAAGGCTCAGCGTGCCGTGCCGGAACGAGATTAGGGCCTGAAGCCATCCTGCGGTGTTGCGGCCAGCTCAAAAGAAAGCGAGTTGAAGAAAGGAGCTCAGGGGCACTGTAATTCACAAACCTGCAGAGTTATAAATGACAGCTATCGTCCAAAAATATACTGAAGTAAGGCTGCCAAGAGGACTTGAAAGCGGGGCAGAATTGCAGGAAACCGATTTCAGGAGGTAGACTGGAATTGCATTGAAAGCATAGGAAAAGAGGCAGGACGTCCACAATGATGCACTTGGACAAAAAGGGCGTATGCGTTTTTTCCTGAATATATTCAGGAAAAAACGCATACGCCCTTTTTGGCCAACCAAGCAAGCTTGCAAAGGAAATCTGCACTACAATGAAGTCTCACTTCCCCCCGGTCAAAAGGGCCATCTGAAAAAAGTGTAAACTCCAGAAAGGCAGGACAGGCCATGGAGAACTGGGAGCCTTGTTATGCTGATGGGCGGGATGTAAATTGCCAAGAGACACTCGGGAGAAGTGTATGGTGTTTCCTGAAACATCTAAAAAACAAAGCAACAGAGCCTAGGGCACTTCCACTTATGGTCCTATAGCTTAGGGAAATTAAAATCAAAAAGACACAGCCACCCCAAAGTTTGGGACGCCTCTGTTTACAAGAACCTCGTTTACCGTACAAGTTCAGTATCACAGAAAGTGAAAAATGGATAAAGAACTTGTGGTACTTACGTACAATGCAGTATCACTCAGCAATGAAATCTATGTCATCAGGCCCGTAGCAGCATAATGAGTGGATTCAGGTATGATGATTCTAACTGAAATAAGTCACACAGAAAAAGAAACATCATAAGATATCACTAATACACGGAATGTATACTTGGCTACACAGGAACTGAATTACAAAACAGAAGAGGGTCTCAAATTTAGAAAACCAACTTATGCTTGCTTAAGGGGAAAGGTGAGTTGGGGTGCTGCATAAAACCAGAGATCGAAATGAGCACAGATAAAGTTCCTTAAGCCAAATATGGAATAGACAAGAGCTACTCCTTGCTCAACGAAATGGACTCAACACCCCATATTAAACGCCTACGAATGTACCTGACTAGTAAGTATCTTAAAACCTATGGATTGCTGTGTCTCCAAAAGAGAATCAAGCGTATGTACAGGGGCATAAACGCAGCAGTGATAGGATTGGAGAGGTTCGGTGAGCAAATGAAGACCCTTTGAAGTCAAAGTGCATAGTACCCATTCCACAGGTCTCAACTCTCCAGGTTTAAGGTATTCTTCCTTCAGCTAAAACATGCATGTGGAACCCAGAGTATGATCAACCGTGTGATCGGGAGAAGTGTTCAAATATGTCACAGTTTTTGTCGCCTGGTACTCGGGTGCAACATTCCAGACGCTTTACTAACACTCTCCCAACTTGGAGAGTCAGTGCCTTTAACCTCCTGTTTGGTCCAGTTTGCAAATTCTGCGGAAGATGAACAGGAATAGGGAGAACCAATGAGAGACTAGCTGGAGGTGTCTGGACGGGCAAATTTAACTCTCATTTCCCACCAGGAAGAGGAATTAACCAAAGGCTCAGCGTGCCGTGCCGGAACCAGATTAGGGACTGAAGCAATCCTGCGGTGTTGCGTCCAGCTCACAAAAAAGCGAGTTGAAGGAAGGAGCTCAGGGGCACTGTAATTCACAAACCTGCAGAGTTATAAATGAAAGCTATCGTCCAAAAATATACTGAAGTAAGGCTGCCAAGAGGACTTGAAAGCGGGGCAGAATTGCAGGAAACCGATTTCAGGAGGTAGACTGGAATTGCATTTAAAGCATAGGAAAAGAGGCAGAACGTCCAGAATGATGCACTTGGCCAAAAAGGGCGTATGCGTTTTTTCCTGAGTATATTCAGGAAAAAACGCATACGCACTTTTTCGCCAACCAAGCAAGCTTGCAAAGGAAATCTGCACTACAATGAAGTCTCACTTCCCCCCGGTCAAAAGGGTCATCTGAAAAAAGTGTAAAATCCAGAAAGGCAGGACAGGCCAGGGAGAACTGGGAGCCTTGTTATGCTGATGGGCGGGATGTAAATTGCCAACAGTCACTAGGGAGAAGTGTATGGTGTTTCCTGAAACATCTAAAAAACAAAGCAACAGAGCCTAGGGCACTTCCACTTATGGTCCTATAGCTTAGGGAAATTAAAATCGAAAAGACACAGCCACCCCAATGTTTGGGACAGCTCTGTTTACAAGAATCTCATTTACGGTACAAGTTCAATATCGCAGAAAGTGAAAAATGGATAAAGAAGTTGTGGTACATACGTACAATGCAATATCACTCAACAATGAAATCTATGTAATCAGGCCCATAGCTTCATAATGAGTGGATTCAGGTATGATGATTCTAACTGAAATAAGTCACACAGAAAATGAAACATCATAAGATATCACTAATACACGGAATGTAAACTCGGTTACACAGGAACTGAATTACAAAACAGAACAGGGTCTCAAATTTAGAAAACCAACTTATGCTTGCTTAAGGGGAAAGGTGAGTTGGAGTGCTACATAAATCCAGAGATTGAAATGAGCACAGATAAAGTTCCTTAAGCCAAATATGGAATAGACAAGAGCTACTCCTTGCTCAACGTAATGGACTCAACACCCCATATTAAACGCCTAAGAATGTACCTGACTAGTAAGTATCTTAAAACCTATGGATGGCTATCTCTCTGAAAGAGAATCAGGCACGTGTACCGGGGCATAAACGCAGCAGTGGTAACATTGGAGAGGTTCGGTGAGCAAATGAAGACCCTTTGAAGTCATATTGCATGGTACCCATTCCACGGGTCTCAACTCTCCAGGTTTAAGGTATTCTTCCTTCAGCTAAAACATGCATGTGGAACCTAGAGTATGATGAACCGTGTGATTGGGAGACGTGTTCAAATATGTCTCAGTTTTCGTCCCCTGGTACTCGGGAGCAACATTCCAGACGCTTTACTAACCCTCTCCCGACTTGGAGAGTCAGTGCCTTTAACCTACTGTTTGGCCCAGTTTGCAATTTCTGTGGAAGATGAACAGGAATAGGGAGAACAAATGAGGGACTATCTGGAGGTGTCTGGATGGGCAATTTAACTCTCATTTCCCACCAGGAACAGGAATTAACCAAAGGCTCAGCATGCCGTGATGGAACCAGATTAGAGCCTGAAGCAATCCTGCGGTGTTGCGGCCAGCTCACAAGAAAGCGAGTTGAAGAAAGGAGCTCAGGGGATCTGTAATTCACAAACCTGCAGAGTTATAAATGACAGCTATCGTCCAAAAATATACTGAAGTAAGGCTGCCAAGAGGATTTGAAAGCGGGGCAGAATTGCAGGAAACCGATTTCAGGAGGTAGACTGGAATTGCATTTAAAGTTAGGAAAATAGGCAGAACGTCCACAATGATGCACTTGGCCAAAAAGTGCGTATGTGTTTTTTCCTGAATATATTCAGGAAAAAACGAATACGCCCTTTTTGTCCAACCAAGCAAGCTTGCAAAGGAAACCTGCACAACAATGAAGTCTCACTTCCCCCCGGTCAAAAGGGCCATCTGAAAAAAGTGTAAAATCCAGAAAGGCAGGACAGGCCATGGAGAACTGGGAGCCTTGTTATGCTGATGGGTGGATGTAAATTGCCAACAGCCACTTGGGAGAAGTGTATGGTGTTTCCTGAAACATCTAAAAAACAAAGCAACAGAGCCTAGGGCACTTCCACTTATGGTCCTATAGCTTAGGGAAATTAAAATCAAAAAGACACAGCCACCCCAAAGTTTGGGACGGCTCTGTTTACAAGAACCTCGTTTACGGTACAAGTTCAATATTGCAGAAAGTGAAAAATGGATAAAGAAGCTGTGGTACTTACGTACAATGCAATATCACTCAGCAATGAAATCTATGTCATCAGGCCCATAGCAGCATAATGAGTGGATTCAGGTATGATGATTCTAACTGAAATAAGTCACACAGAAAATGAAACAGCATGAGATATCACTAATACACGGAATGTAAACTTGGCTACACAGAAACTGAATTACAAAATAGAACAGGGACTCAAATTTAGAAAACCATCTTATGCTTGCTTAAGGGGAAAGGTGAGTTGGGGTGCTGCATAAAAGCAGAGTTTGAAATTAGCACAGATACTGTTCCATAAGCCAAATATGGAATAGACAAGACCTACCCCTTGCTCAACGTAATTGGTTCAGCAATGAGGTATCACCTCACACCTGGTAGAATAGGCATCATAGAAAATCTACAAACAAAAAATGCTGGAAAGGGTGTGGAGAAAAGGAACCCTCTTCCACTATTGTTGGGAATATAAATTGATACAGTCATTATGGAGAACAATATGGAATTTCTTAAGAAACTAACAATAGAATTACCATATGATACAGCAATCCCAGTACTGGACATATACCCAGACAAATCCATAAATCAAAAAGAGACATTCACCGCAATGTTCATTGCATCACTATTTACAATATCGAGGTAATGGAAGCAACCTAAATGCCCACAGACAGACGAATGCATAAAGCCGTGGTACATATATAAAATGGAATATTACTAAGCCATGAAAAGGAATGAAATTGGGTCATTTGTAGAGACGTCGATGGATCCAGAGACTGTCATACAGAGTGAAGTAAGTCAGAAAGAGAAAAACAAATCTTGTATATTCATGCATATATGTGGAACCTAGAAAAACTGTACAGATTAACCATTTTGCAAGGCATAAATAGAGCAACAGATGTAGACAACAAACGTATGGACAACAAGGGGGGAAAGCTGTTGGGGGGGTGGTGGTGGGAGGAGTTGAGAGACTGGGATTGGCATGTATACATTTATATGTATAAAATAGATAACCAATAAGAACCTGCTGTATAAAAATATAAAATAAAATTCAAAATTAAAAAGAAATAAAATTTAAAAAATAAAACAGAAAAAACAATTATTCCCTGCACATACATGTATTTATATGAATAATTTATTTCCATGCTTATATCTGTAAATACAAAAAAGAGGAATAAAATCTACCTTGAACCAAAAACGAAAAAGAGAAAAAAAACACAGAACCCACCAGTTACACAGAGGAAAACCGTATCAGGGCACTTGCTCCAGTTGTAAACAATTCTGAAGTTGGTCAGTGGTGGGGAATCGTCTCCCATTCAGCCAGCAGCCCCCACGCAACAAGCGTCCTCATTGCAAAGCTGGGGCACCGTGCCAGGGCATCTGTGAGTAAACGTGAGCTGAGCCCCAGGCCAGTTGCTGCTGAACTATTCCCACCTGTCCCAGGTAAAACACCTGAATATATACAAGGACTTGAAAGCCTAGAGGAAGGGCCATGGAGCCACACGAGTGACAGCATGCCGGCCGACTTGGTGCCTGCAGGCCAGCCAGGATGGTCCTGGCCCTGGGTGCTCTTCTGGAAGATTTCCATTTCCCTGCCTGAGATACCCGTCCTGTCCCTGCCCCCACTGCTTTTTTCCTTCCTCACCTCTGCCCAGGGAGAAATTCCAGCAGCAGGTATGGGTGACACATCCTCTTCTTTAGCAGGTGGCAGCCTGGCAACTGCTGCAGAAAGTCCAGCAGAGCCCCACTCACACTGGGCCACCCACAAAGCCGTGGCCTCTCCCTCCCTCCCACCAGCCCAGCCCCGAGACTGCTGACAGGGCAGAGAAAATGGCGTCAGGCACGGCTGCAGGGGCTCTTGCTGCCTGGAGTGGTATTTATATTGATCTCAACCCAGGCACACCTGGGGAGGGCTGGCCGGCACGGTAAGTCTGCCCAGGTCAGCCAATCATCACCCCTCAGGGGCTCACAGTTGCAGAAAATGGAACTTGCTGAAGCGGCTAGGTCCAAGGAACAGGTGTGGGCTCCCGAGAGTCAGGATAGACAAGGGGCTGCAGCTTTGGCTTGTTTTCTAATCATTTTATCTGGCCCATGAGTGGGAGACAACTTCAAGAGAACCCTCTCCTAATGAGAGGAACCCAGGAGTCAGGGAGAGGAGGGGTGGGTGGTGGTTGGAGACAGAGGCCTGGTGCCCCGGGTGCAGTGGAAGTCTCTGGAAGACCAGGTGGAGGGAGGCCGCACGGAGTGATGCCCAGGGTCACAGACCTGTCACAGCTGCTGTTTGTTAGTTCAAGTCCTGCTCTGAGGTGCTCTGTGTCAGCTCTGAGCGACAGGTGAGCTGGGGGTGCTCTGCAATGAGGGCTATGTGCACGGTTCCTGTGTGCCCAGCCCTGCCACAGTATCTGCAAGGGTAGCTCTGTATCCTGGGAGGGGCCTGACCACGAGAGCCCCGTGGGCTGGGGTGGGGGTGGGGTACCTGCCCAGGTGAGCTCCATATTCTGGGATTGGTCTGACCACGAGAGTCCCATGGGCTGCTGGGGACCTGGTAAAGGATGTCAGGACAGTCAGTGAAGCCACCGAGGATATACCTCCAGTTGCTCCTAATTCCTACACCCTGCTGGTCATTCTACCAACCACCAGGACATGGTATTCTGTATTAGTCTTCAATGATGCCTTCTTTTGTATTCCATTAGTCCCAGAGTCACAAGAAATTTTGGCTTGTGAGTGGCAGGACTCAACATACAACTAAAACAATACTTCCGGGCCGTTCGGCCCCAAGGGTGCAAAAATTCCCACACCATCTTTGGGGAAAGCTTAGCTAAAGACCTAAAAGTTCTACCTCTGGAAAAGGAAACCCTCCTTCAATATGCAGGCGACATTCTGATCGCTAGCCCTACTAAGGAGGCCTCTGAACTACCAAGCCAATAAAGGATAGAAGTTGTCCAAGAAAAAGCTCAAATATCACAGACTGCAGTGACCTGCCTGGGCTTCATTCTCACAGAAGGTCGGAGAAGCCCATCCCAGGAAAGGGAAGAAACCATTTTCAGCCTTACCCCTTTCTAAAACTAGAAGACAGCTTAGGGGTTCCTGGGGAGGCCAGGGTTTGCTGCTTCTGGATCCCTAACTACAGTCTACTAGCTGGGCCTCTATATGAAACACTGAAAGGAAAAGATGATGATCCTTTTGAATAGAATCCAGAAGTGGTCTTTCAAGAATGGAAAGAGCAGTCAATTCAGACCCTTGCCCTGGAACTCCCTAATTTAGCTAAACCCTTTGACCTTTACATTCCCGGTGAAAGGTGAATCGCCATTGGAGAATTAGTGCAAAAACTGGGACCACTTGAAATGGAACAATGCAAGAATGCCATCCAGGTAGGATAAACTACGGTCACTAAGGGGCTTGGCCCACTGCCACATCTGGCCAAGATACTGGCGGTATCTAAAAACCTGGAAATCAGCAGCCCAAAAGGCCACCTCCCTCCTAAGGGAAAAGGACCCCACGTGGTGATCCTAACCACCAACCATGCCCTGAAGTTGCAGGGTTCGCTCCGTGGGCACACCGACCTCGAGTGAGGAGGCCCTCCAACTCCAACATCCAGAGAGATAACCGGGGGCAACAGGGCACCATGACGACTCGTGTGAACATCACTTGACCTGGAGTTTCTCTCATAAAACAACAAGAGTGTGTCCCAAAAGAGTAGACTACTGCTTGCAGGACTTACTGCACCCAGAGGGGAGCTAATAATCTTGGCGGGGGAACAGTATACCACACTGTCACCATAGAAAAGCCTACAGACACCGTGATGATGGTGGCCAATAAGACCGGCTGGACTCCTGTTTACTTCAAAAGGCTGTTGACTCAGTGGCCATCATGGTCCTTGATCACCACTGACCCTGGACTGTCTGGGAGTTGAGCGGGCAGGGCTCTGACACCTGGTGCTGTTTGTACGTTAATTCAGGGGCCTAATTGAAGAAAGCGCAGACTACTGGTCAGAGCATCTAGGCTGGCAGAAACGGTCAGCCTAAGGTGGCCAAACAAATGTGGGGCGGGGTGAAACCGGCCCCCACAGCGTCTCTGCACATCTCTTTCCTGGACCCTTAAAGGTCATTAGAATCTATAACACTTCCAATGCTGGTGCTCAGGTGGACGAGCAGGGAGGCAGGGGTCCTGGGGACAATCAACGTCACCGGGAGGCTGCTGGGGAGAAGCTCTGACCCTCGCCCCAGGGTATGAGGGCTCCCAACTCAGCACTCAGCAGTTACAGAAGAAGGGTCTGCACCCTCAGCACTCCAAGAATGAGGAACGGGACAAAAAGCAGAGGAGGGGTTTGTCCCCAGCAAAGCCCATTAAAAATCCCTGGGAGATAAAAATAGAATCTGGGCAATAAAGTCAAGTCTAACCTTTTTTATCCTTTGTGCTTTGTCTAATTTCACGTGCTCCTAGGGTCCCGCATGCAGAGGTTCCACACCCGGCACTTCAGACCAGATTTCCTAGTGCAGAATGGCTGGGTCGACACCTCAGCTCCTGGGGCCCAGTGCAGACTCCACGATATAGAGCCTGAGCTACAGCCAACCCGGCCCTCGAGAGCTCCGCCCCCTCCCTCCCTCCCACTGACTCTGACAGGATCTCTACACAGCAGCCCAGCCCACAGCCCACGGGGTAGTGCATGCTCTCACCTCTCCATTCTCTGATCAAAATATAAAGTTTCCTTTGCTTGTGAACCAAACTCAGTCTCGATCTGTTGGCCCCAATGACACTGGGAAGGGGGACACATTTTGGGGTCCACTCTGGAGGATCAGTAACAGAAATTGAGACTATTGTAACCTCAATGAACAGATGTGTGAGCCAAACTGTAGTTAACATAGAACAGTGTATAAGGCTCGGGTAAAATAAGATGTTTTTAACACTTCCATTTGATATTTCCATCACTTTTTATAAGCAAGTTCAGTGAAAAGGTTTGTCTTATTTGTCAGGTCAATATTAGAGAAACGAAGTGATTTCTTTCCAAGGATGTACATCTAATAATCTTGGTTAAACCTTCAATCCTGTTTTAAATGCTTTTCCATTGAAAATGATACCTCTCTTTCAGCTCCCCCATTTCTGAGAAGTATAAAATCTTATAATTTATTATTACCAAAGGGGAAAGGTGGGAGGAGGGATAAATTAACAGTTTGGAATTAACACATACACACTGCTATGTATAAAATAGATCATCAACAAGGAACTACTGTATAGCACAGGGAACTACACTCAACATTTTGCAATAACCTATAAGGGGAAATACTCTGAAAAAGAATAGATATTTTTATTGACATCATCTATCAATGACAGTTAAAGTGTAGCCTAAGGGAAGCTGGTGGTGAGTGCTTCTGACCCTGAAGACTTCAATTATCTAAAGTTTGGACTCTGCCTACTTCCCAAGGCCCTTAATGAACATATGTGTAGCCGTAGCTTAAAAACTTCCCCAGTTTGGGTTTCGGGGAGACACTGATTTTGAAAAAGCCCTGGTGTTCTCCTTACATGAATGGGACTCTTCCTACTGCTAAAACATGTCTGTCACACCCAGAGGATGGTATACCGTCTGATCGGGAAGAGTTTGGAAAAGGCATCTCATCTCCTCATCTCCTGGTGCTCGGGTTCACCCCTCCAGCATCTTTACTAACAGTCTCCCCACTTGGAGATGTCAGCACTGTCAACATCCTGTTGCGTACAGTTTGGAATTTGTCCAGAGGATGAAGCGGAAGGATGAGGAACAATGAGAGACAAGTCCTAGGTGTTCAGACAGGCACATGTCATTCTAATTTCCAATCAGGAAGACGAATTGACCAAAGGCTAGGGTTGCCCATGGAAACAGTATAGGGCTTGAGGAAATCCCGCTGCTTTGTGGCCAGTTCCCATAAACACAAGTTGAACAATGGAACTCAGGGGCAGTAAAATTCACAAAACTGCAGAGTTGAAAATATCCATCACTGAAAAATGTCTTGAGGAAAGTCAAAGAAAAGGACTTGTAAGCAAGGGAGAATGGCAGGAAAGGGATTTGAGGAGGTAGAAAGGACTCGCCATTAAGCACAAGAAAAGGAGCTGAACATTGCAGTTGGCCAAAAAGGGTGTATGCGTTTTTTTCTGTATATATTCAAGAAAAGGGCATACACTTTTTTAGCCAACCAAACAGGTGGGCACTGGAAGTCAATACTACAAAAGATATCACTTCGCATCAGTCAGAAGAGCCATCCTCATAAAGCGTAAACAACAGAAATGCAGGACAGGGCAACGAGAAGAGGGAGCCCTGTGAGACTTATAGTGGAAATGTATATTGCCAACGGCCATTCTGGAAAAGTGTATTGTGTTTACTAAAGCATCTAAAAAATGAGCTACAGAGCATAGGGCACTTGCACTCATGGGCGTATATCTTGGGAAAAACAAAAATCGAGAGGACACAGGCACCCCAATGTTTACCCCCTCTCTGTTTAAAAGATCCTCGACTAGGATATAACTTAAATGTCTCTGGAGGGAAAAAATGGATAGAGATGTGGTACTTAGGTAGAGTGGAATATTATTCAGCCTGGAAATCAATGAAATATGGCCAGTTGTAACAACTCCCGAGGAGTTACGTATGATCATTCTAAGTGACAGAATTCAAAAAGAAAAAGACACATATCATAAGCTATCACTTAAAGGTGGAATCCAAAATGGCTACACATGAAATAAATTACAAAACAAAAACATAGTCAAATATGTAGAAAACACGCATAAGGCTGCTAAACGGGAAAGGTGGGGAGGGGTGAGGCATCATCCAGGAGGTTGAAATTAGCAAAGATACCATTCCAAATACCAAACTGATAATCAACAAGGCCTACACGGTAGCTAAAAGAACTGCACTCAGCACACTCAAGTCACCGGAAAAGAATATATACGACTGGTAAGAATCTGAAAAAGAATTTATTGATGTCTCTCTGTACGTGAATCAAGTGGATGTACAGCAGCAAGAAACAGAGCTTTGAAAATCAGCTGTAACCAATATAGTAATAAATTGAAAAAAATAAACGACAGAGAGACAGAGAAAACCTCTTACAAGTTTTCCTCAGGGACGGTGATGCAACATGGATTGAACACATCTAGACCCACAGCAGGATGAGACATAAGGCTGGAAACTGTTTGCGCTAAGAGAAATGTGAGGTTGGGTGAGGAAATGCACACCCTTTAAAGTAATACTACCTGGTACCCATTCAATGGGTCCCAAATCTGCAGGTTCAAGGGATCTTCCTACAGCTAAAACATGCATGGAAAACCCAGAGGACTGTACACCATGTGATCGGGAGATGTGTCTAAAATGCACCTCATTTATCCTCTCCTGGTGCTCCTGTTCACCATTCCAGCCACGCTACTTAGAATCTCCCCACTTGGAGAATCAGCACATTTAAACTTCTGTTTCACACATTTTGCAAATTGTGAGGAGGATGAACGGGAAGAGGGGGAACCAATGAGAGAATAGTTGTAGGGGTTTGGACGGGCACATATCACTCTAATTTCCCATTAAGAATAAGAATTAAAGAAAGGCTCAGCCTGCCTCGCCGGAGCCAAAATAGGGCCTGAAGCAATCCTGCGGGTTTGAGGCCAGCTCACAAAAGAGCAACTTAAAAAATGGAGCTCAGGGTCACTGCAATTCACAAACCTGCAGAGTTATAAATGAAAACTAACATCCAAAAATATGTTGAGGTAAGGCAAAGAAGAGGATCTGAATGCAAGACAGAATTGCAAGAAACAGATTTCAAGAGATAGATTGGACTCGTCTTTAACGCACATGAAAAGCGGCAGAATTTCGACAATGATGCAGTTGGCCCAAAAGGGCGTATGCGTTTTTTCCTGATTATATCCAGGAAAAAAACGCATACGCACTTTATGGGCAACGAAGCAAGCAAGCAATGCAAATGTGCACAACAAAGAAGTCTCATTTCCCACCAGTCAAAAGGGCCATCCTAAAAAATTGTAAAAACCAGAAATGCAGGACAGGCCATGGAGAACAGGGAGCCTTTATACGCTGATGGGCAGTGTGTGAACTGCCGAGAGCCACTCTGGAGAAGTGTATGGTGGTTCCTAAATCATCTAAAAAACAGAGCTACAGAGCATAGGACACTTCCAATCATGGGAGTATATCTAGGGAAGTCTAAAATCAACAAGACACAAGCACACCACAGTTTAGGGCTACTCTGTTTACAAGAACCTCAACTTCAGTACACCTTAAATATCCCAGGAAAGAGAACAATGGATAAAGAAGATGTGGTACTTATGTACAATGGAATATCTCTTCACCATGAAATCAATGTAATAAGGCTAGTAGAAGGATAAAGAGTGGATTTAGGTCCGATAATACTACTTGAAATAAGTCAAACAGAAAAAGAAACATATCATAAGATATCACTTATAGAGGGAGGGTAAATATGGCTGCACAAGAAATGAATTACAGAACAGAACAGTGTCTCACATTTAGAAAACACACTTATGTCAGCTTAAGGGGAAAGGAGAGGTGGGGTGATGCATAAAACCAGAGTTTGAAATTAGCACAGATACCGTTCAATAAACCAAATAGGTATTAGACAAGATCTACACCTTGCTCAATGAACTGGCCTCAACACACCCTATACACCGCAGAGAAATATATCTGAGTAATAAGAATCTTAAAACCCATGTATTGATGTATCTCCATAAGGGAATCAAGTGTGTGCAGAGCGGCACAAACACAGCAGTGAAAATGAGCTAAACCCCATTATAGAAATAAATTTTAAAAACAAAACGCTGAAACAATGAAAGAGAGAAAAATTCTTACAAAATTCGCTCAGGGGCTGAGATGCAACCTGGATTGACCACATATAAACCCACAGCTGGATAAGACATAAGGCTGGACACTTGGGGCTGAGAGGATTGGTGAGCTTTGGTGAGCAACTGCCGAAAGTTTAATGCAATACTTCATGCTACTCATTCCAAGGGTCCCAACACTCCAGGTTGAAGGGAATCTTCCTACAGCTAAACCATGCTTGGGAAACCCAGCGACTGGTATACCATATGATCGGGAAAGGTTTCTAAAACGCACCTCATTTTTCCTCTCCTGGGGCTCCGGATCGACATTCCAGCCACTTTACTAACAACATCCCCACATGGAGAGTCAATGCCTTTAAGTTCTGGTATTGCACAGTCTGCAGTTAGTGCGGAGGATGAATGGGAATAGGGGGAACCAGTGAGAAACTAGCTGTAGCGGTTTCAATGGGCACATGTCACTCTAATGTCACATCAGTAAGAAGAATTAACCAAAGGCACAGCAAGGTGCCCCAGAAGAAAAATAGGGCTTCAAGGAATCCTGTGGTTATGGGGCAAGACCACAAAAATAAGAGCTGAAAAATGGAGCTAAGGGCCACTGCAATTCAAAAACCTGCAGAGTTATAAAGGCCAACTATTTTCAAAAAATATATTGAGGTAAGGCTATGAAGAGGCATTGAAAGCAAGGCAGAATTGCAGGAAACCGATTTCAGTAGGTAGACTGGAATTGCATTGAAAACATATGAAGAGAGTCAGAACCTCGACAATGATGCACTTGGCCAAAAAGGGCGTATGCGTTTTTTCCTGAATATATTCAGGAAAAAACGCATACGCCCTTTTTGGCCAACCAAGTAAGCTTGCAAAGGAAATCTGCACTACAATGAACTCTCACTTCCACCGGGTCAAAAGGGCCATCTGAAAAAAGTGTAAAATCCATAAAGGCACCACAGGCCATGGAGAACTGGGAGCCTTCTTATGCTGATGGGCGGGATGTAAATTGCCAACAGCCACTCGGGAGAAGTGTATGGTGTTTCCTGAAACATCTAAAAAACAAAGCAACAGAGCCTAGGGCACTTCCACTTATGGTCCTATAGCTTAGGGAAATTAAAATCAAAAAGACACAGCCACCCCAAAGTTTGGGACGGCTCTGTTTACAAGAACCTCGTTTACCGTACAAGTTCAATATCGCAGAAAGTGAAAAATGGATAAAGAAGTTGTGGTACTTACGTACAATGCAAAAACACTCAGCAATGAAATCTATGTCATCAGGTCCGTAGCACCATAATGAGTAGATTCAGGTATGATGATTCGAACTGAAATAAGTCACACAGAAAAGAAACATCATAAGGTATCACTAAAACACAGAATGTGAACTTGGCTACACATGAACTGAATTACAAAACAGAACAGGGTCTCAAGTTTAGAAAACCAACTTATGCTTGCTTAAGGGGGAAGGTGAGTTGGGGTGCTGCATAAAACTAGAGTTTGAAATGAGCACAGATAAATTTCCTTAAGCCAAATATGGAATAGACAAGAGCTACTCCTTGCTCAACGAAATGGACTCAACACCCCATATTAAACGCCTAAGAATATACCTGACTAGTAAGAATCTTAAAACGTATGGATGGCTATGTCTGAAAGAGAATCAAGCATGTGTACAGGGGCATAAACACAGCTGTGACAGGATTGGAGAGGTTCAGTGAGCAAATGAAGACCCTTTGAAGTCATATTGCATGGTACCCATTCCACGGGTCTCAACTCTCCAGGTTTAAGGTATTCTTCCTTCAGCTAAAATATGCATGTGGAACCCAGAGTATGATCAACCGTGTGATCGGGAGTCGTGTTCAAATATGTCTCAGTTTTCGTCCCCTGGTACTCGGGTGCAACATTCCAGAAGCTTTACTAACACTCTCCCGACTTGGAGAGTCAGTGCCTTTAAACTCCTGTTTGGCCCAGTTTGTAATTTCTGCGGAAGATGAATAGGAATAAGGAGAACCAATGAGAGACTAGCTGGAGGTGTCTGGACGGGCAAATTTAACTGTCATTTCCCACCAGGAAGAGGAATTAACCAAAGGCTCAGAGTGCCATGCCGGAAACAGATTAGGGCCTGAAGCAATCCTGCGGTGTTGCGGCCAGCTCACAAGAAAGCAAGTTGAAGAAAGGAGCTCAGGGGCACTGTAATTCACAAACCTGCAGAGTTATAAATGACAGCTATCGTCCAAAAATATAGTGAAGTAAGGCTGCCAAGAGGACTTGAAAGCGGGGCAGAATTGCAGGAAACCGATTTCAGGAGGTAGACTGGAATTGCATTGAAAGCATAGGAAAAGAGGCAGAACGTCCACAATGATGCACTTGGCCAAAAAGGGCGTATGCGTTTTTTCCTGAATATATTCAGGAAAAAACGCATACGCCCTTTTTGGCCAACCAAGCAAACTTGCAAAGGAAATCTGCACTACAATGAAGTCTCACTTCCCCCCGGTCAAAAGGGCCATCTGAAAAAAGTGTAAAATCCAGAAAGGCAGGACAGGCCATGGAGAACTGGGAGCCTTGTTATGCTGATGGGCGAGATGTAAATTGCCAACAGACACTCGGGAGAAGTGTATGGTGTTTCCTGAAACATCTAAAAAACAAAGCAACAGAGCCTAGGGCACTTCCACTTATGGTCCTATAGCTTAGGGAAATTAAAATCAAAAAGACACAGCCACCCCAAAGTTTGGGACGCCTCTGTTTACAAGAACCTCGTTTACCGTACAAGTTCAGTATCACAGAAAGTGAAAAATGGATAAAGAACTTGTGGTACTTACGTACAATGCAGTATCACTCAGCAATGAAATCTCTGTCACCAGGCCCATAGCAGCATAATGAGTGGATTCAGGTACGATGATTCTAACTGAAATAAGTCACACAGAAAAAGAAACATCATAAGATATCACTAATACACGGAATGTAAACTTGGCTACACAGGAACTGAATTCCAAAACAGAACAGGGTCTCAAATTTAGAAAACCAACTTATGCTTGCTTAAGGGGAAAGGTGAGTTGGGGTGCTGCATAAAACCAGAGATTGAAATGAGCACAGATAAAGTTCCTTAAGCCAAATATGGAATAGACAAGAGCTACTCCTTGCTCAACAAAATGGACTCAACACCCCATATTAAACGCCTAAGAATGTACCTGACTAGTAAGTATCTTAAAACCTATGGATTGCTATGTCTCCGAAAGAGAATCAAGCATGTGTACAGGGGCATAAACGCAGCAGTGATAGGATTGGAGAGGTTCGGTGAGCAAATGAAGACCCTTTGAAGTCATATTGCATGGTACCCATTCCACGTGTTTCAACTACCCAGGTTTAATGTATTCTTCCTTCAGCTAAAACATGCATGTGGAACCTAGAGTATGATCAACCATGTGATCGGGAGACGTGTTCAAATATGTCTCAGTTTTCCTCCCCTGGTACTCGGGTGCAACATTCTAGACGCTTTACTAACACTCTCCCCACTTGGAGAGTCAGTCCCTTTAACCTCCTGTTTGGCCCAGTTTGCAATTTCTGCGGAAGATGAACAGGAATAGCGAGAACCAATGAGAGATTAGCTGGAGGTGTCTGGACGGGCAAATTTAACTCTCATTTCCCACCAGGAAGAGGAATTAACCAAAGGCTCAGCGTGCCGTGCCAGAACCAGATTAGGGCCTGAAGCCATGCTGTGGTGTTGCGGCCAGCTCACAAGAAAGCGAGTTGAAGAAAGGAGCTCAGGGGCAATGTAATTCACAAACCTGCAGAGTTATAAATGACAGCTATCGTCCAAAAATATACTGAAGTAAGGCTGCCAAGAGGACTTGAAAGCGGGGCAGAATTGCAGGAAACCGATTTCAGGAGGTAGACTGGAATTGCATTGAAAGCATAGGAAAAGAGGCAGAACGTCCACAATGATGCACTTGGCCAAAAAGGGCGTATGCGTTTTTTCCTGAATATATTCAGGAAAAAACGCATACGCACTTTTTGGCCAACCAAGCAAGCTTGCAAAGGAAATCTGCACTACAATGAAGTCTCACTTCCCCCCGGTCAAAAGGGCCATCTGAAAAAAGTGTAAAATCCAGAAAGGCAGGACAGGCCATGGAGAACTGGGAGCCTTGTTATGCTGATGGGAGGGATGTAAATTGCCAACAGACACTCGGGAGAAGTGTTTGGTGTTTCCTGAAACATCTAAAAAACAAAGCAACAGAGCCTAGGGCACTTCCACTTATGGTCCTATATCTTAGGGAAATTAAAATCAAAAAGACACAGCCACCCCAAAGTTTGGGACGGCTCTGTTTACAAGAACCTCGTTTACAGTACAAGTTCAACATCGCAGAAAGTGAAAAATGGATAAAGAAGTTGTGGTATTTACTTACAAAGCAATATCACTCAGCAATGAAATCTATGTCATCAGGCCCTTAGCAGCACAATGAGTGGATTCAGGTATGATGATTCTAACTGAAATAAGTCACACAGAAAAAGAAACATCATAAGATATCAGTAATACACGGAATGTAAACTTGGCTACACAGGAACTGAATTACAGAACAGAACAGGGTCTCAAATTTAGAAAACCAACTTATGCTTGCTTAAGGGGAAAGGTGAGTTGGGGTGCTGCATAAAACCAGAGATTGAAATGAGCACAGATAAAGTTCCTTAAGCCAAATATGGAATAGACAAGAGCTACTCCTTGCTCAACGAAATGGACTCAACACCGCATATTAAACGCCTAAGAATGTACCTGACTAGTAAGTATCTTAAAACCTATGGATTGCTATGTCTCCGAAAGAGAATCAAGCATGTGTACAGGGGCATAAACGCAGCAGTGATAGGATTGGAGAGGTTCGGTGAGCAAACGAAGACCCTTTGAAGTCATATTGCATGGTACCCATTCCACGGGTTTCAACTACCCAGGTTTAAGGTATTCTTCCTTCAGCTAAAACATGCATGTGGAACCTAGAGTATGATCAACCATGTGATCGGGAGACGTGTTCAAATATGTCTCAGTTTTCGTACCCTGGTACTCGGGTGCAACATTCCAGACGCTTTACTAACACTCTCCCGACTTGGAGAGTCAGTCCCTTTAACCTCCTGTTTGGCCCAGTTTGTAATTTCTGCGGAAGATGAACAAGAATAGCGAGAACCAATGAGAGACTAGCTGGAGGTGTCTGGAAGGGCAAATTTAACTCTCATTTCCCACCAGGAAGAGGAATTAACCAAAGGCTCAGCGTGCCGTGCCGGAACCAGATTAGGGCCTGAAGCCATCCTGCGGTGTTGCGGCCAGCTCACAAGAAAGCGAGTTGAAGAAAGGAGCTCAGGGGCTCTGTAATTCACAAACCTGCAGAGTTATAAATGACAGCTATTGTCCAAAAATATACCGAAGTAAGGCTGCCAAGAGGACTTGAAAGCGGGGCAGAATTGCAGGAAACCGATTTCAGGAGGTAGACTGGAATTGCATTGAAAGCATAGGAAAAGAGGCAGAACGTCCACAATGATGCACTTGGCCAAAAAGGGCGTATGCGTTTTTTCCTGAATATATTCAGGAAAAAACGCATACGCCCTTTTTGGCCAACCAAGCAAGCTTGCAAAGGAAATCTGCACTACAATGAAGTCTCACTTCCCCCCGGTCAAAAGGGCCATCTGAAAAAAGTGTAAAATCCAGAAAGGCAGGACAGGCCATGGAGAACTGGGAGCCTTGTTATGCTGATGGGTGGGATGTAAATTGCCAACAGACACTCGGGAGAAGTTTATGGTGTTTCCTGAAACATCTAAAAAACAAAGCAACAGAGCCTAGGGCACTTCCACTTATGGTCCTATAGCTTAGGGAAATTAAAATCAAAAAGACACAGCCACCCCAAAGTTTGGGACGCCTCTGTTTACAAGAACCTCGATTACCGTACAAGTTCAACATCACAGAAAGTTAAAAATGGATAAAGAACTTGTGGAACTTACGAACAATGCAGTATCACTCAGCAATGAAATCTATGTCACCAGGCCCGTAGCAGCATAATGAGTGGATTCAGGTACGATGATTCTAACTGAAATAAGTCACACAGAAAAAGAAACATCATAAGATATCACTAATACACGGAATGTAAACTTGGCTACACAGGAACTGAATTCCAAAACAGAACAGGGTCTCAAATTTAGAAAACCAACTTATGCTTGCTTAAGGGGAAAGGTGAGTTGGGGTGCTGCATAAAACCAGAGATTGAAATGAGCACAGATAAAGTTCCTTAAGCCAAATATGGAATAGACAAGAGCTACTCCTTGCTCAACGAAATGGACTCAACACCCCATATTAAACCCCTAATAATGTACCTGACTAGTAAGTATCTTAAAACCTATGGATTGCTATGTCTCCAAAAGAGAATCAAGCGTGTGTACAGGGGCATAAACGCAGCAGTGATAGGATTGGAGAGGTTCGGTGAGCAAATGAAGACCCTTTGAAGTCATATTGCATGGTACCCATTCCACGGGTCTCAACTCTCCAGGTTTAAGGTATTCTTCCTTCAGCTAAAACATGCATGTGGAACCCAGAGTATGATCAACCATGTGAACGGGAGACGTGTTCAAATATGTCTCAGTTTTCTTCCCCTGGTACTCGGGTGCAACATTCCAGACGCTTTACTAACACTCTCCCCACTTGGAGAGTCAGTCCCTTTAACCTCCTGTTTGGCCCAGTTTGCAATTTCTGCGGAAGATGAACAGGAATAGCGAGAACCAATGAGAGACTAGCTGGAGGTGTCTGGACGGGCAAATTTAACTCTCATTTCCCACCAGGAAGAGGAAATAACCAAAGGCTCAGCGTGCCGTGCCGGAACCAGATTAGGGCCTGAAGCCATCCTGCGGTGTTGCGGCCAGCTCACAAGAAAGCGAGTTGAAGAAAGGAGCTCAGGGGCACTGTAATTCACAAACCTGCAGAGTTATAAATGACAGCTATCGTCCAAAAATATACTGAAGTAAGGCTGCCAAGAGGACTTGAAAGCGGGGCAGAATTGCAGGAAACCGATTTCAGGAGGTAAACTGGAATTGCATTGAAAGCATAGGAAAAGAGGCAGAACGTCCACAATGATGCACTTGGCCGAAAAGGGCATATGCGTTTTTTCCTGAATATATTCAGGAAAAACGTATACGCCCTTTTTGGCCAACCAAGCAAGCTTGCAAAGGAAATCTGCACTACAATGAAGTCTCACTTCCCCCCGGTCAAAAGGGCCATCTGAAAAAAGTGTAAAATCCAGAAAGGCAGGACAGGCCATGGAGAACTGGGAGCCTTGTTATGCTGATGGGCGGGATGTAAATTGCCAACAGACACTTGGGAGAAGTGTATGGTGTTTCCTGAAACATCTAAAAAACAAAGCAACAGAGCCTAGGGCACTTCCACTTATGGTCCTATAGCTTTGGGAAATTAAAATCAAAAAGACACAGCCACCCCAAAGTTTGGGACGCCTCTGTTTACAAGAACCTCATTTACCATACAAGTTCAGTATCACAGAAAGTGAAAAATGGATAAAGAACTTGTGGTACTTATATACAATGCAGTATCCCTCAGCAATGAAATCTATGTCATCAGGCCCGTAGAAGTATAATGAGTGGATTCAGGTACGATGATTCTAAGTGACATAAGTCACACAGAAAAAGAAACATCATAAGATATCAGTAATACACAGAATGTAAACTTGGTTACACAGGAACTGAATTCCAAAACAGAAGAGGGTCTCAAATTTAGAAAACCAACTTATGCTTGCTTAAGGGGAAAGGTGAGTTGGGGTGCTGCATAAAACCACAGATTGAAATGAGCACAGATAAAGTTCCTTAAGCCAAATATGGAATAGACAAGAGCTACTCCTTGCTCAACGAAATGGACTCAACACCCCATATTAAACGCCTCAGAATGTACCTGACTAGTAAGTATCTTAAAACCTATGGATTGCTATGTCTCCAAAAGAGAATCAAGCGTGTGTACAGGGGCATAAACTCAGCAGTGATAGGATTGGAGAGGTTCGGTGAGCAAATGAAGACCCTTTGAAGTCATATTGCATGGTACCCATTCCACGGGTTTCAACTACCCAGGTTTAAGGTATTCTTCCTTCAGCTAAAACATGCATGTGGAACCTAGAGTATGATCAACCATGTGATCGGGAGACGTGTTCAAATATGTCTCAGTTTTCCTCCCCTGGTACTCGGGTGCAACATTCTAGACGCTTTACTAACACTCTCCCGACTTGGAGAGTCAGTCCCTTTAACCTCCTGTTTGGCCCAGTTTGCAATTTCTGCGGAAGATGAACAGGAATAGCGAGAACCAATGAGAGATTAGCTGGAGGTGTCTGGACGGGCAAATTTAACTCTCATTTCCCACCAGGAAGAGGAATTAACCAAAGGCTCAGCGTGCCGTGCCAGAACCAGATTAGGGCCTGAAGCCATGCTGTCGTGTTGCGGCCAGCTCACAAGAAAGCGAGTTGAAGAAAGGAGCTCAGGGGCAATGTAATTCACAAACCTGCAGAGTTATAAATGACAGCTATCGTCCAAAAATATACTGAAGTAAGGCTGCCAAGAGGACTTGAAAGCGGGGCAGAATTGCAGGAAACCGATTTCAGGAGGTAGACTGGAATTGCATTGAAAGCATAGGAAAAGAGGCAGAACGTCCACAATGATGCACTTGGCCAAAAAGGGCGTATGCGTTTTTTCCTGAATATATTCAGGAAAAAACGCATACGCCCTTTTTGGCCAACCAAGCAAGCTTGCAAAGGAAATCTGCACTACAATGAAGTCACACTTCCCCCCGGTCAAAAGGGCCATCTGAAAAAAGTGTAAAATCCAGAAAGGCAGGACAGGCCATGGAGAACTGGGAACCTTGTTATGCTGATGGGAGGGATGTAAATTGCCAACAGACACTCGGGAGAAGTGTTTGGTGTTTCCTGAAACATCTAAAAAACAAAGCAACAGAGCCTAGGGCACTTCCACTTATGGTCCTATATCTTAGGGAAATTAAAATCAAAAAGACACAGCCACCCCAAAGTTTGGGACGGCTCTGTTTACAAGAACCTCGTTTACAGTACAAGTTCAACATCGCAGAAAGTGAAAAATGGATAAAGAAGTTGTGGTATTTACTTACAAAGCAATATCACTCAGCAATGAAATCTATGTCATCAGGCCCTTAGCAGCACAATGAGTGGATTCAGGTATGATGATTCTAACTGAAATAAGTCACACAGAAAAAGAAACATCATAAGATATCAGTAATACACGGAATGTAAACTTGGCTACACAGGAACTGAATTACAGAACAGAACAGGGTCTCAAATTTAGAAAACCAACTTATGCTTGCTTAAGGGGAAAGGTGAGTTGGGGTGCTGCATAAAACCACAGATTGAAATGAGCACAGATAAAGTTCCTTAAGCCAAATATGGAATAGACAAGAGCTACTCCTTGCTCAACGAAATGGACTCAACACCCCATATTAAACGCCTCAGAATGTACCTGACTAGTAAGTATCTTAAAACCTATGGATTGCTATGTCTCCGAAAGAGAATCAAGCATGTGTACAGGGGCATAAACGCAGCAGTGATAGGATTGGAGAGGTTCGGTGAGCAAACGAAGACCCTTTGAAGTCATATTGCATGGTACCCATTCCACGGGTTTCAACTACCCAGGTTTAAGGTATTCTTCCTTCAGCTAAAACATGCATGTGGAACCTAGAGTATGATCAACCATGTGATCGGGAGACGTGTTCAAATATGTCTCAGTTTTCGTACCCTGGTACTCGGGTGCAACATTCCAGACACTTTACTAACACTCTCCCGACTTGGAGAGTCAGTCCCTTTAACCTCCTGTTTGGCCCAGTTTGCAATTTCTGCGGAAGATGAACAGGAATAGCGAGAACCAATGAGAGATTAGCTGGAGGTGTCTGGACGGGCAAATTTAACTCTCATTTCCCACCAGGAAGAGGAAATAACCAAAGGCTCAGCGTGCCGTGCCGGAACCAGATTAGGGCCTGAAGCCATCCTGCGGTGTTGCGGCCAGCTCACAAGAAAGCGAGTTGAAGAAAGAAGCTCAGGGGCACTGTAATTCACAAACCTGCAGAGTTATAAATGACAGCTATCGTCCAAAAATATACTGAAGTAAGGCTGCCAAGAGGAGTTGAAAGCGGGGCAGAATTGCAGGAAACCGATTTCAGGAGGTAGACTGGAATTGCATTGAAAGCATAGGAAAAGAGGCAGAGCGTCCACAATGATGCACCTGGACAAAAAGGGCGTATGCGTTTTTTCCTGAATATATTCAGGAAAAAACGCATACGCCCTTTTTGGCCAACCAAGCAAGCTTGCAAAGGAAATCTGCACTACAATGAAGTCTCACTTCCCCCCGGTCAAAAGGGCCATCTGAAAAAAGTGTAAAATCCAGAAAGGCAGGACAGGCCATGGAGAACTTGGAGCCTTGTTATGCTGATGGGAGGGATGTAAATTGCCAACAGACACTCGGGAGAAGTGTATGGTGTTTCCTGAAACATCTAAAAAACAAAGCAACAGAGCCTAGGGCACTTCCACTTATGGTCCTATAGCTTAGGGAAATTAAAATCAAAAAGACACAGCCACCCCAAAGTTTGGGACGCCTCTGTTTACAAGAACCTCGTTTACCATACAAGTTCAGTATCACAGAAAGTGAAAAATGGATAAAGAACTTGTGGTACTTATATACAATTCAGTATTCCTCAGCAATGAAATCTATGTCATCAGGCCCGTAGCAGCATAATGAGTGGATTCAGGTACGATGATTCTAACTGAAATAAGTCACACAGAAAAAGAAACATCATAAGATATCAGTAATACACGGAATGTAAACTTGGCTACACAGGAACTGAATTCCAAAACAGAACAGGGTCTCAAATTTAGAAAACCAACTTATGCTTGCTTAAGGGGAAAGGTGAGTTGGGGTGCTGCATAAAACCACAGATTGAAATGAGCACAGATAAAGTTCCTTAAGCCAAATATGGAATAGACAAGAGCTACTCCTTGCTCAATGAAATGGACTCAACACCCCATATTAAACGTCTAAGAATGTACCTGACTAGTAAGTATCTTAAAACCTATGGATTGCTATGTCTCCAAAAGAGAATCAAGCGTGTGTACAGGGGCATAAACTCAGCAGTGATAGGATTGGAGAGGTTCGGTGAGCAAATGAAGACCCTTTGAAGTCATATTGCATGGTACCCATTCCACGTGTTTCAACTACCCAGGTTTAAGGTATTCTTCCTTCAGCTAAAACATGCATGTGGAACCCAGAGTATGATCAACCGTGTGAACGGGAGACGTGTTCAAATATGTCTCAGTTTTCCTCCCCTGGTACTCGGGTGCAACATTCCAGACACTTTACTAACACTCTCCCCACCAGGAGAGTCAGCGCCTTTAACCTCCTGTTTGGCCCAGTTTGCAATTTCTGCGGAAGATGTACAGGAATAGCGAGAACCAATGAGAGACTAGCTGGAGGTGTCTGGACGGGCAAATTTAACTCTCATTTCCCACCAGGAAGAGGAGATAACCAAAGGCTCAGCGTGCCGTGCCGGAACCAGATTAGGGCCTGAAGCCATCCTGCGGTGTTGCGGCCAGCTCACAAGAAAGCGAGTTGAAGAAAGGAGCTCAGGGGCACTGTAATTCACAAACCTGCAGAGTTATAAATGACAGCTATCGTCCAAAAATATACTGAAGTAAGGCTGCCAAGAGGACTTGAAAGCGGGGCAGAATTGCAGGAAACCGATTTCAGGAGGTAGACTGGAATTGCATTGAAAGCATAGGAAAAGAGGCAGAACGTCCACAATGATGCACTTGGCCAAAAAGGGCGTATGCGTTTTTTCCTGAATATATTCAGGAAAAAACGCATACGCCCTTTTTGGCCAACCAAGCAAGCTTGCAAAGGAAATCTGCACTACAATGAAGTCTCTCTTCCCCCCAGTCAAAAGGGCCATCTGAAAAAAGTGTAAAATCCAGAAAGGCAGGACAGGCCATGGAGAACTGGGACCCTTGTTATGCTGATGGGTGGGATGTAAATTGCCAACAGACACTCGGGAGAAGTGTATGGTGTTTCCTGAAACATCTAAAAAACAAAGCAACAGAGCCTAGGGCACTTCCACTTATGGTCCTATAGCTTAGGGAAATTAAAATCAAAAAGACACAGCCACCCCAAAGTTTGGGACGCCTCTGTTTACAAGAACCTCGTTTACCGTACAAGTTCAGTATCACAGAAAGTGAAAAATGGATAAAGAACTTGTGGTACTTACGTACAATGCAGTATCACTCAGCAATGAAATCTATGTCATCAGGCCCGTAGCAGCATAATGAGTGGATTCAGGTTCGATGATTCTAACTGAAATAAGTCACACAGAAAAAGAAACATCATAAGATATCACTAATACACGGAATGTAAACTTGGCTACACAGGAACTGAATTCCAAAACAGAACAGGGTCTCAAATTTAGAAAACCAACTTATGCTTGCTTAAGAGGAAAGGTGAGTCGGGGTGCTGCATAAAACAAGAGATTGAAATGAGCACAGATAAAGTTCCTTAAGCCAAATATGGAATAGACAAGAGCTACTCCTTGCTCAATGAAATGGACTCAACACCCCATATTAAACGCCTAATAATGTACCTGACTAGTAAGTATCTTAAAACCTATGGATTGCTATGTCTCCAAAAGAGAATCAATCGTATGTACAGGGGCATAAACGCAGCAGTGATAGGATTGGAGAGGTTCGGTGAGCAAATGAAGACCCTTTGAAGTCATATTGCATGGTACCCATTCCACGGGTTTCAACTACCCAGGTTTTAGGTATTCTTCCTTCAGCTAAAACATGCATGTGGAACCTAGAGTATGATCAACCATGTGATCGGGAGACGTGTTCAAATATGTCTCAGTTTTCGTACCCTGGTACTCGGGTGCAACATTCCAGACGCTTTACTAACACTCTCCCGACTTGGAGAGTCAGTCCCTTTAACCTCCTGTTTGGCCCAGTTTGCAATTTCTGCGGAAGATGTACAGGAATAGCGAGAACCAATGAGAGACTAGCTGGAGGTGTCTGGACAGGCAAATTTAACTCTCATTTCCCACCAGGAAGAGGAATTAACCAAACGCTCAGCGTGCCGTGCCGGAACCAGATTAGGGCCTGAAGCCATCCTCCGGTGTTGCGGCCAAGTCACAACAAAGCGAGTTGAAGAAAGGAGCTCAGGGGCACTGTAATGCACAAACCTGCAGAGTTATAAATGACAGCTATCGTCCAAAAATATACTGAAGTAAGGCTGCCAAGAGGACTTGAAAGCGGGGCAGAATTGCAGGAAACCGATTTCAGGAGGTAGACTGGAATTGCATTGAAAGCATAGGAAAAGAGGCAGAGCGTCCACAATGATGCACTTGGACAAAAAGGGCGTATGCGTTTTTTCCTGAATATATTCAGGAAAAAACGCATACGCCCTTTTTGGGCAACCAAGCAAACTTGCAAAGGAAATCTGCACTACAATGAAGTCTCACTTCCCCCCGGTCAAAAGGGCCATCTGAACAAAGTGTAAAATCCAGAAAGACAGGACAGGCCATGGAGAACTGGGAGCCTTGTTATGCTGATGGGCGGGATGTAAATTGCCAAGAGACACTCGGGAGAAGTGTATGGTGTTTCCTGAAATATCTATAAAACAAAGCAACAGAACCTAGGGCACTTCCACTTATGGTCCTATAGCTTAGGGAAATTAAAATCAAAAAGACACAGCCACCCCAAAGTTTGGGACGCCTCTGTTTACAAGAACCTCGTTTACCATACAACTTCAGTATCACAGAAAGTGAAAAATGGATAAAGAACTTGTGGTACTTACGTACAATGCAGTATCACTCAGCAATGAAATCTATGTCATCAGGCCCGAAGCAGCATAATGAGTGGATTCAGGTACGATGATTCTAACTGAAATAAGTCACACAGAAAAAGAAACATCATAAGATATCAGTAATACATGGAATGTAAACTTGGCTACACAGGAACTGAATTACAGAACAGAACAGGGTCTCAAATTTAGAAAACCAACTTATGCTTGCTTAAGGGGAAAGGTGAGTTGGGGTGCTGCATAAAACCAGAGATTGAAATGAGCACAGATAAAGTTCCTTAAGCCAAATATGGAATAGACAAGAGCTACTCCTTGCTCAACGAAATGGACTCAACACCGCATATTAAACGCCTAAGAATGTACCTGACTAGTAAGTATCTTAAAACCTATGGATTGCTATGTCTCCAAAAGAGAATCAAGCACGTGTACAGGGGTTAAAACGCAGCAGTGATAGGATTGGAGAGGTTCGGTGAGCAAATGAAGACCCTTTGAAGTCATATTGCATGGTACCCATTCCACGGGTCTCAACTCTCCAGGTTTAAGGTATTCTTCCTTCAGCTAAAACATGCATGTGGAACCCAGAGTATGATCAACCGTGTGAACGGGAGACGTGTTCAAATATGTCTCAGTTTTCCTCCCCTGGTACTCGGGTGCAACATTCCAGACGCTTTACTAACACTCTCCCCACTTGGAGAGTCAGCGCCTTTAACCTCCTGTTTGGCCCAGTTTGCAATTTCTGCGGAAGATGAACAGGAATAGGGAGAACCAATGAGAGACTAGCTGGAGGTGTCTGGACGGGCAAATTTAACTCTGATTTCCCACCAGGAAGAGGAAATAACCAAAGGCTCAGCGTGCCGTGCCAGAACCAGATTAGGGCCTGAAGCCATCCTGCGGTGTTGCGGCCAGCTCACAAGAAAGCGAGTTGAAGAAAGGAGCTCACGGGCACCCTAATGCACAAACCTGCAGAGTTATAAATGACAGCTATCGTCCAAAAATATACTGAAGTAAGGCTGCCAAGAGGACTTGAAAGCGGGGCAGAATTGCAGGAAACCGATTTCAGGAGGTAGACTGGAATTGCATTGAAAGCATAGGAAAAGAGGCAGAACGTCCACAATGATGCACTTGGCCAAAAAGGGCGTATGCGTTTTTTCCTGAATATATTCAGGAAAAAACGAATACGCCCTTTTTGGCCAACCAAGCAAGCTTGCATAGGAAATCTGCACTACAATGAAGTCTCACTTCCCCCCGGTCAAAAGGGCCATCTGAAAAAAGTGTAAAATCCAGAAAGGCAGGACAGGCCATGGAGAACTGGGAGACTTGTTATGCTGATGGGCGGGATGTAAATTGCCAACAGACACTCGGGAGAAGTGTATGGTGTTTCCTGAAACATCTAAAAAACAAAGCAACAGAGCCTAGGGCACTTCCACTTATGGTCCTATAGCTTAGGGAAATTAAAATCAAAAAGACACAGCCACCCCAAAGGTTGGAACGGCTCTGTTTACAAGAACCTAGTTTACAGTACAAGTTCAACATCGTAGAAAGTGAAAAATGGATAAAGAAGATGTGGTATTTACTTACAAAGCAATATCACTCAGCAATGAAATCTATGTCATCAGGCCCTTAGCAGCACAATGAGTGGATTCAGGTATGATGATTCTAACTGAAATAAGTCACACAGAAAAAGAAACATCATAAGATATCAGTAATACACGGAATGTAAACTTGGCTACACAGGAACTGAATTACAGAACAGAACAGGGTCTCAAATTTAGAAAACCAACTTATGCTTGCTTAAGGGGAAAGGTGAGTTGGGGTGCTGCATAAAACCAGAGATTGAAATGAGCACAGATAAAGTTCCTTAAGCCAAATATGGAATAGACAAGAGCTACTCCTTGCTCAACGAAATGGACTCAACACCGCATATTAAACGCCTAAGAATGTACCTGACTAGTAAGCATCTTAAAACCTATGGATTGCTATGTCTCCGAAAGAGAATCAAGCATGTGTACAGGGGCATAAACGCAGCAGTGATAGGATTGGAGAGGTTCGGTGAGCAAATGAAGACCCTTTGAAGTCATATTTTATGGTACCCATTCCACGGGTTTCAACTACCCAGGTTTAAGGTATTCTTCCTTCAGCTAAAACATGCATGTGGAACCTAGAGTATGATCAACCATGTGATTGGGAGACGTGTTCAAATATGTCTCAGTTTTCGTACCCTGGTACTCGGGTGCAACATTCCAGACGCTTTACTAACACTCTCCCGACTTGGAGAGTCAGTGTCTTTAACCTCCTGTTTGGCCCAGTTTGCAATTACTGCGGAAGATGAACAGGAATAGGGAGAACCAATGAGAGACTAGCTGGACGTGTCTGAACGGGCAAATTTAACTCTCATTTCCCACCAGGAAGAGGAATTAACCAAAGGCTCAGTGTGCCGTGCCGGAACCAGATTAGGGCCTGAAGCCATCCTGCGGTGTTGCGGCCAGCTCACAAGAAAGCGAGTTGAAGAAAGGAGCTCAGGGGCACTGTAATTCACAAAGCTGCAGAGTTATAAATGACAGCTATCGTCCAAAAATATACTGAAGTAAGGCTGCCAAGAGGACTTGAAAGCGGGGCAGAATTGCAGGAAACCGATTTCAGGAGGTAGACTGGAATTGCATTGAAAGCATAGGAAAAGAGGCAGAACGTCCACAATGATGCACTTGGCCAAAAAGGGCGTATGCGTTTTTTCCTGAATATATTCAGGAAAAAACGCATACGCCCTTTTTGGCCAACCAAGCAAGCTTGCAAAGGAAATCTGCACTACAATGAAGTCTCACTTCCCCCCGGTCAAAAGGGCCATCTGAAAAAAGTGTAAAATCCAGAAAGGCAGGACAGGCCATGGAGAACTGGAAGCCTTGTTATGCTGATGGGCGGGATGTAAATTGCCAACAGACACTGGGGAGAAGTGTATGGTGTTTCCTGAAACATCTGAAAAACAAAGCAACAGAGCCTAGGGCACCTCCACTTATGGTCCTATGGCTTAGGGAAATTAAAATCAAAAAGACACAGGCACCCCAATGGTTGGAATGGCTCTGTTTACAAGAACCTCGTTTACAGTACAAGTTCAACATCACAGAAAGTTAAAAATGGATAAAGAAGTTGTGGTATTTACTTACAAAGCAATATCACTCAGCAATGAAATCTATGTCATCAGGCCCATAGCAGCACAATGAGTGGATTCAGGTATGATGATTCTAACTGAAATAAGTCACACAGAAAAAGAAACATCATAAGATATCAGTAATACATGGAATGTAAACTTGGCTACACAGGAACTGAATTACAGAACAGAACAGGGTCTCAAATTTAGAAAACCAACTTATGCTTGCTTAAGGGGAAAGGTGAGTTGGGGTGCTGCATAAAACCAGAGATTGAAATGAACACAGATAAAGTTCCTTAAGCCAAATATGGAATAGACAAGAGCTACTCCTTGCTCAACGAAATGGACTCAACACCCCATATTAAACGCCTAAGAATGTACCTGACTAGTAAGTATCTTAAAACTTATGGATTGCTATGTCTCCGAAAGAGAATCAAGCATATGTACAGGGGTGGAAACGCAGCAGTGATAGGATTGGAGAGGTTCGGTGAGCAAATGAAGACCCTTTGAAGTCATATTGCATGGTACCCATTACACGGGTCTCAACTCTCCAGGTTTAAGGTATTCTTCCTTCAGCTAAAACATGCATGTGGAACCTAGAGTATGATCAACCGTGTGAACGGGAGACGTGTTCAAATATGTCTCAGTTTTCCTCCCCTGGTACTCGGGTGCAACATTCCAGATGCTTTACTAACACTCTCCCCACTTGGAGAGTCAGCGCCTTTAACCTCCTGTTTGGCCCAGTTTCCAATTTCTGCGGAAGATGAACAGGAATAGGGAGAACCAATGAGAGACTAGCTGGAGGTGTCTGGACGGGCAAATTTAACTCTCATTTCCCACCAGCAAGAGGAAATAACCAAAGGCTCAGCGTGCCATGCCGGAACCAGATAAGGGCCTGAAGCCATCCTGCGGTGTTGTGGCCAAGTCACAAGAAAGCGAGTTGAAGAAAGGAGCTCAGGGGCACTGTAATGCACAAACCTGCAGAGTTATAAATGACAGCTATCGTCCAAAAATATACTGAAGTAAGGCTGCCAAGAGGACTTGAAAGCGGGGCAGAATTGCAGGAAACCGATTTCAGGAGGTAGACTGGAATTGCATTGAAAGCATAGGAAAAGAGGCAGAACGTCCACAATGATGCACTTGGCCAAAAAGTGCGTGTGCGTTTTTTCCTGAATATATTCAGGAAAACACGCATACGCCCTTTTTGGCCAACCAAGCAAGCTTGCATAGGAAATCTACACTACAATGAAGTCTCACTTCCCCCCGGTCAAAAGGGCCATCTGAAAAAAGTGTAAAATCCAGAAAGGCAGGACAGGCCATGGAGAACTGGGAGCCTTGTTATGCTGATGGACGGGCTGTAAATTGCCAACAGACACTCGGGAGAAGTGTATGGTGTTTCCTGAAACATCTAAAAAACAAAGCAACAGAGCCTAGGGCACTTCCACTTATGGTCCTATAGCTTAGGGAAATTAAAATCAAAAAGACACAGCCACCCCAAAGGTTGGAACGGCTCTGTTTACAAGAACCTCGTTTACAGTACAAGTTCAACATCGCAGAAAGTGAAAAATGGATAAAGAAGTTGTGGTATTTACTTACAAAGCAACATCACTCAGCAATGAAATCTATGTCATCAGGCCCTTAGCAGCACAATGAGTGGATTCAGGTATGATGATTCTAACTGAAATAAGTCACACAGAAAAAGAAACATCATAAGATATCAGTAATACACGGAATGTAAACTTGGCTACACAGGAACTGAATTACAGAACAGAACAGGGTCTCAAATTTAGAAAACCAACTTATGCTTGCTTAAGGGGAAAGGTGAGTTGGGGTGCTGCATAAAACCAGAGATTGAAATGAGCACAGATAAAGTTCCTTAAGCCAAATATGGAATAGACAAGAGCTACTCCTTGCTCAACGAAATGGACTCAACACCGCATATTAAACGCCTAAGAATGTACCTGACTAGTAAGTATCTTAAAACCTATGGATTGCTATGTCTCCAAAAGAGAATCAAGCACGTGTACAGGGGTTAAAACGCAGCAGTGATAGGATTGGAGAGGTTCGGTGAGCAAATGAAGACCCTTTGAAGTCATATTGCATGGTACCCATTCCACGGGTCTCAACTCTCCAGGTTTAAGGTATTCTTCCTTCAGCTAAAACATGCATGTGGAACCCAGAGTATGATCAACCGTGTGAACGGGAGACGTGTTCAAATATGTCTCAGTTTTCCTCCCCTGGTACTCGGGTGCAACATTCCAGACGCTTTACTAACACTCTCCCCACTTGGAGAGTCAGCGCCTTTAACCTCCTGTTTGGCCCAGTTTGCAATTTCTGCGGAAGATGAACAGGAATAGGGAGAACCAATGAGAGACTAGCTGGAGGTGTCTGGAAGGGCAAATTTAACTCTCATTTCCCACCAGGAAGAGGAAATAACCAAAGGCTCAGCGTGCCGTGCCAGAACCAGATTAGGGCCTGAAGCCATCCTGCGGTGTTGCGGCCAGCTCACAAGAAAGCGAGTTGAAGAAAGGAGCTCAGGGGCACTGTAATTCACAAACCTGCAGAGTTATAAATGACAGCTATCGTCCAAAAATATACTGAAGTAAGGCTGCCAAGAGGACTTGAAAGCGGGGCAGAATTGCAGGAAACCGATTTCAGGAGGTAGACTGGAATTGCATTGAAAGCATAGGAAAAGAGGCAGAACGTCCACAATGATGCACTTGGCCAAAAAGGGCGTATGCGTTCTTTCCTGAATATATTCAGGAAAACACGCATACGCCCTTTTTGGCCAACCAAGCAAGCTTGCAAAGGAAATCTGCACTACAATGAAGTCTCACTTCCCCCCAGTCAAAAGGGCCATCTGAAAAAAGTGTAAAATCCAGAAAGGCAGGACAGGCCATGGAGAACTGGGAGCCTTGTTATGCTGATGGGCGGGATGTAAATTGCCAACAGACACTCGGGAGAAGTGTATGGTGTTTCCTGAAACATCTGAAAAACAAAGCAACAGAGCCTAGGGCACCTCCACTTATGGTCCTATGGCTTAGGGAAATTAAAATCAAAAAGACACAGGCACCCCAATGGTTGGAATGGCTCTGTTTACAAGAACCTCGTTTACAGTACAAGTTCAACATCACAGAAAGTTAAAAATGGATAAAGAAGTTGTGGTATTTACTTACAAAGCAATATCACTCAGCAATGAAATCTATGTCATCAGGCCCATAGCAGCACAATGAGTGGATTCAGGTATGATGATTCTAACTGAAATAAGTCACACAGAAAAAGAAACATCATAAGATATCAGTAATACATGGAATGTAAACTTGGCTACACAGGAACTGAATTACAGAACAGAACAGGGTCTCAAATTTAGAAAACCAACTTATGCTTGCTTAAGGGGAAAGGTGAGTTGGGGTGCTGCATAAAACCAGAGATTGAAATGAACACAGATAAAGTTCCTTAAGCCAAATATGGAATAGACAAGAGCTACTCCTTGCTCAACGAAATGGACTCAACACCCCATATTAAACGCCTAAGAATGTACCTGACTAGTAAGTATCTTAAAACTTATGGATTGCTATGTCTCCGAAAGAGAATCAAGCATATGTACAGGGGCGGAAACGCAGCAGTGATAGGATTGGAGAGGTTCGGTGAGCAAATGAAGACCCTTTGAAGTCATATTGCATGGTACCCATTACACGGGTCTCAACTCTCCAGGTTTAAGGTATTCTTCCTTCAGCTAAAACATGCATGTGGAACCTAGAGTATGATCAACCGTGTGAACGGGAGACGTGTTCAAATATGTCTCAGTTTTCCTCCCCTGGTACTCGGGTGCAACATTCCAGATGCTTTACTAACACTCTCCCCACTTGGAGAGTCAGCGCCTTTAACCTCCTGTTTGGCCCAGTTTCCAATTTCTGCGGAAGATGAACAGGAATAGGGAGAACCAATGAGAGACTAGCTGGAGGTGTCTGGACGGGCAAATTTAACTCTCATTTCCCACCAGCAAGAGGAAATAACCAAAGGCTCAGCGTGCCATGCCGGAACCAGATAAGGGCCTGAAGCCATCCTGCGGTGTTGTGGCCAAGTCACAAGAAAGCGAGTTGAAGAAAGGAGCTCAGGGGCACTGTAATGCACAAACCTGCAGAGTTATAAATGACAGCTATCGTCCAAAAATATACTGAAGTAAGGCTGCCAAGAGGAATTGAAAGCGGGGCAGAATTGCAGGAAACCGATTTCAGGAGGTAGACTGGAATTGCATTGAAAGCATAGGAAAAGAGGCAGAACGTCCACAATGATGCACTTGGCCAAAAAGTGCGTGTGCGTTTTTTCCTGAATATATTCAGGAAAACACGCATACGCCCTTTTTGGCCAACCAAGCAAGCTTGCATAGGAAATCTACACTACAATGAAGTCTCACTTCCCCCCGGTCAAAAGGGCCATCTGAAAAAAGTGTAAAATCCAGAAAGGCAGGACAGGCCATGGAGAACTGGGAGCCTTGTTATGCTGATGGACGGGCTGTAAATTGCCAACAGACACTCGGGAGAAGTGTATGGTGTTTCCTGAAACATCTAAAAAACAAAGCAACAGAGCCTAGGGCACTTCCACTTATGGTCCTATAGCTTAGGGAAATTAAAATCAAAAAGACACAGCCACCCCAAAGGTTGGAACGGCTCTGTTTACAAGAACCTCGTTTACAGTACAAGTTCAACATCGCAGAAAGTGAAAAATGGATAAAGAAGTTGTGGTATTTACTTACAAAGCAACATCACTCAGCAATGAAATCTATGTCATCAGGCCCTTAGCAGCACAATGAGTGGATTCAGGTATGATGATTCTAACTGAAATAAGTCACACAGAAAAAGAAACATCATAAGATATCAGTAATACACGGAATGTAAACTTGGCTACACAGGAACTGAATTACAGAACAGAACAGGGTCTCAAATTTAGAAAACCAACTTATGCTTGCTTAAGGGGAAAGGTGAGTTGGGGTGCTGCATAAAACCAGAGATTGAAATGAGCACAGATAAAGTTCCTTAAGCCAAATATGGAATAGACAAGAGCTACTCCTTGCTCAACGAAATGGACTCAACACCGCATATTAAACGCCTAAGAATGTACCTGACTAGTAAGTATCTTAAAACCTATGGATTGCTATGTCTCCAAAAGAGAATCAAGCACGTGTACAGGGGTTAAAACGCAGCAGTGATAGGATTGGAGAGGTTCGGTGAGCAAATGAAGACCCTTTGAAGTCATATTGCATGGTACCCATTCCACGGGTCTCAACTCTCCAGGTTTAAGGTATTCTTCCTTCAGCTAAAACATGCATGTGGAACCCAGAGTATGATCAACCGTGTGAACGGGAGACGTGTTCAAATATGTCTCAGTTTTCCTCCCCTGGTACTCGGGTGCAACATTCCAGACGCTTTACTAACACTCTCCCCACTTGGAGAGTCAGCGCCTTTAACCTCCTGTTTGGCCCAGTTTGCAATTTCTGCGGAAGATGAACAGGAATAGGGAGAACCAATGAGAGACTAGCTGGAGGTGTCTGGAAGGGCAAATTTAACTCTCATTTCCCACCAGGAAGAGGAAATAACCAAAGGCTCAGCGTGCCGTGCCAGAACCAGATTAGGGCCTGAAGCCATCCTGCGGTGTTGCGGCCAGCTCACAAGAAAGCGAGTTGAAGAAAGGAGCTCAGGGGCACTGTAATTCACAAACCTGCAGAGTTATAAATGACAGCTATCGTCCAAAAATATACTGAAGTAAGGCTGCCAAGAGGACTTGAAAGCGGGGCAGAATTGCAGGAAACCGATTTCAGGAGGTAGACTGGAATTGCATTGAAAGCATAGGAAAAGAGGCAGAACGTCCACAATGATGCACTTGGCCAAAAAGGGCGTATGTGTTCTTTCCTGAATATATTCAGGAAAACACGCATACGCCCTTTTTGGCCAACCAAGCAAGCTTGCAAAGGAAATCTGCACTACAATGAAGTCTCACTTCCCCCCAGTCAAAAGGGCCATCTGAAAAAAGTGTAAAATCCAGAAAGGCAGGACAGGCCATGGAGAACTGGGAGCCTTGTTATGCTGATGGGCGGGATGTAAATTGCCAACAGACACTCGGGAGAAGTGTATGGTGTTTCCTGAAACATCTAAAAAACAAAGCAACAGAGCCTAGGGCACTTCCACTTATGGTCCTATAGCTTAGGGAAATTAAAATCAAAAAGACACAGCCACCCCAAAGGTTGGAACGGCTCTGTTTACAAGAACCTCGTTTACAGTACAAGTTCAACATCGCAGAAAGTGAAAAATGGATAAAGAAGTTGTGGTATTTACTTACAAAGCAATATCACTCAGCAATGATATCTATGTCATCAGGCCCTTAGCAGCACAATGAGTGGATTCAGGTATGATGATTCTAACAGAAATAAGTCACACAGAAAAAGAAACATCATAAGATATCAGTAATACACGGAATGTAAACTTGGCTACACAGGAACTGAATTACAGAACAGAATAGGGTCTCAAATTTAGAAAACCAACTTATGCTTGCTTAAGGGGAAAGGTGAGTTGGGGTGCTGCATAAAACCAGAGATTGAAATGAGCACAGATAAAGTTCCTTAAGCCAAATATGGAATAGACAAGAGCTACTCCTTGCTCAACGAAATGGACTCAACACCGCATATTAAATGCCTAAGAATGTACCTGACTAGTAAGCATCTTAAAACCTATGGATTGCTATGTCTCCGAAAGAGAATCAAGCATGTGTACAGGGGCATAAACGCAGCAGTGATAGGATTGGAGAGGTTCGGTGAGCAAATGAAGACCCTTTGAAGTCATATTTTATGGTACCCATTCCACGGGTTTCAACTACCCAGGTTTAAGGTATTCTTCCTTCAGCTAAAACATGCATGTGGAACCTAGAGTATGATCAACCATGTGATCGGGAGACGTGTTCAAATATGTCTCAGTTTTCGTACCCTGGTACTCGGGTGCAACATTCCAGACGCTTTACTAACACTCTCCCGACTGGGAGAGTCAGTGCCTTTAACCTCCTGTTTGGCCCAGTTTGCAATTACTGCGGAAGATGAACAGGAATAGGGAGAACCAATGAGAGACTAGCTGGACGTGTCTGAACGGGCAAATTTAACTCTCATTTCCCACCAGGAAGAGGAATTAACCAAAGGCTCAGTGTGCCGTGCCGGAACCAGATTAGGGCCTGAAGCCATCCTGCGGTGTTGCGGCCAGCTCACAAGAAAGCGAGTTGAAGAAAGGAGCTCAGGGGCACTGTAATTCACAAAGCTGCAGAGTTATAAATGACAGCTATCGTCCAAAAATATAGTGAAGTAAGGCTGCCAAGAGGACTTGAAAGCGGGGCAGAATTGCAGGAAACCGATTTCAGGAGGTAGACTGGAATTGCATTGAAAGCATAGGAAAAGAGGCAGAACGTCCACAATGATGCACTTGGCCAAAAAGGGCGTATGCGTTTTTTCCTGAATATATTCAGGAAAAAACGCATACGCCCTTTTTGGCCAACCAAGCAAGCTTGCAAAGGAAATCTGCACTACAATGAAGTCTCACTTCCCCCCAGTCAAAAGGGCCATCTGAAAAAAAGTGTAAAATCCAGAAAGGCAGGACAGGCCATGGAGAAGTGGAAGCCTTGTTATGCTGATGGGCGGGATGTAAATTGCCAACAGACACTGGGAGAAGTGTATGGTGTTTCCTGAAACATCTGAAAAACAAAGCAACAGAGCCTAGGGCACTTCCACTTATGGTCCTATGGCTTAGGGAAATTAAAATCAAAAAGACACAGGCACCCCAATGGTTGGAATGGCTCTGTTTACAACAACCTCATTTACAGTACAACTTCAACATCGCAGAAAGTGAAAAATGGATAAAGAAGTTGTGGTATTTACTTACAAAGCAATATCACTCAGCAATGAAATCTATGTCATCAGGCCCATAGCAGCACAATGAGTGGATTCAGGTATGATGATTCTAACTGAAATAAGTCACACAGAAAAAGAAACATCATAAGATATCAGTAATACATGGAATGTAAACTTGGCTACACAGGAACTGAATTACAGAACAGAACAGGGTCTCAAATTTAGAAAACCAACTTATGCTTGCTTAAGGGGAAAGGTGAGTTGGGGTGCTGCATAAAACCAGAGATTGAAATGAGCACAGATAAAGTTCCTTAAGCCAAATATGGAATAGACAAGAGCTACTCCTTGCTCAACGAAATGGACTCAACACCGCATATTAAACGCCTAAGAATGTATCTGACTAGTAAGTATCTTAAAACCTATGGATTGCTATGTCTCCAAAAGAGAATCAAGCATGTGTACAGGGGTTAAAACGCAGCAGTGATAGGATTGCAGAGGTTCGGTGAGCAAATGAAGACCCTTTGAAGTCATATTGCATGGTACCCATTCCACGGGTCTCAACTCTCCAGGTTTAAGGTATTCTTCCTTCAGCTAAAACATGCATGTGGAACCCAGAGTATGATCAACCGTGTGAACGGGAGACGTGTTCAAATATGTCTCAGTTTTCCTCCCCTGGTACTCGGGTGCAACATTCCAGACGCTTTACTAACACTCTCCCCACTTGGAGAGTCAGCGCCTTTAACCTCCTGTTTGGCCCAGTTTGCAAATTCTGCGGAAGATGAACAGGAATAGGGAGAACCAATGAGAGACTAGCTGGAGGTGTCTGGACGGGCAAATTTAACTCTGATTTCCCACCAGGAAGAGGAAATAACCAAAGGCTCAGCGTGCCATGCCGGAACCAGATTAGGGCCTGAAGCCATCCTGCGGTGTTGCGGCCAGCTCACAAGAAAGCGAGTTGAAGAAAGGAGCTCAGGGGCACTGTAATTCACAAAACTGCAGAGTTATAAATGACAGCTATCGTCCAAAAATATACTGAAGTAAGGCTGCCAAGAGGACTTGAAAGCGGGGCAGAATTGCAGGAAACCGATTTCAGGAGGTAGACTGGAATTGCATTGAAAGCATAGGAAAAGAGGCAGAACGTCCTCAATGATGCACTTGGCCAAAAAGGGCGTATGCGTTTTTTCCTGAATATATTCAGGAAAAAACGCATACGCCCTTTTTGGCCAACCAAGCAAGCTTGCAAAGGAAATCTGCACTACAATGAAGTCTCACTTCCCCCCAGTCAAAAGGGCCATCTGAAAAAAGTGTAAAATCCAGAAAGGCAGGACAGGCCATGGAGAACTGGGAGCCTTGTTATGCTGATGGGCGGGATGTAAATTGCCAACAGACACTCGGGAGAAGTGTATGGTGTTTCCTGAAACATCTAAAAAACAAAGCAACAGAGCCTAGGGCACTTCCACTTATGGTCCTATAGCTTAGGGAAATTAAAATCAAAAAGACACAGCCACCCCAAAGTTTGGGACGCCTCTGTTTACAAGAACCTCGTTTACCGTACAAGTTCAACATCACAGAAAGTGAAAAATGGATAAAGAACTTGTGGTACTTACGTACAATGCAGTATCACTCAGCAATGAAATCTATGTAATCAGGCCCGTAGCAGTATAATGAGTGGATTCAGGTATGATGATTCTAACTGAAATAAGTCACACAGAAAAAGAAACATCATAAGATATCACTAATACACGGAATGTAAACTTGGCTACACAGGAACTGAATTCCAAAACAGAACAGGGTCTCAAATTTAGAAAACCAACTTATGCTTGCTTAAGGGGAAAGGTGAGTTGGGGTGCTGCATAAAACCAGAGATTGAAATGAGCACAGATAAAGTTCCTTAAGCCAAATATGGAATAGACAAGAGCTACTCCTTGCTCAACAAAATGGACTCAACACCCCATATTAAACACCTAAGAATGTACCTGACTAGTAAGTATCTTAAAACCTATGGATTGCTATGTCTCCGAAAGAGAATCAAGCATGTGTACAGGGGCATAAAGGCAGCAGTGATAGGATTGGAGAGGTTTGGTGAGCAAACGAAGACCCTTTGAAGTCATATTGCATGGTACCCATTCCACGTGTTTCAACTACCCAGGTTTAATGTATTCTTCCTTCAGCTAAAACATGCATGTGGAACCTAGGGTATGATCAACCATGTGATCGGGAGACGTGTTCAAATATGTCTCAGTTTTTGTACCCTGGTACTCGGGTGCAACATTCCAGACGCTTTACTAACACTCTCCCGACTGGGAGAGTCAGTCCCTTTAACCTCCTGTTTGGCCGAGTTTGCAATTTCTGCGGAAGATGAACAGGAATAGCGAGAACCAATGAGAGATTAGCTGGAGGTGTCTAGACGGGCAAATTTAACTCTCATTTCCCACCAGGAAGAGGAATTAACCAAAGGCTCAGCGTGCCGTGCCGGAACCAGATTAGGGCCTGAAGCCATCCTGCGGTGTTGCGGCCAGGTCACAAGAAAGTGAGTTGAAGAAAGGAGCTCAGGGGCACTGTAATTCACAAACCTGCAGAGTTATAAATGACAGCTATCATCCAAAAATATACTGAAGTAAGGCTGCCAAGAGGACTTGAAAGCGGGGCAGAATTGCAGGAAACCGATTTCAGGAGGTAGACTGGAATTGCATTGAAAGCATAGGAAAAGAGGCAGAACGTCCACAATGATGCACTTGGCCAAAAAGGGCGTATGCGTTTTTTCCTGAATATATTCAGGAAAAAACGCATACGCCCTTTTTGGCCAACCAAGCAAGCTTGCAAAGGAAATCTGCACTACAATGAAGTCTCACTTCCCCCCGGTCAAAAGGGCCATCTGAAAAAAGTGTAAAATCCAGAAAGGCAGGACAGGCCATGGAGAACTGGGAGCCTTGTTATGCTGATGGGCGGGATGTAAATTGCCAACAGACACTCGGGAGAAGTGTATGGTGTTTCCTGAAACATCTAAAAAACACAGCAACAGAGCCTAGGGCACTTCCACTTATGGTCCTATAGCTTAGGGAAATTAAAATCAAAAAGACACAGCCACCCCAAAGTTTGGGACGCCTCTGTTTACAAGAACTTCGTTTACCGTACAAGTTCAACATCACAGAAAGTGAAAAATGGATAAAGAACTTGTGGAACTTACGTACAATGCAGTATCACTCAGCAATGAAATCTATGTCATCAGGCCCGTAGCAGCATAATGAGTGGATTCAGGTACGATGATTCTACCTGAAATAAGTCACACAGAAAAAGAAACATCATAAGATATCACTAATACACGGAATGTAAACTTGGCTACACAGGAACTGAATTCCAAAACAGAACAGGGTCTCAAATTTAGAAAACCAACTTATGCTTGCTTAAGGGGAAAGGTGAGTTGGGGTGCTGCATAAAACCAGAGATTGAAATGAGCACAGATAAAGTTCCTTAAGCCAAATATGGAATAGACAAGAGCTACTCCTTGCTCAACGAAATGGACTCAACACCGCATATTAAACGCCTAAGAATGTACCTGACTAGTAAGTATCTTAAAACCTATGGATTGCTATGTCTCCGAAAGCGAATCAAGCATGTGTACAGGGGCATAAATGCAGCAGTGATAGGATTGGAGAGGATCGGTGAGCAAATGAAGACCCTTTGAAGTCATATTGCATGGTACCCATTCCACGGGTTTCAACTACCCAGGTTTAAGGTATTCTTCCTTCAGCTAAAACATGCATGTGGAACCTAGAGTATGATCAACCATGTGATCGGGAGACGTGTTCAAATATGTCTCAGTTTTCGTACCCTGGTACTCGGGTGCAACATTCCAGACGCTTTACTAACACTCTCCCGACTTGGAGAGTCAGTCCCTTTAACCTCCTGTTTGGCCCAGTTTGTAATTTCTGCGGAAGATGAACAAGAATAGCGAGAACCAATGAGAGACTAGCTGGAGGTGTCTGGACGGGCAAATTTAACTCTCATTTCCCACCAGGAAGAGGAATTAACCAAAGGCTCAGCGTACCGTGCCGGAACCAGATTAGGGCCTGAAGCCATCCTGCGGTGTTGTGGCCAGCTCACAAGAAAGCGAGTTGAAGAAAGGAGCTCAGGGGCACTGTAATTCACAAACCTGCAGAGTTATAAATGACAGCTATCGTCCAATAATATACCGAAGTAAGGCTGCCAAGAGGACTTGAAAGCGGGGCAGAATTGCAGGAAACCGATTTCAGGAGGTAGACTGGAATTGCATTGAAAGCATAGGAAAAGAGGCAGAACGTCCACAATGATGCACTTGGCCAAAAAGGGCGTATGCGTTTTTTCCTGAATATATTCAGGAAAAAACGCATACGCCCTTTTTGGCCAACCAAGCAAGCTTGCAAAGGAAATCTGCACTACAATGAAGTCTCACTTCCCCCCGGTCAAAAGGGCCATCTGAAAAAAGTGTAAAATCCAGAAAGGCAGGACAGGCCATGGAGAACAGGGAGCCTTGTTATGCTGATGGGCGGGATGTAAATTGCCAACAGACACTCGGGAGAAGTGTATGGTGTTTCCTGAAACATCTAAAAAACAAAGCAACAGAGCCTAGGGCACTTCCACTTATGGTCCTATAGCTTAGGGAAATTAAAATCAAAAAGACACAGCCACCCCAAAGTTTGGGACGCCTCTGTTTACAAGAACCTCGATTACCGTACAAGTTCAACATCACAGAAAGTGAAAAATGGATAAAGAACTTGTGGAACTTACGTACAATGCAGTATCACTCAGCAATGAAATCTATGTCACCAGGCCCGTAGCAGCATAATGAGTGGATTCAGGTACGATGATTCTAACTGAAATAAGTCACACAGAAAAAGAAACATCATAAGATATCACTAATACACGGAATGTAAACTTGGCTACACAGGAACTGAATTCCAAAACAGAACAGGGTCTCAAATTTAGAAAACCAACTTATGCTTGCTTAAGGGGAAAGGTGAGTTGGGGTGCTGCATAAAACCAGAGATTGAAATGAGCACAGATAAAGTTCCTTAAGCCAAATATGGAATAGACAAGAGCTACTCCTTGCTCAACAAAATGGACTCAACACCCCATATTAAACACCTAAGAATGTACCTGACTAGTAAGTATCTTAAAACCTATGGATTGCTATGTCTCCGAAAGAGAATCAAGCATGTGTACAGGGGCATAAAGGCAGCAGTGATAGGATTGGAGAGGTTTGGTGAGCAAACGAAGACCCTTTGAAGTCATATTGCATGGTACCCATTCCACGGGTTTCAACTACCCAGGTTTAATGTATTCTTCCTTCAGCTAAAACATGCATGTGGAACCTAGGGTATGATCAACCATGTGATCGGGAGACGTGTTCAAATATGTCTCAGTTTTCGTACCCTGGTACTCGGGTGCAACATTCCAGATGCTTTACTAACACTCTCCCGACTGGGAGAGTCAGTCCCTTTAACCTCCTGTTTGGCCGAGTTTGCAATTTCTGCGGAAGATGAACAGGAATAGCGAGAACCAATGAGAGATTAGCTGGAGGTGTCTGGACGGGCAAATTTAACTCTCATTTCCCACCAGGAAGAGGAATTAACCAAAGGCTCAGCGTGCCGTGCCGGAACCAGATTAGGGCCTGAAGCCATCCTGCGGTGTTGCGGCCAGGTCACAAGAAAGTGAGTTGAAGAAAGGAGCTCAGGGGCACTGTAATTCACAAACCTGCAGAGTTATAAATGACAGCTATCATCCAAAAATATACTGAAGTAAGGCTGCCAAGAGGACTTGAAAGCGGGGCAGAATTGCAGGAAACCGATTTCAGGAGGTAGACTGGAATTGCATTGAAAGCATAGGAAAAGAGGCAGAACGTCCACAATGATGCACTTGGCCAAAAAGGGCGTATGCGTTTTTTCCTGAATATATTCAGGAAAAAACGCATACGCCCTTTTTGGCCAACCAAGCAAGCTTGCAAAGGAAATCTGCACTACAATGAAGTCTCACTTCCCCCCGGTCAAAAGGGCCATCTGAAAAAAGTGTAAAATCCAGAAAGGCAGGACAGGCCATGGAGAACTGGGAGCCTTGTTATGCTGATGGGCGGGATGTAAATTGCCAACAGACACTCGGGAGATGTGTTTGGTGTTTCCTGAAGCATCTAAAAAACAAAGCAACAGAGCCTAGGGCACTTCCACTTATGGTCCTATAGCTTAGGGAAATTAAAATCAAAAAGACACAGCCACCCCAAAGTTTGGGACGCCTCTGTTTACAAGAACCTCGTTTACCGTACAAGTTCAATATCACAGAAAGTGAAAAATGGATAAAGAACTTGTGGTATTGCTTACAAAAGAATATCACTCAGCAATGAAATCTATGTCATCAGGCCCGTAGCAGCACAATGAGTGGATTCAGGTATGATGATTCTAACTGAAATAAGTCACACAGAAAAAGAAACATCATAAGATATGAGTAATACACGGAATGTAAACTTGGCTACACAGGAACTGAATTACAGAACAGAAAAGGGTCTCAAATTTAGAAAACCAACTTATGCTTGCTTAAGGGGAAAGGTGAGTTGGGGTGCTGCATAAAACCAGAGATTGAAATGAGCACAGATAAAGTTCCTTAAGCCAAATATGGAATAGACAAGAGCTACTCCTTGCTCAACGAAATGGACTCAACACCCCATATTAAACGCCTAAGAATGTACCTGACTAGTAAGTATCTTAAAACCTATGGATTGCTATGTCTCCGAAAGAGAATCAAGCATGTGTACAGGGGCATAAACGCAGCAGTGATAGGATTGGAGAGGTTCGGTGAGCAAATGAAGACCCTTTGAAGTCATATTGCATGGTACCCATTCCACGGGTTTCAACTACCCAGGTTTAAGGTATTCTTCCTTCAGCTAAAACATGCATGTGGAACCTAGAGTATGATCAACCATGTGATCGGGAGACGTGTTCAAATATGTCTCAGTTTTCGTACCCTGGTACTCGGGTGCAACATTCCAGACGCTTTACTATCACTCTCCCCACTTGGAGAGTCAGCGCCTTTAACCTCCTGTTTGGACCAGTTTGCAATTTCTGCGGAAGATGAACAGGAATAGGGAGAACCAATGAGAGAATAGCTGGAGGTGTCTGGACGGGCAAATTTAACTCTCATTTCCCACCAGGAAGAGGAATTAACCAAAGGCTCAGCGTGCCGTGCCGGAACCAGATTAGGGCCTGAAGCCATCCTGCGGTGTTGCGGCCAGCTCAAAAGAAAGCAAGTTGAAGAAAGGAGCTCAGGGGCACTGTAATTCACAAACCTGCAGAGTTATAAATGACAGCTATCGTCCAAAAATATACTGAAGTAAGGCTGCCAAGAGGACTTGAAAGCGGGGCAGAATTGCAGGAAACCGATTTGAGGAGGTAGACTGGAATTGCATTGAAAGCCTAGGAAAAGAGGCAGAACGTCCACAATGATGCACTTGGCCAAAAAGGGCGTATGCGTTTTTTCCTGAATATATTCAGGAAAAAACGCATACGCCCTTTTTGGCCAACCAAGCAAGCTTGCAAAGGAAATCTGCACTACAATGAAGTCTCACTTCCCCCCGGTCAAAAGGGCCATCTGAAAAAAGTGTAAAATCCAGAAAGGCAGGACAGGCCATGGAGAACTGGGAGCCTTGTTATGCTGATGGGCGGGATGTAAATTGCCAAGAGACACTCGGGAGAAGTGTATGGTGTTTCCTGAAACATCTAAAAAACAAAGCAACAGAGCCTAGGGCACTTCCACTTATGGTCCTATAGCTTAGGGAAATTAAAATCAAAAAGACACAGCCACCCCAAAGTTTGGGACGCCTCTGTTTACAAGAACCTCGTTTACCGTACAAGTTCAGTATCACAGAAAGTGAAAAATGGATAAAGAACTTGTGGTACTTACGTACAATGCAGTATCACTCAGCAAGGAAATCTATGTCATCAGGCCCGTAGCAGCATAATAAGTGGATTCAGGTTCGATGATTCTAACTGAAATAAGTCACACAGAAAAAGAAACATCATAAGATATCACTAATACACGGAATGTAAACTTGGCTACACAGGAACTGAATTCCAAAACAGAACAGGGTCTCAAATTTAGAAAACCAACTTATGCTTGCTTAAGAGGAAAGGTGAGTCGGGGTGCTGCATAAAACCAGAGATTGAAATGAGCACAGATAAAGTTCCTTAAGCCAAATATGGAATAGACAAGAGCTACTCCTTGCTCAACGAAATGGACTCAACACCGCATATTAAACGCCTAAGAATGTACCTGACTAGTAAGTATCTTAAAACCTATGGATTGCTATGTCTCCAAAAGAGAATCAATCGTATGTACAGGGGCATAAACGCAGCAGTGATAGGATTGGAGAGGTTTGGTGAGCAAATGAAGACCCTTTGAAGTCATATTGCATGGTACCCATTCCACGGGTCTCAACTCTCCAGATTTAAGGTATTCTTCCTTGAGCTAAATCATGCATGTAGAACCCAGAGGATGATCAACTGTGTGAAAGGGAGACGTGTTCAAATATGTCTCAGTTTTCCTCCCCTGGTACTCGGGTGCAACATTCCAGACGCTTTACTAACACTCTCCCCACTTGGAGAGTCAGTGCCTTTAACCTCCTGTTTGGCCCAGTTTGCAATTTCTGCGGAAGATGAACAGGAATAGGGAGAACCAATGAGAGACTAGCTGGAGGTGTCTGGACGGGCAAATTTAACTCTCATTTCCCACCAGGAAGAGGAAATAACCAAAGGCTAGGCGTGCCGTGCCGGAACCAGATTAGGGACTGAAGCCATCCTGCGGTGTTGCGTCCAGGTCACAAGAAAGCGAGTTGAAGAAAGTAGCTAAGGGGCACTGTAATTCACAAACCTGCAGAGTTATAAATGACAGCGATCGTCCAAAAATATACTGAAGTAAGGCTGCCAAGAGGACTTGAAAGCGGGGCAGAATTGCAGGAAACCGATTTCAGGAGGTAGACTGGAATTGCATTGAAAGCATAGGAAAAGAGGCAGAACGTCCACAATGATGCACTTGGCCAAAAAGGGCGTATGCGTTTTTTCCTGAATATATTCAGGAAAAAACGCATACGCCCTTTTTGGCCAACCAAGCAAGCTTGCAAAGGAAATCTGCACTACAATGAAGTCTCACTTCCTTCCGGTCAAAAGGGCCATCTGAAAAAAGTGTAAAATCCAGAAAGGCAGGACAGGCCATGGAGAACTGGGAGCCTTGTTATGCTGATGGGCGGGATGTAAATTGCCAACAGACACTCGGGAGAAGTGTATGGTGTTTCCTGAAACATCTAAAAAACAAAGCAACAGAGCCTAGGGCACTTCCACTTATGGTCCTATAGCTTAGGGAAATTAAAATCAAAAAGACACAGCCACCCCAAAGTTTGGGACGCCTCTGTTTACAAGAACCTCGATTACCGTACAAGTTCAACATCACAGAAAGTGAAAAATGGATAAAGAACTTGTGGAACTTACGTACAATGCAGTATCACTCAGCAATGAAATCTATGTCACCAGGCCCGTAGCAGCATAATGAGTGGATTCAGGTACGATGATTCTAACTGAAATAAGTCACACAGAAAAAGAAACATCATAAGATATCACTAATACACGGAATGTAAACTTGGCTACACAGGAACTGAATTCCAAAACAGAACAGGGTCTCAAATTTAGAAAACCAACTTATGCTTGCTTAAGGGGAAAGGTGAGTTGGGGTGCTGCATAAAACCAGAGATTGAAATGAGCACAGATAAAGTTCCTTAAGCCAAATATGGAATAGACAAGAGCTACTCCTTGCTCAACAAAATGGACTCAACACCCCATATTAAACACCTAAGAATGTACCTGACTAGTAAGTATCTTAAAACCTATGGATTGCTATGTCTCCGAAAGAGAATCAAGCATGTGTACAGGGGCATAAAGGCAGCAGTGATAGGATTGGAGAGGTTTGGTGAGCAAACGAAGACCATTTGAAGTCATATTGCATGGTACCCATTCCACGGGTTTCAACTACCCAGGTTTAATGTATTCTTCCTTCAGCTAAAACATGCATGTGGAACCTAGGGTATGATCAACCATGTGATCGGGAGACGTGTTCAAATATGTCTCAGTTTTCGTACCCTGGTACTCGGGTGCAACATTCCAGACGCTTTACTAACACTCTCCCGACTGGGAGAGTCAGTCCCTTTAACCTCCTGTTTGGCCGAGTTTGCAATTTCTGCGGAAGATGAACAGGAATAGCGAGAACCAATGAGAGATTAGCTGGAGGTGTCTGGACGGGCAAATTTAACTCTCATTTCCCACCAGGAAGAGGAATTAACCAAAGGCTCAGCGTGCCGTGCCGGAACCAGATTAGGGCCTGAAGCCATCCTGCGGTGTTGCGGCCAGGTCACAAGAAAGTGAGTTGAAGAAAGGAGCTCAGGGGCACTGTAATTCACAAACCTGCAGAGTTATAAATGACAGCTATCATCCAAAAATATACTGAAGTAAGGCTGCCAAGAGGACTTGAAAGCGGGGCAGAATTGCAGGAAACCGATTTCAGGAGGTAGACTGGAATTGCATTGAAAGCATAGGAAAAGAGGCAGAACGTCCACAATGATGCACTTGGCCAAAAAGGGCGTATGCGTTTTTTCCTGAATATATTCAGGAAAAAACGCATACGCCCTTTTTGGCCAACCAAGCAAGCTTGCAAAGGAAATCTGCACTACAATGAAGTCTCACTTCCCCCCGGTCAAAAGGGCCATCTGAAAAAAGTGTAAAATCCAGAAAGGCAGGACAGGCCATGGAGAACTGGGAGCCTTGTTATGCTGATGGGCGGGATGTAAATTGCCAACAGACACTCGGGAGATGTGTTTGGTGTTTCCTGAAGCATCTAAAAAACAAATCAACAGAGCCTAGGGCACTTCCACTTATGGTCCTATAGCTTAGGGAAATTAAAATCAAAAAGACACAGCCACCCCAAAGTTTGGGACGCCTCTGTTTACAAGAACCTCGTTTACCGTACAAGTTCAATATCACAGAAAGTGAAAAATGGATAAAGAACTTGTGGTATTGCTTACAAAAGAATATCACTCAGCAATGAAATCTATGTCATCAGGCCCGTAGCAGCACAATGAGTGGATTCAGGTATGATGATTCTAACTGAAATAAGTCACACAGAAAAAGAAACATCATAAGATATCAGTAATACATGGAATGTAAACTTGGCTACACAGGAACTGAATTACAGAACAGAAAAGGGTCTCAAATTTAGAAAACCAACTTATGCTTGCTTAAGGGGAAAGGTGAGTTGGGGTGCTGCATAAAACCAGAGATTGAAATGAGCACAGATAAAGTTCCTTAAGCCAAATATGGAATAGACAAGAGCTACTCCTTGCTCAACGAAATGGACTCAACACCCCATATTAAACGCCTAAGAATGTACCTGACTAGTAAGTATCTTAAAACCTATGGATTGCTATGTCTCCGAAAGAGAATCAAGCATGTGTACAGGGGCATAAACGCAGCAGTGATAGGATTGGAGAGGTTCGGTGAGCAAATGAAGACCCTTTGAAGTCATATTGCATGGTACCCATTCCACGGGTTTCAACTACCCAGGTTTAAGGTATTCTTCCTTCAGCTAAAACATGCATGTGGAACCTAGAGTATGATCAACCATGTGATCGGGAGACGTGTTCAAATATGTCTCAGTTTTCGTACCCTGGTACTCGGGTGCAACATTCCAGACGCTTTACTAACACTCTCCCCACTTGGAGAGTCAGCGCCTTTAACCTCCTGTTTGGACCAGTTTGCAATTTCTGCGGAAGATGAACAGGAATAGGGAGAACCAATGAGAGAATAGCTGGAGGTGTCTGGACGGGCAAATTTAACTCTCATTTCCCACCAGGAAGAGGAATTAACCAAAGGCTCAGCGTGCCGTGCCGGAACCAGATTAGGGCCTGAAGCCATCCTGCGGTGTTGCGGCCAGCTCAAAAGAAAGCGAGTTGAAGAAAGGAGCTCAGGGGCACTGTAATTCACAAACCTGCAGAGTTATAAATGACAGCTATCGTCCAAAAATATACTGAAGTAAGGCTGCCAAGAGGACTTGAAAGCGGGGCAGAATTGCAGGAAACCGATTTGAGGAGGTAGACTGGAATTGCATTGAAAGCCTAGGAAAAGAGGCAGAACGTCCACAATGATGCACTTGGCCAAAAAGGGCGTATGCGTTTTTTCCTGAATATATTCAGGAAAAAACGCATACGCCCTTTTTGGCCAACCAAGCAAGCTTGCAAAGGAAATCTGCACTACAATGAAGTCTCACTTCCCCCCGGTCAAAAGGGCCATCTGAAAAAAGTGTAAAATCCAGAAAGGCAGGACAGGCCATGGAGAACTGGGAGCCTTGTTATGCTGATGGGCGGGATGTAAATTGCCAAGAGACACTCGGGAGAAGTGTATGGTGTTTCCTGAAACATCTAAAAAACAAAGCAACAGAGCCTAGGGCACTTCCACTTATGGTCCTATAGCTTAGGGAAATTAAAATCAAAAAGACACAGCCACCCCAAAGTTTGGGACGCCTCTGTTTACAAGAACCTCGTTTACCGTACAAGTTCAGTATCACAGAAAGTGAAAAATGGATAAAGAACTTGTGGTACTTACGTACAATGCAGTATCACTCAGCAAGGAAATCTATGTCATCAGGCCCGTAGCAGCATAATAAGTGGATTCAGGTTCGATGATTCTAACTGAAATAAGTCACACAGAAAAAGAAACATCATAAGATATCACTAATACACGGAATGTAAACTTGGCTACACAGGAACTGAATTCCAAAACAGAACAGGGTCTCAAATTTAGAAAACCAACTTATGCTTGCTTAAGAGGAAAGGTGAGTCGGGGTGCTGCATAAAACCAGAGATTGAAATGAGCACAGATAAAGTTCCTTAAGCCAAATATGGAATAGACAAGAGCTACTCCTTGCTCAACGAAATGGACTCAACACCGCATATTAAACGCCTAAGAATGTACCTGACTAGTAAGTATCTTAAAACCTATGGATTGCTATGTCTCCAAAAGAGAATCAATCGTATGTACAGGGGCATAAACGCAGCAGTGATAGGATTGGAGAGGTTCGGTGAGCAAATGAAGACCCTTTGAAGTCATATTGCATGGTACCCATTCCACGGGTCTCAACTCTCCAGATTTAAGGTATTCTTCCTTGAGCTAAATCATGCATGTAGAACCCAGAGGATGATCAACTGTGTGAAAGGGAGACGTGTTCAAATATGTCTCAGTTTTCCTCCCCTGGTACTCGGGTGCAACATTCCAGACGCTTTACTAACACTCTCCCCACTTGGAGAGTCAGTGCCTTTAACCTCCTGTTTGGCCCAGTTTGCAATTTCTGCGGAAGATGAACAGGAATAGGGAGAACCAATGAGAGACTAGCTGGAGGTGTCTGGACGGGCAAATTTAACTCTCATTTCCCACCAGGAAGAGGAAATAACCAAAGGCTAGGCGTGCCGTGCCAGAACCAGATTAGGGACTGAAGCCATCCTGCGGTGTTGCGTCCAGGTCACAAGAAAGCGAGTTGAAGAAAGTAGCTAAGGGGCACTGTAATTCACAAACCTGCAGAGTTATAAATGACAGCGATCGTCCAAAAATATACTGAAGTAAGGCTGCCAAGAGGACTTGAAAGCGGGGCAGAATTGCAGGAAACCGATTTCAGGAGGTAGACTGGAATTGCATTGAAAGCATAGGAAAAGAGGCAGAACGTCCACAATGATGCACTTGGCCAAAAAGGGCGTATGCGTTTTTTCCTGAATATATTCAGGAAAAAACGCATACGCCCTTTTTGGCCAACCAAGCAAGCTTGCAAAGGAAATCTGCACTACAATGAAGTCTCACTTCCTTCCGGTCAAAAGGGCCATCTGAAAAAAGTGTAAAATCCAGAAAGGCAGGACAGGCCATGGAGAACTGGGAGCCTTGTTATGCTGATGGGCGGGATGTAAATTGCCAACAGACACTCGGGAGAAGTGTATGGTGTTTCCTGAAACATCTAAAAAACAAAGCAACAGAGCCTAGGGCACTTCCACTTATGGTCCTATAGCTTAGGGAAATTAAAATCAAAAAGACACAGCCACCCCAAAGTTTGGGACGCCTCTGTTTACAAGAACCTCGTTTACCGTACAAGTTCAATATCACAGAAAGTGAAAAATGGATAAAGAACTTGTGGTACTTACGTACAATGCAGTATCACTCAGCAATGAAATCTATCTCATCAGGCCCGTAGCAGCATAATGAGTGGATTCAGGTACGATGATTCTAACTGAAATAAGTCACACAGAAAAAGAAACATCATATGATATCACTAATACACGGAATGTAAACTTGGCTACACAGGAACTGAATTCCAAAACAGAACAGGGTCTCAAATTTAGAAAACCAACTTATGCTTGCTTAAGGGGAAAGGTGAGTTGGGGTGCTGCATAAAACCAGAGATTGAAATGAGCACAGATAAAGTTCCTTAAGCCAAATATGGAATAGACAAGAGCTACTCCTTGCTCAACGAAATGGACTCAACACCCCATATTAAACGCCTAAGAATGTACCTGACTAGTAAGTATCTTAAAACCTATGGATTGCTATGTCTCCAAAAGAGAATCAAGCGTGTGTACAGAGGCATAAACGCAGCAGTGATAGGATTGGAGAGGTTCGGTGAGCAAATGAAGACCCTTTGAAGTCATATTGCATGGTACCCATTCCACGGGTTTCAACTACCCAGGTTTAAGGTATTCTTCCTTCAGCTAAAACATGCATGTGGAACCCAGAGTATGATCAACCGTGTGAACGGGAGACGTGTTCAAATATGTCTCAGTTTTCGTACCCTGGTACTCGGGTGCAACATTCCAGACGCTTTACTAACACTCTCCCGACTTGGAGAGTCAGTCCCTTTAACCTCCTGTTTGGCCCAGTTTGCAATTTCTGTGGAAGATGAACAGGAATAGGGAGAACCAATGAGAGACTAGCTGGATGTGTCTGGACGGGCAAATTTAACTCTCATTTCCCACCAGGAAGAGGAAATAACCAAAGGCTCAGCGTGCCTTGCCGGAACCAGATTAGGGCCTGAAGCCATCCTGCGGTGTTGCGGCCAGCTCACAAGAAAGCGAGTTGAAGAAAGGAGCTCAGGGGCACTGTAATTCACAAACCTGCAGAGTTATAAATGACAGCTATCGTCCAAAAATATACTGAAGTAAGGCTGCCAAGAGGACTTGAAAGCGGGGCAGAATTGCAGGAAACCGATTTCAGGAGGTAGACTGGAATTGCATTGAAAGCATAGGAAAAGAGGTAGAACGTCCACAATAATGCACTTGGCCAAAAAGGGCGTATGCGTTTTTTCCTGAATATATTCGGGAAAAAACGCATACGCCCTTTTTGGCCAACCAACCAAGCTTGCAAAGGAAATCTGCACTACAATGAAGTCTCACTTCCCCCCGGTCAAAAGGGCCATCTGAAAAAAGTGTAAAATCCAGAAAGGCAGGACAGGCCATGGAGAACTGGGAGCCTTGTTATGCTGATGGGCGGGATGTAAATTGCCAACAGACACTCGGGAGAAGTGTTTGGTGTTTCCTGAAACATCTAAAAAACACAGCAACAGAGCCTAGGGCACTTCCACTTATGGTCCTATAGCTTAGGGAAATTAAAATCAAAAAGACACAGCCACCCCAAAGTTTGGGACGCCTCTGTTTACAAGAACCTCGTTTACCTTACAAGTTCAACATCACAGAAAGTGAAAAATGGATAAAGAACTTGTGGAACTTACGTACAATGCAGTATCACTCAGCAATGAAATCTCTGTCACCAGGCCCGTAGCAGCATAATGAGTGGATTCAGGTACGATGATTCTAACTGAAATAAGTCACACAGAAAAAGAAACATCATAAGATATCACTAATACACGGAATGTAAACTTGGCTACACAGGAACTGAATTCCAAAACAGAACAGGGTCTCAAATTTAGAAAACCAACTTATGCTTGCTTAAGGGGAAAGGTGAGTTGGGGTGCTGCATAAAACCAGAGATTGAAATGAGCACAGATAAAGTTCCTTAAGCCAAATATGGAATAGACAAGAGCTACTCCTTGCTCAACAAAATGGACTCAACACCCCATATTAAACGCCTAACAATGTACCTGACTAGTAAGTATCTTAAAACCTATGGATTGCTATGTCTCCGAAAGAGAATCAAGCATGTGTACAGGGGCATAAACGCAGCAGTGATAGGATTGGAGAGGTTCGGTGAGCAAATGAAGACCCTTTGAAGTCATATTGCATGGTACCCATTCCACGTGTTTCAACTACCCAGGTTTAATGTATTCTTCCTTCAGCTAAAACATGCATGTGGAACCTAGAGTATGATCAACCATGTGATCGGGAGACGTGTTCAAATATGTCTCAGTTTTCGTACCCTGGTACTCGGGTGCAACATTCCAGACGCTTTACTAACACTCTCCCGACTTGGAGAGTCAGTCCCTTTAACCTCCTGTTTGGCCCAGTTTGCAATTTCTGCGGAAGATGAACAGGAATAGCGAGAACCAATGAGAGATTAGCTGGAGGTGTCTGGACGGGCAAATTTAACTCTCATTTCCCACCAGGAAGAGGAATTAACCAAAGGCTCAGCGTGCCGTGCCGGAACCAGATTAGGGCCTGAAGCCATGCTGCGGTGTTGCGGCCAGCTCACAAGAAAGCGAGTTGAAGAAAGGAGCTCAGGGGCAATGTAATTCACAAACCTGCAGAGTTATAAATGACAGCTATCGTCCAAAAATATACTGAAGTAAGGCTGCCAAGAGGACTTGAAAGCGGGGCAGAATTGCAGGAAACCGATTTCAGGAGGTAGACTGGAATTGCATTGAAAGCATAGGAAAAGAGGCAGAACGTCCACAATGATGCACTTGGCCAAAAAGGGCGTATGCGTTTTTTCCTGAATATATTCAGGAAAAAACGCATACGCCCTTTTTGGAGAACCAAGCAAGCTTGTAAAGGAAATCTGCACTACAATGAAGTCTCACTTCCCCCCGGTCAAAAGGGCCATCTGAAAAAAGTGTAAAATCCAGAAAGGCAGGACAGGCCATGGAGAACTGGGAGCCTTGTTATGCTGATGGGCGGGATGTAAATTGCCAACAGACACTCCGGAGAAGTGTTTGGTGTTTCCTGAAACATCTAAAAAACACAGCAACAGAGCCTAGGGCACTTCCACTTATGGTCCTATAGCTTAGGGAAATTAAAATCAAAAAGACACAGCCACCCCAAAGTTTGGGACGGCTCTGTTTACAAGAACCTCGTTTACAGTACAAGTTCAACATCGCAGAAAGTGAAAAATGGATAAAGAAGTTGTGGTATTACTTACAAAGGAATATCACTCAGCAATGAAATCTATGTCATCAGGCCCGTAGCAGCATAATAAGTGGATTCAGGTTCGATGATTCTAACTGAAATAAGTCACACAGAAAAAGAAACATCATAAGATATCACTAATACACGGAATGTAAACTTGGCTACACAGGAACTGAATTCCAAAACAGAACAGGGTCTCAAATTTAGAAAACCAACTTATGCTTGCTTAAGAGGAAAGGTGAGTTGGGGTGCTGCATAAAACCAGAGATTGAAATGAGCACAGATAAAGTTCCTTAAGCCAAATATGGAATAGACAAGAGCTACTCCTTGCTCAACGAAATGGACTCAACACCCCATATTAAACGCCTAAGAATGTACCTGACTAGTAAGTATCTTAAAACCTATGGATTGCTATGTCTCCAAAAGAGAATCAATCGTATGTACAGGGGCATAAACGCAGCAGTGATAGGATTGGAGAGGTTCGGTGAGCAAATGAAGACCCTTTGAAGTCATATTGCATGGTACCCATTCCACGGGTCTCAACTCTCCAGATTTAAGGTATTCTTCCTTCAGCTAAATCATGCATGTAGAACCCAGAGTATGATCAACTGTGTGAAAGGGAGACGTGTTCAAATATGTCTCAGTTTTCCTCCCCTGGTACTCGGGTGCAAAATTCCAGACGCTTTACTAACACTCTCCCCACTTGGAGAGTCAGCGCCTTTAACCTCCTGTTTGGCCCAGTTTGCAATTTCTGCGGAAGATGAACAGGAATAGGGAGAACCAATGAGAGACTAGCTGGAGGTGTCTGGACGGGCAAATTTAACTCTCATTTCCCACCAGGAAGAGGAAAAAACCAAAGGCTCAGCGTGCCGTGCCGGAACCAGATTAGGGACTGAAGCCATCTTGCGGTGTTGCGTCCAGGTCACAAGAAAGCGAGTTGAAGAAAGTAGCTCAGGGGCACTGTAATTCACAAACCTGCAGAGTTATAAATGACAGCGATCGTCCAAAAATATACTGAAGTAAGGCTGCCAAGAGGACTTGAAAGCGGGACAGAATTGCAGGAAACCGATTTCACGAGGTAGACTGGAATTGCATTGAAAGCATAGGAAAAGAGGCAGAACGTCCACAATGATGCACTTGGCCAAAAAGGGCGTATGCGTTTTTTCCTGAATATATTCAGGAAAAAACGCATACGCCCTTTTTGGCCAACCAAGCAAGCTTGCAAAGGAAATCTGCACTACAATGAAGTCTCACTTCCTTCCGGTCAAAAGGGCCATCTGAAAAAAGTGTAAAATCCAGAAAGGCAGGACAGGCCATGGAGAACTGGGAGCCTTGTTATGCTGATGGGCGGGATGTAAATTGCCAACAGACACTCGGGAGAAGTGTATGGTGTTTCCTGAAACATCTAAAAAACAAAGCAACAGAGCCTAGGGCACTTCCACTTATGGTCCTATAGCTTAGGGAAATTAAAATCAAAAAGACACAGCCACCCCAAAGTTTGGGACGCCTCTGTTTACAAGAACCTCGTTTACCGTACAAGTTCAGTATCACAGAAAGTGAAAAATGGATAAAGAAGTTGTGGTATTTACTTACAAAGCAATATCACTCAGCAATGAAATCTATGTCATCAGGTCCTTAGCAGCACAATGAGTGGATTCAGGTACGATGATTCTAACTGAAATAAGTCACACAGAAAAAGAAACATCATAAGATATCACTAATACACGGAATGTAAACTTGGCTACACAGGAACTGAATTACAGAACAGAACAGGGTCTCAAATTTAGAAAACCAACTTATGCTTGCTTAAGGGGAAAGGTGAGTTGGGGTGCTGCATAAAACCAGAGATTGAAATGAGCACAGATAAAGTTCCTTAAGCCAAATATGGAATAGTCAAGAGCTACTCCTTGCTCAACGAAATGGATTCAACACCCCATATTAAACGCCTAAGAATGTACCTGACTAGTAAGTATCTTAAAACCTATGGATTGCTATGTCTCCGAAAGCGAATCAAGCATGTGTACAGGGGCATAAACGCAGCAGTGATAGGATTGGAGAGGTTCGGTGAGCAAATGAAGACCCTTTGAAGTCATATTGCATGGTACCCATTCCACGGGTTTCAACTACCCAGGTTTAAGGTATTCTTCCTTCAGCTAAAACATGCATGTGGAACCTAGAGTATGATCAACCATGTGATCGGGAGACGTGTTCAAATATGTCTCAGTTTTCGTACCCTGGTACTCGGGTGCAACATTCCAGACGCTTTACTAACACTCTCCCCACTTGGAGAGTCAGCGCGTTTAACCTCCTGTTTGGACCAGTTTGCAATTTCTGCGGAAGATGAACAGGAATAAGGAGAACCAATGAGAGACTAGCTGGAGGTGTCTGGACGGGCAAATTTAACTCTCATTTCCCACCAGGAAGAGGAATTAACCAAAGGCTCAGCGTGCCGTGCCGGAACCAGATTAGGGCCTGAAGCCATCCTGCGGTGTTGCGGCCAGGTCACAAGAAAGCGATTTGAAGAAAGTAGCTCAGGGGCACTGTAATGCACAAACCGGCAGAGTTATAAATGACAGCTATCGTCCAAAAATATACTGAAGTTAGGCTGCCAAGAGGACTTGAAAGCGGGACAGAATTGCAGGAAACCGATTTCAGGAGGTAGACTGGAATTGCATTGAAAGCATAGGAAAAGAGGCAGAACGTCCACAATGATGCACTTGGCCAAAAAGGGCGTATGCATTTTTTCTTGAATATATTCAGGAAAAAACGCATACGCACTTGTTGGCCAACCAAGCAAACTTGCAAAGGAAATCTGCACTACAATGAAGTCTCACTTCCCCCCGGTCAAAAGGGCCATCTGAAAAAAGTGTAAAATCCAGAAAGGCAGGAAAGGTCATGGAGAACTGGGAGCCTTGTTATGCTGATGGGCGGGATGTAAATTGCCAAGAGACACTCGGGAGAAGTGTATGGTGTTTCCTGAAACATCTAAAAAACAAAGCAACAGAGCCTAGGGCACTTCCACTTATGGTCCTATAGCTTAGGGAAATTAAAATCAAAAAGACACAGCCACCCCAAAGTTTGGGACGCCTCTGTTTACAAGAACCTCGTTTACCGTACAAGTTCAGTATCACAGAAAGTGAAAAATGGATAAAGAACTTGTGGTACTTACGTACAATGCAGTATCACTCAGCAATGAAATCTATGTCATCAGGCCCTTAGCAGCATAATAAGTGGATTCAGGTTCGATGATTCTAACTGAAATAAGTCACACAGAAAAAGAAACATCATAAGATATCACTAATACACGGAATGTAAACTTGGCTACACAGGAACTGAATTCCAAAACAGAACAGGGTCTCAAATTTAGAAAACCAACTTATGCTTGCTTAAGAGGAAAGGTGAGTCGGGGTGCTGCATAAAACCAGAGATTGAAATGAGCACAGATAAAGTTCCTTAAGCCAAATATGGAATAGACAAGAGCTACTCCTTGCTCAACGAAATGGACTCAACACCGCATATTAAACGCCTAAGAATGTACCTGACTAGTAAGTATCTTAAAACGTATGGATTGCTATGTCTCCAAAAGAGAATCAATCGTATGTACAGGGGCATAAACGCAGCAGTGATAGGATTGGAGAGGTTCGGTGAGCAAATGAAGACCCTTTGAAGTCATATTGCATGGTACCCATTCCACGGGTCTCAACTCTCCAGATTTAAGGTATTCTTCCTTGAGCTAAATCATGCATGTAGAACCCAGAGTATGATCAACTGTGTGAAAGGGAGACGTGTTCAAATATGTCTCAGTTTTCCTCCCCTGGTACTCGGGTGCAACATTCCAGACGCTTTACTAACACTCTCCCCACTTGGAGAGTCAGTGCCTTTAACCTCCTGTTTGGCCCAGTTTGCAATTTCTGCGGAAGATGAACAGGAATAGGGAGAACCAATGAGAGACTAGCTGGAGGTGTCTGGACGGGCAAATTTAACTCTCATTTTCCACCAGGAAGAGGAAATAACCAAAGGCTCAGCGTGCCATGCCGGAACCAGATTAGGGACTGAAGCCATCCTGCGGTGTTGCGTCCAGGTCACAAGAAAGCGAGTTGAAGAAAGTAGCTAAGGGGCATTGTAATTCACAAACCTGCAGAGTTATAAATGACAGCGATCGTCCAAAAATATACTGAAGTAAGGCTGCCAAGAGGACTTGAAAGCGGGGCAGAATTGCAGGAAACCGATTTCAGGAGGTAGACTGGAATTGCATTGAAAGCATAGGAAAAGAGGCAGAACGTCCACAATGATGCACTTGGCCAAAAAGGGCGTATGCGTTTTTTCCTGAATATATTCAGGAAAAAACGCATACGCCCTTTTTGGCCAACCAAGCAAGCTTGCAAAGGAAATCTGCACTACAATGAAGTCTCACTTCCTTCCGGTCAAAAGGGCCATCTGGAGAAAGTGTAAAATCCAGAAAGGCAGGACAGGCCATGGAGAACTGGGAGCCTTGTTATGCTGATGGGCAGGATGTAAATTGCCAACAGACACTCGGGAGAAGTGTATGGTGTTTCCTGAAACATCTAAAAAACAAAGCAACAGAGCCTAGGGCACTTCCACTTATGGTCCTATAGCTTAGGGAAATTAAAATCAAAAAGACACAGCCACCCCAAAGTTTGGGATGGCTCTGTTTACAAGAACATCGTTTACAGTACAAGTTCAACATCGCAGAAAGCGAAAAATGGATAAAGAAGCTGTGGTATTTACTTACAAAGCAATATCACTCAGCAATGAAATCTATGTCATCAGGCCCTTAGCAGCAAAATGAGTGGATTCAGGTATGATGATTCTAACTGAAATAAGTCACACAGAAAAAGAAACATCATAAGATATCAGTAATACATGGAATGTAAACTTGGCTACACAGGAACTGAATTACAGAACAGAACAGGGTCTCAAATTTAGAAAACCAACTTATGCTTGCTTAAGGGGAAAGGTGAGTTGGGGTGCTGCATAAAACTAGAGATTGAAATGAGCACAGATAAAGTTCCTTAAGCCAAATATGGAATAGACAAGAGCTACTCCTTGCTCAACGAAATGGACTCAACACCCCATATTAAACGCCTAAGAATGTACCTGACTAGTAAGTAACTTAAAACCTAGGGATTGCTATGTCTCCAAAAGAGAATCAAGCGTGTGTACAGGGGCATAAACGCAGCAGTGATAGGATTGGAGAGGTTCGGTGAGCAAATGAAGACCCTTTGAAGTCATATTGCATGGTACCCATTCCACGGGTTTCAACTACCCAGGTTTAAGGTATTCTTCCTTCAGCTAAAATATGCATGTGGAACCTAGAGTATGATCAACCATGTGATCGGGAGACGTGTTCAAATATGTCTCAGTTTTCCTCCCCTGGTACTCGGGTGCAACATTCCAGACGCTTTACTAACACTCTCCCGACTTGGAGAGTCAGTGCCTTTAACCTCCTGTTTGGCCCAGTTTGCAATTTCTGCGGAAGATGAACAGGAATAGCGAGAACCAATGAGAGACTAGCTGGAGGTGTCTGGAGGGGCAAATTTAACTCTCATTTCCCACCCGGAAGAGGAATTAACCAAAGGCTCAGCGTGCCGTGCCGGAACGAGATTAGGGCCTGAAGCCATGCTGCGGTGTTGCGGCCAGCTCACAAGAAAGCGAGTTGAAGAAAGGAGCTCAGGGGCACTGTAATTCACAAACCTGCAGAGTTATAAATGACAGCTATTGTCCAAAAATATACTGAAGTAAGGCTGCCAAGAGGACTTGAAAGCGGGGCAGAATTGCAGGAAACCGATTTCAGGAGGTAGACTGGAATTGCATTGAAAGCATAGGAAAAGAGGCAGAGCGTCCACAATGATGCACTTGGAGAAAAAGGGCGTATGCGTTTTTTCCTGAATATATTCAGGAAAAAACGCATACGCACTTTTTGGCCAACCAAGCAAGCTTGCAAAGGAAATCTGCAATACAATGAGGTCTCACTTCCCCCCGGTCAAAAGGGCCATCTGAACAAAGTGTAAAATCCAGAAAGACAGGACAGGCCATGGAGAACTGGGAGCCTTGTTATGCTGATGGGCGGGATGTAAATTGCCAACAGACACTCGGAAGAAGTGTATGGTGTTTCCTGAAACATCTAAAAAACAAAGCAACAGAGCCTAGGGCACTTCCACTTATGGTCCTATAGCTTAGGGAAATTAAAATCAAAAGGCACAGCCACCCCAAAGTTTGGGACGCCTCTGTTTACAAGAACCTCGTTTACCGTACAAGTTCAGTATCACAGAAAGTGAAAAATGGATAAAGAACTTGTGGTACTTACGTACAATGCAGTATCACTCAGCAATGAAATGTATGTCATCAGGCCCGTAGCAGCATAATGAGTGGATTCAGGTACGATGATTCTAACTGAAATAAGTCACACAGAAAAAGAAACATCATAAGATATCACTAATACACGGAATGTAAACTTGGCTACACAGGAACTGAATTCCAAAACAGAACAGGGTCTCAAATTTAGAAAACCAACTTATGCTTGCTTAAGAGGAAAGGTGAGTTGGGGTGCTGCATAAAACCAGAGATTGAAATGAGCACAGATAAAGTTCCTTAAGCCAAATATGGAATAGACAAGAGCTACTCCTTGCTCAACGAAATGGACTCAACACCCCATATTAAACGCCTAAGAATGTACCTGACTAGTAAGTATCTTAAAACCTATGGATTGCTATGTCTCCAAAAGAGAATCAATCGTATGTACAGGGGCATAAACGCAGCAGTGATAGGATTGGAGAGGTTCGGTGAGCAAATGAAGACCCTTTGAAGTCATATTACATGGTACCCATTCCTCGGGTCTCAACTCTCCAGATTTAAGGTATTCTTCCTTCAGCTAAATCATGCATGTAGAACCCAGAGTATGATCAACTGTGTGAACGGGAGACGTGTTCAAATATGTCTCAGTTTTCCTCCCCTGGTACTCGGGTGCAACATTCCAGACGCTTTACTAACACTCTCCCCACTTGGAGAGTCAGCGCCTTTAACCTCCTGTTTGGCCCAGTTTGCAATTTCTGCGGAAGATGAACAGGAATAGGGAGAACCAATGAGAGACTAGCTGGATGTGTCTGAACGGGCAAATTTAACTCTCATTTCCCACCAGGAAGAGGAAATACCAAAGGCTCAGCGTGCCATGTCGGAACCAGATTAGGGACTGAAGCCATCCTGCGGTGTTGCGTCCAGGTCACAAGAAAGCGAGTTGAAGAAAGTAGCTAAGGGGCACTGTAATTCACAAACCTGCAGAGTTATAAATGACAGCGATCATCCAAAAATATACTGAAGTATGGCTGCCAAGAGGACTTGAAAGCGGGGCAGAATTGCAGGAAACCGATTTCAGGAGGTAGACTGGAATTGCATTGAAAGCATAGGAAAAGAGGCAGAACGTCCACAATGATGCACTTGGCCAAAAAGGGCGTATGCGTTTTTTCCTGAATATATTCAGGAAAAAACGCATACGCCCTTTTTGGCCAACCAAGCAAGCTTGCAAAGGAAATCTTCACTACAATGAAGTCTCACTTCCTTCCAGTCAAAAGGGCCATCTGAAAAAAGTGTAAAATCCAGAAAGGCAGGACAGGCCATGGAGAACTGGGAGCCTTGTTATGCTGATGGGCGGGATGTAAATTGCCAACAGACACTCGGGAGAAGTGTATGGTGTTTCCTGAAACATCTAAAAAACAAAGCAACAGAGCCTAGGGCACTTCCGCTTATGGTCCTATAGCTTAGGGAAATTAAAATCAAAAAGACACAGCCACCCCAAAGTTTGGAACGGCTCTGTTTACAAGAACCTCGTTTACAGTACAAGTTCAACATCGCAGAAAGTGAAAAATGGATAAAGAAGTTGTGGTATTTACTTACAAAGCAATATCACTCAGCAATGAAATCTATGTCATCAGGCCCTTAGCAGCACAATGAGTGGATTCAGGTATGATGATTCTAACTGAAATAAGTCACACAGAAAAAGAAACATCATAAGATATCAGTAATACATGGAATGTAAACTTGGCTACACAGGAACTGAATTACAGAACAGAACAGGGTCTCAAATTTAGAAAACCAACTTATGCTTGCTTAAGGGGAAAGGTGAGTTGGGGTGCTGCATAAAACCAGAGATTGAAATGAGCACAGATAAAGTTCCTTAAGCCAAATATGGAATAGACAAGAGCTACTCCTTGTTCAACGAAATGGACTCAAAACCGCATATTAAACGCCTAAGAATGTACCTGACTAGTAAGTATCTTAAAACCTATGCATTGCTATGTCTCCGAAAGAGAATCAAGCATGTGTACAGGGGCATAAACGCAGCAGTGATAGGATTGGAGAGGTTCGGTGAGCAAATGAAGCCCCTTTGAAGTCATATTGCATGGTACCCATTCCACGGGTCTCAACTCTCCAGGTTTAAGGTATTCTTCCTTCAGCTAAAACATGCATGTGGAACCCAGAGTATGATCAACCGTGTGAACGGGAGACGTGTTCAAATATGTCTCAGTTTTCCTCCCCTGGTACTCGGGTGCAACATTCCAGACGCTTTACTAACACTCTCCCCACTTGGAGAGTCAGCGCCTTTAACCTCCTGTTTGGCCCAGTTTGCAATTTCTGCGGAAGATGAACAGGAATAGGGAGAACCAATGAGAGACTAGCTGGAGGTGTCTGGACGGGCAAATTTAACTCTCATTTCCCACCAGGAAGAGGAAATAACCAAAGGCTCAGCGTGCCATGCCGGAACCAGATTAGGGCCTGAAGCCATCTTGCGGTGTTGCAGCCAGCTCACAAGAAAGCGAGTTGAAGAAAGGAGCTCAGGGGCACTGTAATTCACAAACCTGCAGAGTTATAAATGACAGCTATCGTCCAAAAATATACTGAAGTAAGGCTGCCAAGAGGACTTGAAAGCGGGGCAGAATTGCAGGAAACCGATTTCAGGAGGTAGACTGGAATTGCATTGAAAGCATAGGAAAAGAGGCAGAACGTCCACAATGATGCACTTGGCCAAAAAGGGCGTATGCGTTTTTTCCTGAATATATTCAGGAAAAAACGCATACGCCCTTTTTGGCCAACCAAGCAAGCTTGCAAAGGAAATCTGCACTACAATGAAGTCTCACTTCCCCCCAGTCAAAAGGGCCATCTGAAAAAAGTGTAAAATCCAGAAAGGCAGGACAGGCCATGGAGAACTGGGAGCCTTGTTATGCTGATGGGCGGGATGTAAATTGCCAAGAGACACTTGGGAGGAGTGTATGGTGTTTCATGAAACATCTAAAAAACAAAGCAACAGAGCCTAGGGCACTTCCACTTATGGTCCTATAGCTTAGGGAAATTAAAATCAAAAAGACACAGCCACCCCAAAGTTTGAGACGCCTCTGTTTACAAGAACCTCGTTTACCGTACAAGTTCAGTATCACAGAAAGTGAAAAATGGATAAAGAACTTGTGGTACTTACGTACAATGCAGTATCACTCAGCAATGAAATCTATGTCATCAGGCCCGAAGCAGCATAATGAGTGGATTCAGATACGATGATTCTAACTGAAATAAGTCACACAGAAAAAGAAACATCATAAGATATCACTAATACACGGAATGTAAACTTGGCTACACAGGAACTGAATTCCAAAACAGAACAGGGTCTCAAATTTAGAAAACCAACTTATGCTTGCTTAAGGGGAAAGGTGAGTTGGGGTGCTGCATAAAACCAGAGATTGAAATGAGCACAGATAAAGTTCCTTAAGCCAAATATGGAATAGACAAGAGCTACACCTTGCTCAACGAAATGGACTCAACACCCCATATTAAACGCCTAAGAATGTACCTGACTAGTAAGTATCTTAAAAGCTATGGATTGCTATGTCTCCAAAAGAGAATCAAGCATGCGTACAGGGGCATAAACGCAGCAGTGATAGGATTGGAGAGGTTCGGTGAGCAAATGAAGACCCTTTGAAGTCATATTGCATGGTACCCATTCCACGGGTCTCAACTCTCCAGGTTTAAGGTATTCTTCCTTCAGCTAAAACATGCATGTGGAACCCAGAGTATGATCAACCGTGTGAACGGGAGACGTGTTCAAATATGTCTCAGTTTTCGTACCCTGGTACTCGGGTGCAACATTCCAGACGCTTTACTAACACTCTCCCCACTTGGAGAGTCAGTCCCTTTAACCTCCTGTTTGGCCCAGTTTGCAATTTCTGCGGAAGATGAACAGGAATAGTGAGAACCAATGAGAGACTAGCTGGAGGTGTCTGGACGGGCAAATTTAACTCTCATTTCCCACCAGGAAGAGGAAATAAGCAAAGGCTCAGCGTGCCATGCCGGAACCAGATTAGGGACTGAAGCCATCCTGCGGTGTTGAGGCCAGCTCACAAGAAAGCGAGTTGAAGAAAGGAGCTCAGGGGCACTGTAATGCACAAACCTGCAGAGTTATAAATGACAGCTATCGTCCAAAAATATACTGAAGTAAGGCTGCCAAGAGGACTTGAAAGCGGGGCAGAATTGCAGGAAACCGATTTCAGGAGGTAGACTGGAATTGCATTGAAAGCATAGGAAAAGAGGCAGAACGTCCACAATGATGCACTTGGCCAAAAAGGGCGTATGCGTTTTTTCCTGAATATATTCAGGAAAAAACGCATACGCCCTTTTTGGCCAACCAAGCAAGCTTGCAAAGGAAATCTGCACTACAATGAAGTCTCACTTCCTTCCGGTCAAAAGGGCCATCTGGAGAAAGTGTAAAATCCAGAAAGGCAGGACAGGCCATGGAGAACTGGGAGCCTTGTTATGCTGATGGGCAGGATGTAAATTGCCAACAGACACTCGGGAGAAGTGTATGGTGTTTCCTGAAACATCTAAAAAACAAAGCAACAGAGCCTAGGGCACTTCCACTTATGGTCCTATAGCTTAGGGAAATTAAAATCAAAAAGACACAGCCACCCCAAAGTTTGGGATGGCTCTGTTTACAAGAACATCGTTTACAGTACAAGTTCAACATCGCAGAAAGCGAAAAATGGATAAAGAAGCTGTGGTATTTACTTACAAAGCAATATCACTCAGCAATGAAATCTATGTCATCAGGCCCTTAGCAGCAAAATGAGTGGATTCAGGTATGATGATTCTAACTGAAATAAGTCACACAGAAAAAGAAACATCATAAGATATCAGTAATACATGGAATGTAAACTTGGCTACACAGGAACTGAATTACAGAACAGAACAGGGTCTCAAATTTAGAAAACCAACTTATGCTTGCTTAAGGGGAAAGGTGAGTTGGGGTGCTGCATAAAACTAGAGATTGAAATGAGCACAGATAAAGTTCCTTAAGCCAAATATGGAATAGACAAGAGCTACTCCTTGCTCAACGAAATGGACTCAACACCCCATATTAAACGCCTAAGAATGTACCTGACTAGTAAGTAACTTAAAACCTAGGGATTGCTATGTCTCCAAAAGAGAATCAAGCGTGTGTACAGGGGCATAAACGCAGCAGTGATAGGATTGGAGAGGTTCGGTGAGCAAATGAAGACCCTTTGAAGTCATATTGCATGGTACCCATTCCACGGGTTTCAACTACCCAGGTTTAAGGTATTCTTCCTTCAGCTAAAATATGCATGTGGAACCTAGAGTATGATCAACCATGTGATCGGGAGACGTGTTCAAATATGTCTCAGTTTTCCTCCCCTGGTACTCGGGTGCAACATTCCAGACGCTTTACTAACACTCTCCCGACTTGGAGAGTCAGTGCCTTTAACCTCCTGTTTGGCCCAGTTTGCAATTTCTGCGGAAGATGAACAGGAATAGCGAGAACCAATGAGAGACTAGCTGGAGGTGTCTGGAGGGGCAAATTTAACTCTCATTTCCCACCAGGAAGAGGAATTAACCAAAGGCTCAGCGTGCCGTGCCGGAACGAGATTAGGGCCTGAAGCCATGCTGCGGTGTTGCGGCCAGCTCACAAGAAAGCGAGTTGAAGAAAGGAGCTCAGGGGCACTGTAATTCACAAACCTGCAGAGTTATAAATGACAGCTATTGTCCAAAAATATACTGAAGTAAGGCTGCCAAGAGGACTTGAAAGCGGGGCAGAATTGCAGGAAACCGATTTCAGGAGGTAGACTGGAATTGCATTGAAAGCATAGGAAAAGAGGCAGAGCGTCCACAATGATGCACTTGGAGAAAAAGGGCGTATGCGTTTTTTCCTGAATATATTCAGGAAAAAACGCATACGCACTTTTTGGCCAACCAAGCAAGCTTGCAAAGGAAATCTGCAATACAATGAGGTCTCACTTCCCCCCGGTCAAAAGGGCCATCTGAACAAAGTGTAAAATCCAGAAAGACAGGACAGGCCATGGAGAACTGGGAGCCTTGTTATGCTGATGGGCGGGATGTAAATTGCCAACAGACACTCGGAAGAAGTGTATGGTGTTTCCTGAAACATCTAAAAAACAAAGCAACAGAGCCTAGGGCACTTCCACTTATGGTCCTATAGCTTAGGGAAATTAAAATCAAAAGGCACAGCCACCCCAAAGTTTGGGACGCCTCTGTTTACAAGAACCTCGTTTACCGTACAAGTTCAGTATCACAGAAAGTGAAAAATGGATAAAGAACTTGTGGTACTTACGTACAATGCAGTATCACTCAGCAATGAAATGTATGTCATCAGGCCCGTAGCAGCATAATGAGTGGATTCAGGTACGATGATTCTAACTGAAATAAGTCACACAGAAAAAGAAACATCATAAGATATCACTAATACACGGAATGTAAACTTGGCTACACAGGAACTGAATTCCAAAACAGAACAGGGTCTCAAATTTAGAAAACCAACTTATGCTTGCTTAAGAGGAAAGGTGAGTTGGGGTGCTGCATAAAACCAGAGATTGAAATGAGCACAGATAAAGTTCCTTAAGCCAAATATGGAATAGACAAGAGCTACTCCTTGCTCAACGAAATGGACTCAACACCCCATATTAAACGCCTAAGAATGTACCTGACTAGTAAGTATCTTAAAACCTATGGATTGCTATGTCTCCAAAAGAGAATCAATCGTATGTACAGGGGCATAAACGCAGCAGTGATAGGATTGGAGAGGTTCGGTGAGCAAATGAAGACCCTTTGAAGTCATATTACATGGTACCCATTCCACGGGTCTCAACTCTCCAGATTTAAGGTATTCTTCCTTCAGCTAAATCATGCATGTAGAACCCAGAGTATGATCAACTGTGTGAACGGGAGACGTGTTCAAATATGTCTCAGTTTTCCTCCCCTGGTACTCGGGTGCAACATTTCAGACGCTTTACTAACACTCTCCCCACTTGGAGAGTCAGCGCCTTTAACCTCCTGTTTGGCCCAGTTTGCAATTTCTGCGGAAGATGAACAGGAATAGGGAGAACAAATGAGAGACTAGCTGGATGTGTCTGAACGGGCAAATTTAACTCTCATTTCCCACCAGGAAGAGGAAATACCAAAGGCTCAGCGTGCCATGTCGGAACCAGATTAGGGACTGAAGCCATCCTGCGGTGTTGCGTCCAGGTCACAAGAAAGCGAGTTGAAGAAAGTAGCTAAGGGGCACTGTAATTCACAAACCTGCAGAGTTATAAATGACAGCGATCATCCAAAAATATACTGAAGTATGGCTGCCAAGAGGACTTGAAAGCGGGGCAGAATTGCAGGAAACCGATTTCAGGAGGTAGACTGGAATTGCATTGAAAGCATAGGAAAAGAGGCAGAACGTCCACAATGATGCACTTGGCCAAAAAGGGCGTATGCGTTTTTTCCTGAATATATTCAGGAAAAAACGCATACGCCCTTTTTGGCCAACCAAGCAAGCTTGCAAAGGAAATCTTCACTACAATGAAGTCTCACTTCCTTCCAGTCAAAAGGGCCATCTGAAAAAAGTGTAAAATCCAGAAAGGCAGGACAGGCCATGGAGAACTGGGAGCCTTGTTATGCTGATGGGCGGGATGTAAATTGCCAACAGACACTCAGGAGAAGTGTATGGTGTTTCCTGAAACATCTAAAAAACAAAGCAACAGAGCCTAGGGCACTTCCGCTTATGGTCCTATAGCTTAGGGAAATTAAAATCAAAAAGACACAGCCACCCCAAAGTTTGGAACGGCTCTGTTTACAAGAACCTCGTTTACAGTACAAGTTCAACATCGCAGAAAGTGAAAAATGGATAAAGAAGTTGTGGTATTTACTTACAAAGCAATATCACTCAGCAATGAAATCTATGTCATCAGGCCCTTAGCAGCACAATGAGTGGATTCAGGTATGATGATTCTAACTGAAATAAGTCACACAGAAAAAGAAACATCATAAGATATCAGTAATACATGGAATGTAAACTTGGCTACACAGGAACTGAATTACAGAACAGAACAGGGTCTCAAATTTAGAAAACCAACTTATGCTTGCTTAAGGGGAAAGGTGAGTTGGGGTGCTGCATAAAACCAGAGATTGAAATGAGCACAGATAAAGTTCCTTAAGCCAAATATGGAATAGACAAGAGCTACTCCTTGTTCAACGAAATGGACTCAAAACCGCATATTAAACGCCTAAGAATGTACCTGACTAGTAAGTATCTTAAAACCTATGCATTGCTATGTCTCCGAAAGAGAATCAAGCATGTGTACAGGGGCATAAACGCAGCAGTGATAGGATTGGAGAGGTTCGGTGAGCAAATGAAGACCCTTTGAAGTCATATTGCATGGTACCCATTCCACGGGTCTCAACTCTCCAGGTTTAAGGTATTCTTCCTTCAGCTAAAACATGCATGTGGAACCCAGAGTATGATCAACCGTGTGAACGGGAGACGTGTTCAAATATGTCTCAGTTTTCCTCCCCTGGTACTCGGGTGCAACATTCCAGACGCTTTACTAACACTCTCCCCACTTGGAGAGTCAGCGCCTTTAACCTCCTGTTTGGCCCAGTTTGCAATTTCTGCGGAAGATGAACAGGAATAGGGAGAACCAATGAGAGACTAGCTGGAGGTGTCTGGACGGGCAAATTTAACTCTCATTTCCCACCAGGAAGAGGAAATAACCAAAGGCTCAGCGTGCCATGCCGGAACCAGATTAGGGCCTGAAGCCATCTTGCGGTGTTGCAACCAGCTCACAAGAAAGCGAGTTGAAGAAAGGAGCTCAGGGGCACTGTAATTCACAAACCTGCAGAGTTATAAATGACAGCTATCGTCCAAAAATATACTGAAGTAAGGCTGCCAAGAGGACTTGAAAGCGGGGCAGAATTGCAGGAAACCGATTTCAGGAGGTAGACTGGAATTGCATTGAAAGCATAGGAAAAGAGGCAGAACGTCCACAATGATGCACTTGGCCAAAAAGGGCGTATGCGTTTTTTCCTGAATATATTCAGGAAAAAACGCATACGCCCTTTTTGGCCAACCAAGCAAGCTTGCAAAGGAAATCTGCACTACAATGAAGTCTCACTTCCCCCCAGTCAAAAGGGCCATCTGAAAAAAGTGTAAAATCCAGAAAGGCAGGACAGGCCATGGAGAACTGGGAGCCTTGTTATGCTGATGGGCGGGATGTAAATTGCCAAGAGACACTTGGGAGGAGTGTATGGTGTTTCATGAAACATCTAAAAAACAAAGCAACAGAGCCTAGGGCACTTCCACTTATGGTCCTATAGCTTAGGGAAATTAAAATCAAAAAGACACAGCCACCCCAAAGTTTGAGACGCCTCTGTTTACAAGAACCTCGTTTACCGTACAAGTTCAGTATCACAGAAAGTGAAAAATGGATAAAAAACTTGTGGTACTTACGTACAATGCAGTATCACTCAGCAATGAAATCTATGTCATCAGGCCCGAAGCAGCATAATGAGTGGATTCAGATACGATGATTCTAACTGAAATAAGTCACACAGAAAAAGAAACATCATAAGATATCACTAATACACGGAATGTAAACTTGGCTACACAGGAACTGAATTCCAAAACAGAACAGGGTCTCAAATTTAGAAAACCAACTTATGCTTGCTTAAGGGGAAAGGTGAGTTGGGGTGCTGCATAAAACCAGAGATTGAAATGAGCACAGATAAAGTTCCTTAAGCCAAATATGGAATAGACAAGAGCTACACCTTGCTCAACGAAATGGACTCAACACCCCATATTAAACGCCTAAGAATGTACCTGACTAGTAAGTATCTTAAAAGCTATGGATTGCTATGTCTCCAAAAGAGAATCAAGCATGCGTACAGGGGCATAAACGCAGCAGTGATAGGATTGGAGAGGTTCGGTGAGCAAATGAAGACCCTTTGAAGTCATATTGCATGGTACCCATTCCACGGGTCTCAACTCTCCAGGTTTAAGGTATTCTTCCTTCAGCTAAAACATGCATGTGGAACCCAGAGTATGATCAACCGTGTGAACGGGAGACGTGTTCAAATATGTCTCAGTTTTCGTACCCTGGTACTCGGGTGCAACATTCCAGACGCTTTACTAACACTCTCCCCACTTGGAGAGTCAGTCCCTTTAACCTCCTGTTTGGCCCAGTTTGCAATTTCTGCGGAAGATGAACAGGAATAGTGAGAACCAATGAGAGACTAGCTGGAGGTGTCTGGACGGGCAAATTTAACTCTCATTTCCCACCAGGAAGAGGAAATAAGCAAAGGCTCAGCGTGCCATGCCGGAACCAGATTAGGGACTGAAGCCATCCTGCGGTGTTGAGGCCAGCTCACAAGAAAGCGAGTTGAAGAAAGGAGCTCAGGGGCACTGTAATGCACAAACCTGCAGAGTTATAAATGACAGCTATCGTCCAAAAATATACTGAAGTAAGGCTGCCAAGAGGACTTGAAAGCGGGGCAGAATTGCAGGAAACCGATTTCAGGAGGTAGACTGGAATTGCATTGAAAGCATAGGAAAAGAGGCAGAACGTCCACAATGATGCACTTGGCCAAAAAGGGCGTATGCATTTTTTCTTGAATATATTCAGGAAAAAACGTATACGCCCTTTTTGGCCAACCAAGCAAGCTTGCAAAGGAAATCTGCACTACAATGAAGTCTCACTTCCCCCCGGTCAAAAGGGCCATCTGAAAAAAGTGTAAAATCCAGAAAGGCAGGACAGGCCATGGAGAACTGGGAGCCTTGTTATGCTGATGGGCGGGATGTAAATTGCCAACAGACACTCGGGAGAAGTGTATGGTGTTTCCTGAAACATCTAAAAAACAAAGCAACAGAGCCTAGGGCACTTCCACTTATGGTCCTATAGCTTAGGGAAATTAAAATCAAAAAGACACAGCCACCCCAAAGTTTGGGACGCCTCTGTTTACAAGAACCTCGTTTACCGTACAAGTTCAACATCACAGAATGTGAAAAATGGATAAAGAACTTGTGGTACTTACGTACAATGCAGTATCACTCAGCAATGAAATCTATGTCATCAGGCCCGTAGCAGCATAATGAGTGGATTCAGGTATGATGATTCTAACTGAAATAAGTCACACAGAAAAAGAAACATCATAAGATATCACTAATACACGGAATGTAAACTTGGCTACACAGGAACTGAATTCCAAAACAGAACAGGGTCTCAAATTTAGAAAACCAACTTATGCTTGCTTAAGGGGAAAGGAGAGTTGGGGTGCTGCATAAAACCAGAGATTGAAATGAGCACAGATAAAGTTCCTTAAGCCAAATATGGAATAGACAAGAGCTACTCCTTGCTCAACAAAATGGACTCAACACCCCATATTAAACGCCTAAAAATGTACCTGACTAGTAAGTATCTTAAAACCTATGGATTGCTAAGTCTCCAAAAGAGAATCAAGCGTGTGTACAGGGGCATAAACGCAGCAGTGATAGGATTGGAGAGGTTCAGTGAGCAAATGAAGACCCTTTGAAATCATATTGCATGGTACCCATTCCACGGGTCTCAACTCTCCAGGTTTAAGGTATTCTTCCTTCAGCTAAAACATGCATGTGGAACCCAGAGTATGATCAACCGTGTGAACGGGAGACGTGTTCAAATATGTCTCAGTTTTCCTCCCCTGGTACTCGGGTGCAACATTGCAGACGCTTTACTAACACTCTCCCCACTTGGAGAGTCAGCGCCTTTAACCTCCTGTTTGGCCCTGTTTGCAATTTCTGCGGAAGATGAACAGGAATAGGGAGAACCAATGAGAGACTAGCTGGAGGTGTCTGAACGGGCAAATTTAACTCTCATTTCCCACCAGGAAGAGGAAATAACCAAAGGCTCAGCGTGCCGTGCCAGAACCAGATTACGGCCTGAAGCCATCCTGCGGTGTTGCGGCCAGCTCACAAGAAAGCGAGTTGAAGAAAGGAGCTCAGGGGCACTGTAATTCACAAACCTGCAGAGTTATAAATGACAGCTATCGTCCAAAAATATACTGAAGTAAGGCTGCCAAGAGGACTTGAAAGCGGGGCAGAATTGCAGGAAACCGATTTCAGGAGGTAGACTGGAATTGCATTGAAAGCATAGGAAAAGAGGCAGAACGTCCACAATGATGCACTTGGCCAAAAAGGGCGTATGCGTTTTTTCCTGAATATATTCAGGAAAAAACGCATACGCCCTTTTTGGCCAACCAAGCAAGCTTGCAAAGGAAATCTGCACTACAATGAAGTGTCACTTCCCCCCGGTCAAAAGGGCCATCTGAAAAAAGTGTAAAATCCAGAAAGGCAGCACAGGCCATGGAGAACTGGGAGCCTTGTTATGCTGATGGGCGGGATGTAAATTGCCAACAGACACTCGGGAGAAGTGTATGGTGTTTCCTGAAACATCTAAAAAACAAAGCAACAGAGCCTAGGGCACTTCCACTTATGGTCCTATAGCTTAGGGAAATTAAAATCAAAAAGACACAGCCACCCCAAATGTTGGAACGGCTCTGTTTACAAGAACCTCGTTTACAGTACAAGTTCAACATCGCAGAAAGTGAAAAATGGATAAAGAGGTTGTGGTATTTACTTACAAAGCAATATCACTCAGCAATGAAATCTATGTCATCAGGCCCTTAGCAGCACAATGAGTGGATTCAGGTATCATGATTCTAACTGAAATAAGTCACACAGAAAAAGAAACATCATAAGATATCAGTAATACACGGAATGTAAACTTGGCTACACAGGAACTGAATTACAGAACAGAACAGGGTCTCAAATTTAGAAAACCAACTTATGCTTGCTTAAGGGGAAAGGTGAGTTGGGGTGCTGCATAAAACCAGAGATTGAAATGAGCACAGATAAAGTTCCTTAAGCCAAATATGGAATAGACAAGAGCTACTCCTTGCTCAACGAAATGGACTCAACACCCCATATTAAACGCCTAAGAATGTACCTGACTAGTAAGCATCTTAAAACCTATGGATTGCTATGTCTCCGAAAGAGAATCAAGCATGTGTACAGGGGCATAAACGCAGCAGTGATAGGATTGGAGAGATTCGGTGAGCAAATGAAGACCGTTTGAAGTCATATTTTATGGTACCCATTCCACGGGTTTCAACTACCCAGGTTTAAGGTATTCTTCCTTCAGCTAAAACATGCATGTGGAACCTAGAGTATGATCAACAATGTGATTGGGAGACGTGTTCAAATCTGTCTCAGTTTTCGTACCCTGGTACTCGGGTGCAACATTCCAGACGCTTTACTAACACTCTCCCGACTTGGAGAGTCAGTGCCTTTAACCTCCTGTTTGGCCCAGTTTGCAATTTCTGCGGAAGATGAACAGGAATAGGGAGAACCAATGAGAGACTAGCTGGACGTGTCTGAACGGGCAAATTTAACTCTCATTTCCCACCAGGAAGAGGAATTAACCAAAGGCTCAGTGTGCCGTGCCGGAACCAGATTAGGGCCTGAAGCCATCCTGCGGTGTTGCGGCCAGCTCACAAGAAAGCGAGTTGAAGAAAGGAGCTCAGGGGCACTGTAATTCACAAACCTGCAGAGTTATAAATGACAGCTATCGTCCAAAAATATACTGAAGTAAGGCTGCCAAGAGGACTTGAAAGCGGGGCAGAATTGCAGGAAACCGATTTCAGGAGGTAGACTGGAATTGCATTGAAAGCATAGGAAAAGAGGCGGAACGTCCACAATGATGCACTTGGCCAAAAAGGGCGTATGCGTTTTTTCCTGAATATATTCAGGAAAAAACGCATACGCCCTTTTTGGCCAACCAAGCAAGCTTGCAAAGGAAATCTGCACTACAATGAAGTCTCACTTCCCCCCGGTCAAAAGGGCCATCTGAAAAAAGTGTAAAATCCAGAAAGGCAGGACAACCCATGGAGAACTGGAAGCCTTGTTATGCTGATGGGCGGGATGTAAATTGCCAACAGACACTCGGGAGAAGTGTATGGTGTTTCCTGAAACATCTGAAAAACAAAGCAACAGAGCCTAGGGCACTTCCACTTATGGTCCTATGGCTTAGGGAAATTAAAATAAAAAAGACACAGGCACCCCAAAGGTTGGAATGGCTCTGTTTACAAGAACCTCGTTTACAGTACAAGTTCAACATCGCAGAAAGTGAAAAATGGATAAAGAAGTTGTGGTATTTACTTACAAAGCAATATCACTCAGCAATGAAATCTATGTCATCAGGCCCATAGCAGCACAATGAGTGGATTCAGGTATGATGATTCTAACTGAAATAAGTCACACAGAAAAAGAAACATCATAAGATATCAGTAATACATGGAATGTAAACTTGGCTACACAGGAACTGAATTACAGAACAGAACAGGGTCTCAAATTTAGAAAACCAACTTATGCTTGCTTAAGGGGAAAAGTGAGTTGGGGTGCTGCATAAAACCAGAGATTGAAATGAAAACAGATAAAGTTCCTTAAGCCAAATATGGAATAGACAAGAGCTACTCCTTGCTCAACGAAATGGACTCAACACCCCATATTAAACGCCTAAGAATGTACCTGACTAGTAAGTATCTTGAAACTTATGGATTGCTATGTCTCCGAAAGAGAATCAAGCATATGTACAGGGGCATAAACGCAGCAGTGATAGGATTGGAGAGGTTCGGTGAGCAAATGAAGACCCTTTGAAGTCATATTGCATGGTACCCATTCCACGGGTTTCAACTACCCAGGTTTAAGGTATTCTTCCTTCAGCTAAATCATGCATGTGGAACCCAGAGTATGATCAACCGTGTGAACGGGAGACGTGTTCAAATATGTCTCAGTTTTCGTACCCTGGTACTCGGGTGCAACATTCCAGACGCTTTACTAACACTCTCCCCACTTGGAGAGTCAGTCCCTTTAACCTCCTGTTTGGCCCAGTTTGCAATTTCTGCGGAAGATGAACAGGAATAGTGAGAACCAATGAGAGACTAGCTGGAGGTGTCTGGACGGGCAAATTTAACTCTCATTTCCCACCAGGAAGAGGAAATAAGCAAAGGCTCAGCGTGCCATGCCGGAACCAGATTAGGGACTGAAGCCATCCTGCGGTGTTGCGGCCAGCTCACAAGAAAGCGAGTTGAAGAAAGGAGCTCAGGGGCACTGTAATTCACAAACCTGCAGAGTTATAAATGACAGCTATCGTCCAAAAATATACTGAAGTAAGGCTGCCAAGAGGACTTGAAAGCGGGGCAGAATTGCAGGAAACCGATTTCAGGAGGTAGACTGGAATTGCATTGAAAGCATAGGAAAAGAGGCGGAACATCCACAATGATGCACTTGGCCAAAAAGGGCGTATGCGTTTTTTCCTGAATATATTCAGGAAAAAACGCATACGCCCTTTTTGGCCAACCAAGCAAGCTTGCAAAGGAAATCTGCACTACAATGAAGTCTCACTTCCCCCCGGTCAAAAGGGCCATCTGAAAAATGTGTAAAATCCAGAAAGGCAGGACAGGCCATGGAGAACTGGGAGCCTTGTTATGCTGATGGGCGGGATGTAAATTGCCAACAGACACTCGGGAGAAGTGTTTGGTGTTTCCTGAAACATCTAAAAAACAAAGCAACAGAACCTAGGGCACTTCCACTTATGGTCCTATAGCTTAGGGAAACTAAAATCAAAAAGACACAGCCACCCCAAAGTTTGGGACGCCTCTGTTTACAAGAACCTCGTTTACCGTACAAGTTCAACATCACAGAATGTGAAAAATGGATAAAGAACTTGTGGTACTTACGTACAATGCAGTATCACTCAGCAATGAAATCTATGTCATCAGGCCCGTAGCAGCATAATGAGTGGATTCAGGTATGATGATTCTAACTGAAATAAGTCACACAGAAAAAGGAACATCATAAGATATCACTAATACACGGAATGTAAACTTGGCTACACAGGAACTGAATTCCAAAACAGAACAGGGTCTCAAATTTAGAAAACCAACTTATGCTTGCTTAAGGGGAAAGGAGAGTTGGGGTGCTGCATAAAACCAGAGATTGAAATGAGCACAGATAAAGTTCCTTAAGCCAAATATGGAATAGACAAGAGCTACTCCTTGCTCAACAAAATGGACTCAACACCCCATATTAAACGCCTAAAAATGTACCTGACTAGCAAGTATCTTAAAACCTATGGATTGCTAAGTCTCCAAAAGAGAATCAAGCGTGTGTACAGGGGCATAAACGCAGCAGTGATAGGATTGGAGAGGTTCGGTGAGCAAATGAAGACCCTTTGAAATCTTATTGCATGGTACCCATTCCACGGGTCTCAACTGTCCAGGTTTAAGGTATTCTTCCTTCAGCTAAAACATGCATGTGGAACCCAGAGTATGATCAACCGTGTGAACGGGAGACGTGTTCAAATATGTCTCAGTTTTCCTCCCCTGGTACTCGGGTGCAACATTCCAGACGCTTTACTAACACTCTCCCCACTTGGAGAGTCAGCGCCTTTAACCTCCTGTTTGGCCCAGTTTGCAATTTCTGCGGAAGATGAACAGGAATAGGGAGAACCAATGAGAGACTAGCTGGAGGTGTCTGAATGGGCAAATTTAACTCTCATTTCCCACCAGGAAGAGGAAATAACCAAAGGCTCAGCGTGCCGTGCCAGAACCAGATTAGGGCCTGAAGCCATCCTGCGGTGTTGCGGCCAGCTCACAAGAAAGCGAGTTGAAGAAAGGAGCTCAGGGGCACTGTAATTCACAAACCTGCAGAGTTATAAATGACAGCTATTGTCCAAAAATATACTGAAGTAAGGCTGCCAAGAGGACTTGAAAGCGGGGCAGAATTGCAGGAAACCGATTTCAGGAGGTAGACTGGAATTGCATTGAAAGCATAGGAAAAGAGGCAGAACGTCCACAATGATGCACTTGGCCAAAAAGGGCGTATGCGTTTTTTCCTGAATATATTCAGGAAAAAACGCATACGCCCTTTTTGGCCAACCAAGCAAGCTTGCAAAGGAAATCTGCACTACAATGAAGTCTCACTTCCCCCCGGTCAAAAGGACCATCTGAAAAAAGTGTAAAATCCAGAAAGGCAGCACAGGCCATGGAGAACTGGAAGCCTTGTTATGCTGATGGGCGGGATGTAAATTGCCAACAGACACTCGGGAGAAGTGTATGGTGTTTCCTGAAACATCTAAAAAACAAAGCAACAGAGCCTAGGGCACTTCCACTTATGGTCCTATAGCTTAGGGAAATTAAAATCAAAAAGACACAGCCACCCCAAAGGTTGGAACGGCTCTGTTTACAAGAACCTCGTTTACAGTACAAGTTCAACATCGCAGAAAGTGAAAAATGGATAAAGAGGTTGTGGTATTTACTTACAAAGCAATATCACTCAGCAATGAAATCTATGTCATCAGGCCCTTAGCAGCACAATGAGTGGATTCAGGTATGATGATTCTAACTGAAATAAGTCACACAGAAAAAGAAACATCATAAGATATCAGTAATACACGGAATGTAAACTTGGCTACACAGGAACTGAATTACAGAACAGAACAGGGTCTCAAATTTAGAAAACCAACTTATGCTTGCTTAAGGGGAAAGGTGAGTTGGGGTGCTGCATAAAACCAGAGATTGAAATGAGCACAGATAAAGTTCCTTAAGCCAAATATGGAATAGACAAGAGCTACTCCTTGCTCAACGAAATGGACTCAACACCCCATATTAAACGCCTAAGAATGTACCTGACTAGTAAGCATCTTAAAACCTATGGATTGCTATGTCTCCAAAAGAGAATCAAGCATGTGTACAGGGGCATAAACGCAGCAGTGATAGGATTGGAGAGATTCGGTGAGCAAATGAAGACCCTTTGAAGTCATATTTTATGGTACCCATTCCACGGGTTTCAACTACCCAGGTTTAAGGTATTCTTCCTTCAGCTAAAACATGCATGTGGAACCTAGAGTATGATCAACCATGTGATTGGGAGACGTGTTCAAATCTGTCTCAGTTTTCGTACCCTGGTACTCGGGTGCAACATTCCAGACGCTTTACTAACACTCTCCCGACTTGGAGAGTCAGTGCCTTTAACCTCCTGTTTGGCCCAGTTTGCAATTTCTGCGGAAGATGAACAGGAATAGGGAGAACCAATGAGAGACTAGCTGGACGTGTCTGAACGGGCAAATTTAACTCTCATTTCCCACCAGGAAGAGGAATTAACCAAAGGCTCAGTGTGCCGTGCCGGAACCAGATTAGGGCCTGAAGCCATCCTGCGGTGTTGCGGCCAGCTCACAAGAAAGCGAGTTGAAGAAAGGAGCTCAGGGGCACTGTAATTCACAAACCTGCAGAGTTATAAATGACAGCTATCGTCCAAAAATATACTGAAGTAAGGCTGCCAAGAGGACTTGAAAGCGGGGCAGAATTGCAGGAAACCGATTTCAGGAGGTAGACTGGAATTGCATTGAAAGCATAGGAAAAGAGGCGGAACGTCCACAATGATGCACTTGGCCAAAAAGGGCGTATGCGTTTTTTCCTGAATATATTCAGGAAAAAATGCATACGCCCTTTTTGGCCAACCAAGCAAGCTTGCAAAGGAAATCTGCACGACAATGAAGTCTCACTTCCCCCCGGTCAAAAGGGGCATCTGAAAAAAGTGTAAAATCCAGAAAGGCAGGACAGGCCATGGAGAACTGGGAGCCTTGTTATGCTGATGGGCGGGATGTAAATTGCCAACAGACACTCGGGAGATGTGTTTGGTGTTTCCTGAAACATGTAACAAACACAGCAACAGAGCCTAGGGCACTTCCACTTATGGTCCTATAGCTTAGGGAAATTAAAATCAAAAAGACACAGCCACCCCAAAGTTTGAGACGCCTCTGTTTACAAGAACCTCGTTTACAGTACAAGTTCAACATCGCAGAAAGTGAAAAATGGATAAAGAAGTTGTGGTATTACTTACAAAAGAATATCACTCAGCAATGAAATCTATGTCATCAGGCCCTTAGCAGCACAATGAGTGGATTCAGGTATGATGATTCTAACTGAAATAAGTCACACAGAAAAAGAAACATCATAAGATATCAGTAATACATGGAATGTAAACTTGGCTACACAGGAACTGAATTACAGAACAGAACAGGGTCTCAAATTTAGAAAACCAACTTATGCTTGCTTAAGGGGAAAGGTGAGTTGGGGTGCTGCATAAAACCAGAGATTGAAATGAGCACAGATAAAGTTCCTTAAGCCAAATATGGAATAGACAAGAGCTACTCCTTGCTCAACGAAATGGACTCAACACCGCATATTAAACGCCTAAGAATGTACCTGACTAGTAAGTATCTTAAAACCTATGGATTGCTATGTCTCCGAAAGAGAATCAAGCATGTGTACAGGGGCATAAACGCAGCAGTGATAGGATTGGAGAGGTTTGGTGAGCAAATGAAGACCCTTTGAAGTCATATTTTATGGTACCCATTCCACGGGTTTCAACTACCCAGGTTTAAGGTATTCTTCCTTCAGCTAAAACATGCATGTGGAACCTAAAGTATGATCAACCATGTGATTGGGAGACGTGTTCAAATATGTCTCAGTTTTCATACCCTGGTACTCGGGTGCAACATTCCAGACGCTTTACTAACACTCTCCCGACTTGGAGAGTCAGTGCCTTTAACCTCCTGTTTGGCCCAGTTTGCAATTACTGCGGAAGATGAACAGGAATAGGGAGAACCAATGAGAGACTAGCTGGACGTGTCTGAACGGGCAAATTTAAATCTCATTTCCCACCAGGAAGAGGAATTAACCAAAGGCTCAGCGTGCCGTGCCGGAACCAGATTAGGGCCTGAAGCCATCCTGCGGTGTTGCGGCCAGCTCACAAGAAAGCGAGTTTAAGAAAGGAGCTCAGGGGCACTGTAATTCACAAACCTGCAGAGTTATAAATGACAGCTATCGTCCAAAAATATACTGAAGTAAGGCTGCCAAGAGGACTTGAAAGCGGGGCAGAATTGCAGGAAACCGATTTCAGGAGGTAGACTGGAATTGCATTGAAAGCATAGGAAAAGAGGCAGAACGTCCACAATGATGCACTTGGCCAAAAAGGGCGTATGCGTTTTTTCCTGAATATATTCAGGAAAAAACGCATACGCCCTTTTTGGCCAACCAAGCAAGCTTGCAAAGGAAATCTGCACTACAATGAAGTCTCACTTCCCCCCGGTCAAAAGGGCCATCTGAAAAAAGTGTAAAATCCAGAAAGGCAGGACAGGCCATGGAGAACTGGGAGCCTTGTTATGCTGATGGGCGGGATGTAAATTGCCAACAGACACTCGGGAGAAGTGTATGGTGTTTCCTGAAACATCTAAAAAACACAGCAACAGAGCCTAGGGCACTTCCACTTATGGTCCTATAGCTTAGGGAAATTAAAATCAAAGAGACACAGCCACCCCAAAGTTTGGAATGGCTCTGTTTACAAGAACCTCGTTTACAGTACAAGTTCAACATCACAGAAAGTGAAAAATGGATAAAGAACTTGTGGAACTTATGTACAATGCAGTATCACTCAGCAATGAAATCTATGTCACCAGGCCCGTAGCAGCATACTGAGTGGATTCAGGTACGATGATTCTAACTGAAATAAGTCACACAGAAAAAGAAACATCATAAGATATCACTAATACACGGAATGTAAACTTGGCTACACAGGAACTGAATTCCAAAAGAGAACAGGGTCTCAAATTTAGAAAACCAACTTATGCTTGCTTAAGGGGAAAGGTGAGTTGGGGTGCTGCATAAAACCAGAGATTGAAATGAGCACAGATAAAGTTCCTTAAGCCAAATATGGAATAGACAAGAGCTACTCCTTGCTCAACAAAATGGACTCAACACCCCATATTAAACGCCTAAGAATGTACCTGACTAGTAAGTATCTTAAAACCTATGGATTGCTATGTCTCCGAAAGAGAATCAAGCGTGTGTACAGGGGCATAAACGCAGCAGTGATAGGATTGGAGAGGTTCGGTGAGCAAATGAAGACCCTTTGAAGTCATATTGCATGGTACCCATTCCACGGGTTTCAACTACCCAGGTTTAAGGTATTCTTCCTTCAGCTAAAACATGCATGTGGAACCTAGAGTATGATCAACCATGTGATCGGGAGACGTGTTCAAATATGTCTCAGTTTTCGTACCCTGGTACTCGGGTGCAACATTCCAGACGCTTTACTAACACTCTCCCCACTTGGAGAGTCAGTGCCTTTAACCTCCTGTTTGGACCAGTTTGCAATTTCTGCGGAAGATGAACAGGAATAGGGAGAACCAATGAGAGACTAGCTGGAGGTGTCTGGACGGGCAAATTTAACTCTCATTTCCCACCAGGAAGAGGAAATAACCAAAGGCTCAGCGTGCCATGCCGGAACCAGATTAGGGACTGAAGCCATCCTGCGGTGTTGCGGCCAGCTCACAAGAAAGCGAGTTGAAGAAAGGAGCTCAGGGGCACTGTAATTCACAAACCTGCAGAGTTATAAATGACAGCTATCGTCCAAAAATATACTGAAGTAAGGCTGCCAAGAGGACTTGAAAGCGGGGCAGAATTGCAGGAAACCGATTTCAGGAGGTAGACTGGAATTGCATTGAAAGCATAGGAAAAGAGGCAGAACGTCCACAATGATGCACTTGGCCAAAAAGGGCGTATGCATTTTTTCTTGAATATATTCAGGAAAAAACGCATACGCACTTGTTGCCCAACCAAGCAAACTTGCAAAGGAAATCTGCACTACAATGAAGTCTCACTTCCCCCTGGTCAAAAGGGCCATCTGAAAAAAGTGTAAAATCCAGAAAGGCAGGAAAGGTCATGGAGAACTGGGAGCCTTGTTATGCTGATGGGCGGGATGTAAATTGCCAAGAGACACTCGGGAGAAGTGTATGGTGTTTCCTGAAACATCTAAAAAACAAAGCAACAGAGCCTAGGGCACTTCCACTTATGGTCCTATAGCTTAGGGAAATTAAAATCAAAAAGACACAGCCACCCCAAAGTTTGGGATGGCTCTGTTTACAAGAACATCGTTTACAGTACAAGTTCAACATCGCAGAAAGCGAAAAATGGATAAAGAAGCTGTGGTATTTACTTACAAAGCAATATCACTCAGCAATGAAATCTATGTCATCAGGCCCTTAGCAGCACAATGAGTGGATTCAGGTATGATGATTCTAACTGAAATAAGTCACACAGAAAAAGAAACATCATAAGATATCAGTAATACATGGAATGTAAACTTGGCTACACAGGAACTGAATTACAGAACAGAACAGGGTCTCAAATTTAGAAAACCAACTTATGCTTGCTTAAGGGGAAAGGTGAGTTGGGGTGCTGCATAAAACTAGAGATTGAAATGAGCACAGATAAAGTTCCTTAAGCCAAATATGGAATAGACAAGAGCTACTCCTTGCTCAACGAAATGGACTCAACACCCCATATTAAACGCCTAAGAATGTACCTGACTAGTAAGTAACTTAAAACCTAGGAATTGCTATGTCTCCAAAAGAGAATCAAGCGTGTGTACAGGGGCATAAACGCAGCAGTGATAGGATTGGAGAGGTTCGGTGAGCAAATGAAGACCCTTTGAAGTCATATTGCATGGTACCCATTCCACGGGTTTCAACTACCCAGGTTTAAGGTATTCTTCCTTCAGCTAAAATATGCATGTGGAACCTAGAGTATGATCAACCATGTGATCGGGAGACGTGTTCAAATATGTCTCAGTTTTCCTCCCCTGGTACTCGGGTGCAACATTCCAGACACTTTACTAACACTCTCCCGACTTGGAGAGTCAGTGCCTTTAACCTCCTGTTTGGCCCAGTTTGCAATTTCTGCGGAAGATGAACAGGAATAGCGAGAACCAATGAGAGACTAGCTGGAGGTGTCTGGAGGGGCAAATTTAACTCTCATTTCCCACCAGGAAGAGGAATTAACCAAAGGCTCAGCGTGCCGTGCCGGAACGAGATTAGGGCCTGAAGCCATGCTGCGGTGTTGCGGCCAGCTCACAAGAAAGCGAGTTGAAGAAAGGAGCTCAGGGGCACTGTAATGCACAAACCTGCAGAGTTATAAATGACAGCTATCGTCCAAAAATATACTGAAGTAAGGCTGCCAAGAGGACTTGAAAGCGGGGCAGAATTGCAGGAAACCGATTTCAGGAGGTAGACTGGAATTGCATTGAAAGCATAGGAAAAGAGGCAGAGCGTCCACAATGATGCACTTGGAGAAAAAGGGCGTATGCGTTTTTTCCTGAATATATTCAGGAAAAAACGCATACGCACTTTTTGGCCAACCAACCAAGCTTGCAAAGGAAATCTGCAATACAATGAGGTCTCACATCCCCCCGGTCAAAAGGGCCATCTGAACAAAGTGTAAAATCCAGAAAGACAGGACAGGCCATGGAGAACTGGGAGCCTTGTTATGCTGATGGGCGGGATGTAAATTGCCAACAGACACTCGGAAGAAGTGTATGGTGTTTCCTGAAACATCTAAAAAACAAAGCAACAGAGCCTAGGGCACTTCCACTTATGGTCCTATAGCTTAGGGAAATTAAAATCAAAAAGACACAGCCACCCCAAAGTTTGGGACGCCTCTGTTTACAAGAACCTCGTTTACCGTACAAGTTCAGTATCACAGAAAGTGAAAAATGGATAAAGAACTTGTGGTACTTACGTACAATGCAGTATCACTCAGCAATGAAATGTATGTTATCAGGCCCGTAGCAGCATAATGAGTGGATTCAGGTACGATGATTCTAACTGAAATAAGTCACACAGAAAAAGAAACATCATAAGATATCACTAATACACGGAATGTAAACTTGGCTACACAGGAACTGAATTCCAAAACAGAACAGGGTCTCAAATTTAGAAAACCAACTTATGCTTGCTTAAGAGGAAAGGTGAGTTGGGGTGCTGCATAAAACCAGAGATTGAAATGAGCACAGATAAAGTTCCTTAAGCCAAATATGGAATAGACAAGAGCTACTCCTTGCTCAACGAAATGGACTCAACACCCCATATTAAACGCCTAAGAATGTACCTGACTAGTAAGTATCTTAAAACCTATGGATTGCTATGTCTCCAAAAGAGAATCAATCGTATGTACAGGGGCATAAACGCAGCAGTGATAGGATTGGAGAGGTTCGGTGAGCAAATGAAGACCCTTTGAAGTCATATTACATGGTACCCATTCCACGGGTCTCAACTCTCCAGATTTAAGGTATTCTTCCTTGAGCTAAATCATGCATGTAGAACCCAGAGTATGATCAACTGTGTGAACGGGAGACGTGTTCAAATATGTCTCAGTTTTCCTCCCCTGGTACTCGGGTGCAACATTCCAGACGCTTTACTAACACTCTCCCCACTTGGAGAGTCAGCGCCTTTAACCTCCTGTTTGGCCCAGTTTGCAATTTCTGCGGAAGATGACCAGGAATAGGGAGAACCAATGAGAGACTAGCTGGATGTGTCTGAACGGGCAAATTTAACTCTCATTTCCCACCAGGAAGAGGAAATACCAAAGGCTCAGCGTGCCATGCCGGAACCAGATTAGGGACTGAAGCCATCCTGCGGTGTTGCGTCCAGGTCACAAGAAAGCGAGTTGAAGAAAGTAGCTAAGGGGCACTGTAATTCACAAACCTGCAGAGTTATAAATGACAGCTATCATCCAAAAATATACTGAAGTATGGCTGCCAAGAGGACTTGAAAGCGGGGCAAAATTGCAGGAAACCAATTTCAGGAGGTAGACTGGAATTGCATTGAAAGCATAGGAAAAGAGGCAGAACGTCCACAATGATGCGGTTGGCCAAAAAGGGCGTATGCGTTTTTTCCTGAATATATTCAGGAAAAAACGCATACGCCCTTTTTGGCCAACCAAGCAAGCTTGCAAAGGAAATCTTCACTACAATGAAGTCTCACTTCCTTCCGGTCAAAAGGGCCATCTGAAAAAAGTGTAAAATCCAGAAAGGCAGGACAGGCCATGGAGAACTGGGAGCCTTGTTTTGCTGATGGGCGGGATGTAAATTGCCAACAGACACTCGGGAGAAGTGTATGGTGTTTCCTGAAACATCTAAAAAACAAAGCAACAGAGCCTAGGGCACTTCCACTTATGGTCCTATAGCTTAGGGAAATTAAAATCAAAAAGACACAGCCACCCCAAAGTTTGGAACGGCTCTGTTTACAAGAACCTCGTTTACAGTACAAGTTCAACATCGCAGAAAGTGAAAAATGGATAAAGAAGTTGTGGTATTTACTTACAAAGCAATATCACTCAGCAATGAAATCTATGTCATCAGGCCCTTAGCAGCACAATGAGTGGATTCAGGTATGATGCTTCTAACTGAAATAAGTCACACAGAAAAAGAAACATCATAAGATATCAGTAATACATGGAATGTAAACTTGGCTACACAGGAACTGAATTACAGAACAGAACAGGGTCTCAAATTTAGAAAACCAACTTATGCTTGCTTAAGGGGAAAGGTGAGTTGGGGTGCTGCATAAAACCAGAGATTGAAATGAGCACAGATAAAGTTCCTTAAGCCAAATATGGAATAGACAAGAGCTACTCCTTGTTCAACGAAATGGACTCAACACCGCATATTAAACGCCTAAGAATGTACCTGACTAGTAAGTATCTTAAAACCTATGGATTGCTATGTCTCCGAAAGAGAATCAAGCATGTGTACAGGGGCATAAACGCAGCAGTGATAGGATTGGAGAGGTTCGGTGAGCAAATGAAGCCCCTTTGAAGTCATATTGCATGGTACCCATTCCACGGGTCTCAATTCTCCAGGTTTAAGGTATTCTTCCTTCAGCTAAAACAAGCATGTGGAACCCAGAGTATGATCAACCGTGTGAACGGGAGACGTGTTCAAATATGTCTCAGTTTTCCTCCCCTGGTACTCGGGTGCAACATTCCAGACGCTTTACTAACACTCTCCCCACTTGGAGAGTCAACGCCTTTAACCTCCTATTTGGCCCAGTTTGCAATTTCTGCGGAAGATGAACAGGAATAGGGAGAACCAATGAGAGACTAGCTGGAGGTGTCTGGACGGGCAAATTTAACTCTCATTTCCCACCAGGAAGAGGAAATAACCAAAGGCTCAGCGTGCCATGCCGGTACCAGATTAGGGCCTGAAGCCATCTTGCGGTGTTGCAGCCAGCTCACAAGAAAGCGAGTTGAAGAAAGGAGCTCAGGGGCACTGTAATTCACAAACCTGCAGAGTTATAAATGACAGCTATCGTCCAAAAATATACTGAAGTAAGGCTGCCAAGAGGACTTGAAAGCGGGGCAGAATTGCAGGAAACCGATTTCAGGAGGTAGACTGGAATTGCACTGAAAGCATAGGAAAAGAGGCAGAACGTCCACAATGATGCACTTGGCCAAAAAGGGCGTATGCGTTTTTTCCTGAATATATTCAGGAAAAAACGCATACGCCCTTTTTGGCCAACCAACCAAGCTTGCAAAGGAAATCTGCACTACAATGAAGTCTCACTTCCCCCCAGTCAAAAGGGCCATCTGAAAAAAGTGTAAAATCCAGAAAGGCAGGACAGGCCATGGAGAACTGGGAGCCTTGTTATGCTGATGGGCGGGATGTAAATTGCCAAGAGACACTTGGGAGGAGTGTATGGTGTTTCCTGAAACATCTAAAAAACAAAGCAACAGAGCCTAGGGCACTTCCACTTATGGTCCTATAGCTTAGGGAAATTAAAATCAAAAAGACACAGCCACCCCAAAGTTTGAGACGCCTCTGTTTACAAGAACCTCGTTTACCGTACAAGTTCAGTATCACAGAAAGTGAAAAATGGATAAAGAACTTGTGGTACTTACGTACAATGCAGTATCACTCAGCAATGAAATCTATGTCATCAGGCCCGTAGCAGCATAATGAGTGGATTCAGGTACGATGATTCTAACTGAAATAAGTCACACAGAAAAAGAAACATCATAAGATATCACTAATACACGGAATGTAAACTTGGCTACACAGGAACTGAATTCCAAAACAGAACAGGGTCTCAAATTTAGAAAACCAACTTATGCTTGCTTAAGGGGAAAGGTGAGTTGGGGTGCTGCATAAAACCAGAGATTGAAATGAGCACAGATAAAGTTCCTTAAGCCAAATATGGAATAGACAAGAGCTACACCTTGCTCAACGAAATGGACTCAACACCCCATATTAAACGCCTAAGAATGTACCTGACTAGTAAGTATCTTAAAAGCTATGGATTGCTATGTCTCCAAAAGAGAATCAAGCATGCGTACAGGGGCATAAACGCAGCAGTGATAGGATTGGAGAGGTTCGGTGAGCAAATGAAGACCCTTTGAAGTCATATTGCATGGTACCCATTCCACGGGTCTCAACTCTCCAGTTTTAAGGTATTCTTCCTTCAGCTAAATCATGCATGTGGAACCCAGAGTATGATCAACCGTGTGAACGGGAGACGTGTTCAAATATGTCTCAGTTTTCGTACCCTGGTACTCGGGTGCAACATTCCAGACGCTTTACTAACACTCTCCCCACTTGGAGAGTCAGTCCCTTTAACCTCCTGTTTGGCCCAGTTTGCAATTTCTGCGGAAGATGAACAGGAATAGTGAGAACCAATGAGAGACTAGCTGGAGGTGTCTGGACGGGCAAATTTAACTCTCATTTCCCACCAGGAAGAGGAAATAAGCAAAGGCTCAGCGTGCCATGCCGGAACCAGATTAGGGCCTGAAGCCATCTTGCGGTGTTGCAGCCAGCTCACAAGAAAGCGAGTTGAAGAAAGGAGCTCAGGGGCACTGTAATTCACAAACCTGCAGAGTTATAAATGACAGCTATCGTCCAAAAATATACTGAAGTAAGGCTGCCAAGAGGACTTGAAAGCGGGGCAGAATTGCAGGACACCGATTTCAGGAGGTAGACTGGAATTGCATTGAAAGCATAGGAAAAGAGGCAGAACGTCCACAATGATGCACTTGGCCAAAAAGGGCGTATGCGTTTTTTCCTGAATATATTCAGGAAAAAACGCATACGCCCTTTTTGGCCAACCAAGCAAGCTTGCAAAGGAAATCTGCACTACAATGAAGTCTCACTTCCCCCCAGTCAAAAGGGCCATCTGAAAAAAGTGTAAAATCCAGAAAGGC